>NC_069719.1:15580430-15930430 GCF_027358585.1 Pangasianodon hypophthalmus
GCATGAAACCGTAGGACTGACTAATTGCTGTTCCTCTTTCGGGTGCTCCCATTAGGGGTCGCCACAGCGGATCATTGGTCCACGTATTTGATTTGGCACAGTTTTTACGCTGGACGCCCTTCCTGACGCAGCCCTCCCCAATTTTATCCTGGCTTGGGACAGGCACTGAGAGCACACTGTTGCACGCAACCCCAGTGGCTGGGGTTGGTTCCCTGGCCGGGAAACAAACAATATAACTGACTAATTAATAACTATAAATCTGTGTATAATGCATTTTGAGCAAGGGCATTGAAACAGCAAGTAATTATTGTAATTATAACAATCATATAAATGTAACTATAACTGTTATTATAATAAAATATAGGTCTTGATGTGTCTTTATAAATTTATTTATAGAACAGTAATACTTGCTTGTAAATAATTATAATTGGGGCTATAATTCATTATGAGCATGGACTTCAATAGTTTATTTTAAGTGGAAAAAAAATAGGAGATTTTCAATGTGGTCTTAGACTTTTGGATACTACTGTATGTCTCCACAACCTTTTACATATCTGTTTAGCCCTTGGGGATAACGCAACACTGTAAGAATGACCAATAATGACTGCTTAATAGTGCTTTTAAATTAATGTAGATTTTTGCTAGAAAGCAGAAAGCCACCAGTTTTGTGTGTGTGCCTGTGTGTGTGTAAGTGCATGTGCTGACAAAGCATACTGCAAGTTAGCATTGATGGTCTAGCGCATGTCATCTTTTATTCCTGGCCTGGTGTAAATTGATCATTCTGTGTCTACTGCGAAATGGATCTTGGCTCTGTGCTACTAACTCTCTTCCTCTCTGTTCAGTCTGTCATCAATCTCTGTTCCTGCTTTGTATGTAAGAGAACAAATATCGCAAGTAAACCCTAACATTTCCAAACACAAACCCCTCAAAGCTGTTAGGGTTAACTGTTGGTTTGATTTTTTGATTGATTTTTTGAAATTTAGATTTCAAATATACGCAAATAAATATTTGTCATAGTTATTCCATCTCTATTCTTCAGTATTAAAACCAAAGGTAGAGATAAACATATATATATATATATATATATATATATATATATATATATATATATATATATATATATATATATATATATATATATACATACATATGTCTGCAGTGGTTAGTTGTGGATAGAGGACTAAGCTCTGTACAACAAAGCCCAGGATTCTTCAAAGGATTGAATGTTGTTCCTAAGTTTTGCTGTGACTTTTTCTACATTTTAATGAACAGTTTTGTGGATGTCTTTTGTTTTAGGCTTCCAGTTAAGTAATGTAGTCTGTTGATATTAATATCAATAGTTAAACATATAAATACTAAAGGTTTCAAGTATTGATAATGTGGCAGTGTCACTGAGTAATACTGTAATTGGTACATATAAGGATGCTGATGTTAAGAATCTTGAGATAGCTTGCTTTTGACCTCCAATCTGAGGTAAGAACAAAACCAGAACACATGAGAGTAATGGTCTTGTATGACTGAGCAGTGTGGCCATGTATTACTCTAACTAAATGCTATAGAGTTTATGGGTTGTGATGTGGTTTCTTTGAATAGGCCTACTATTTTATTGTATAAATTGGAGGTCATGGAAAAAATGTTATTGTGTTTATTTTGCCATTTTACTTTGGATTATTGATTATTTATTTAAGCAAGCCATTTCGCAATTGGAAGTGACATTGTGCTATTTTCAGATCCAGTGCCAGACAAATGTTTTTGAACACCTGTAGTTTCTAATATCTTGTAACAGTTTAATCCCTATTGTTGCCATAGACAACAGGTTCCCAGCCCTGGTCCTGGAGTAACCCTTGTCATGCACATTTTAGTAACACACCCACTTCAATTAATCAGCAATTAACAGCCCTTACTGAAGTGGGTGCGTTGGGAGCAGGGAAAGACTAACATGTGCAGGATGTGGGCTACTCCAGCACCAGGGTTGGGAACCTGTGCCACAGACCAAATAAAATGATAGAGAACAGCTATTAAATAAGGAAACGTAAATCTTTGTGGGACCTATTAACTGCCCCTCTCAGATCCTACTGAGACTCTAAACGAGTGCTTTATTAAAGGCAGACACACTTGGAGGGTACCGGTGCTGGTGCTAACTGTTAAACATAAATACGTGGTGTGCCTAAGTAATCATTTCTAATATTTATCACTTCACTAAACATTTAAAAATAAACATGTCTTAATTCACTTAAACTTATTCTTTGGCTAGATTTTAAATAGAAATTCTAAAAAAAATAAAACTTTTGGCTGATAATGTACTATATATATATATATATATATATATATATATATATATATATATATATATATATATAGAGAGAGAGAGATATAGATATAGATATACATATGTATAAACCATAATAACATATGCATATGTCTACAGCCTGAACACCTGCTCATTCATGCAATTATCCAATCAGTCAATCATGTGGCAGCAGCACAATGCATAAAATCATGCAGATACAGGTCAAGAGCTTCAGTTAATGTTCACATCAAAGATCAGAATGGGAAACATCTAGCGAGCGGCAGTTCTGTGCATAGAAACGCCTTGCTGATAAGAGAGGTCAGAGGAGAATGGCCAGACTGGGTCCAGCTGACACTAAGGCTATGATAGCTCAAATAATTTGAAGACCAGTTTATCCAGTCTTCAACTTTCCAGTTTTGCTGAGCCTGTGCCTACTCTAGCCTTAGATTCCTTTTCTTGGCTGACAGGAGTGGAACCCGATGTAGTATTCTGCTTTTGTAGTCCATCTCCCTCAGGCTTCAGTGTGTTGAGATGCTTTTCTGCTCTCCCCAGTTGTAAGAAGTGGTTATTTGAATTACCATAGCCTACTTGTTAGCACAAATCAGTCTGCCCATTCTCCTCTGACCTCTCACAAAACATTTTCCCACCTGCGAAACTACTGCTCACTGGATGTTTTTTTGATTTTTGCACCATTCTGTGTAAATTGAAGAGACTGTTATGTGTGAAAATCCCACGAGATTTGAAAAACTCAAACCAGCCTGTCTGGCACCAGCAACCATGCCACAGACAAAATCACTGAGATCACATTTTTCCCCATTGTGATGTTTGCTGTGAACAGTAACTGAAGCTTTTAACCTGTATCTGCCTGATTTTATGCACTGTGCTGCTGCCAGATTGGATAAAAGCATGAATGAGCAGCGGTGCAGGTTCCTGTTAAATGATGATGATGGTCAACAATATCAATATGATTGAAAAGAAATCAAACCATATTTTGTTGGGCCTGAATTAAAAAATAAAATCTGCTCAATTTACCATTACAAAGATAAAATCCTTGTGCATTTACTAATCTTCTAAGTAAGTCTTGGTGTGGGCTCACTGCCAGTATGTACATTTGCTAAGCATATCTGACTATAGAATTCTCAGAAGAGCAGAAGCTCTCTTGTTGTATCCCCGGAGTCAAATTGAAACACACCCCTTGCTCCCAGGTGATCCATTTTGTGTAAATGCAGAAGAACAGGTAATCAGGAAGGAGGTTAAGTTTAGCAGGATGTGACCTGGTTAAACAGACATTTATGTCGTTATTATATGGTGAATAGGGAGCATGAGTCCCATGTTG
This sequence comes from Pangasianodon hypophthalmus, assembly GCF_027358585.1. Classification (NCBI taxonomy): domain Eukaryota; kingdom Metazoa; phylum Chordata; class Actinopteri; order Siluriformes; family Pangasiidae; genus Pangasianodon; species Pangasianodon hypophthalmus. The sequence continues at coordinate 15,584,057 of NC_069719.1, forward strand.
AGATTGTAGTGGTGCTGCTTCATGACCCTGTGGAGCTATTTTTGACATAAGCTTGGACTGTGCCATGTAGGCAATTTTTAACAGTACCTGCCATTAGTGCTTCACCTGCAGATAACTGACACTGCAAGCTATTGATCAGTACATCCTTCACAAGCTCAGAGTGACACCAGGGACAGATGCAGCTTGATCAGTGTTCAAGACTTGAAATGCTCAATGGGTTTTGGAATGATTTCTTGCAGTATCTTTTAACCCTGTCATGAGCATGGCTTATTTTCTGTACAAATAATGTTAAAATCAATGAGTACACTATGTCAAAATTTGGTGCAAGTTGAAATCATTTGATAATATTGTATAATCTGTAGGAGATGAAGGTTCGGACTCCCACATCGAGACTCCAGCCAGTGAAACGAGTGGCGAAGTCACCTCCTATCAGACCTGTGTCAACGTAGCTCTGAAGGTCATAGGCGGCCTGCTGGTGGTCCTGTGTGTGTCCTCGTCCTGGGTGGGCACCACTCAGGTGGTCCAATGGACCTTTAAGTCCTTCTCTTGCCCTTTCTTCATCTCCTGGTTTAGTACCAATTGGAACATCCTCTTCTTTCCTCTCTACTACTCTGGCCATGTAGCCATCACAAGGGAAAAGCAGACACCCATTCAGAAGTTCAGGTGAGTTTATCAAAACAATATGCACTGGAAATGCAATAAAAGGGAAGGGACTTTATTTTTGTGCTTTAATCCTAATATAAAAGTTGTGTTTTTCTTTTTTATATATATATTTTATATATATTTTTTATTTATATTTCCATATTGAATTATATATCATTAATATAATGCTTAAAACATAATGTTGTGTACTACATGTATGTTCTTTAGATGATATAATAATTCATGGTAACACTTAATATAAAGGATAAGTACACTGGGTCTTCATATCATTATGGCTCGACTGTTTGAGTCTTTTATTTTTATTGAGAGAACATCTGAGAAATCTTGTGTCCATGAAGTGTCCATTTGTCATCTTACCTTTTTGGATGTTTATTTACTGTGTCTGCCTCTTATAGGAGCATGGAATTGAAAGTTCTTTAATGTTCTTCAAGTGCTAGTGCTTCATTTGCATCCAGAACTATTATGAAACATCATTCCAATAAAAGTTAACTTATAAGAATCTCATATATCAGCACTAGTGAATGATTTTAATGCCCTTACACTAACAAAGTAATCAAATCTGTAGTTATATGGTACTGTACACCCATTAAATATTTTTGGCAACAACTCACTAGTCAATTATCCCTCCTCCTGAACCACCCCACCCCATCATTAATATCACTTAGAAAAGCAGCAGAGTACTTCTTACACCATAGCCAAGAAAACTAGGCTGAGGAATTGGAAATCACAGAATACCATCAGTCTCGCTCACTGGAAAATGTAATAATTGACTTTATATGAATGGGAAACCTGATAGCCACTAAATTCGATTCTGTCTGAACACAACTCATCACATACTTACCTCAGTGACCACCTAAGGTTACTACTACAGCAAGAACAGCCAATCACCCCACACACACCAAAGGACAGTGGTGTAGATTGTAATTACTGTACTATTAATATTACTTTGTGTCATTATTATTATTATTATTATTATCATTATTATTATTGTTATTATTATTATTATTATTATTATTATGTTTATCTGTATTTATGTTTCTTTTTTTCTTCTGTTTTGTCTTACATCTGTTACACTTCTTGGTTTGTGTTTTCTTAATGTTGGCTTTCACGTTTGTGTTAGTTTGTATTCTCCCTCTTTACGGACATCGTTACTTTGTGAAGCATCTAATAACACTAACAAATCCTCAATGGATATTACTATGTATACCTTTGTATACACTTATAAAAGATTCATGCAATGCTTATGAATATGTTATAAGGCCCTTCAAATAAAGTGCTACATGATTCATGCTGAAAGATTAATTAAACAATTCTGTTGGTTACTGTAATTCTTTTTTATCGTCCATGTTCTCAAAATGACACATTTCCCAAGGAGCCAAGATAATTTTTTCATTAAACCAGAATATATTTTTCTTTAATATCTTATTTTTGACTTTTAGTGTCACTTTATGTTTTTAATAAGTATTTTTTTATTAGTTACTATGCAAAATAAACTTGACATACATATGACTATTTTTTTTTACATTTGGTTGTATTAAAAATCATTCTGAGTAAATGGATTTTGGAAAATGGATTTTGATGATATGCAAATGAGCACACATATAAGTATTTATTGTCTCATTTGCATATTTTACTGAATGTTTAATAGAAAATCGTGATGCAACATTTTCTTGATGTATGCTTTAAACAACAAGGTTTCTTAAAAATCAGCCTGTGAGGGTGTGGTGCCTGGAAACAAAAATAAGAGAGTTTTTTTTGGGATATTGTAACTTTAAGAAAGCAAACTGTATCTGCCTCGGGTTTCATTGTGTAGGGAGTGCAGTCGATTGTTTGGAGAAGAAGGAATGACGCTGAGGCTGTTTCTAAAGAGAACGGCACCTTTCTCCATCTTATGGACGCTGACTAACTATCTGTATGTGCTGGCGTTGAGGAAACTTACAGCCACAGATGTTTCAGCACTCTACTGCTGCCACAAGGCTTTTGTCTTCCTCCTGTCCTGGATTGTCCTCAAAGATCGCTTCATGGGTGTGCGGGTCTGTATCTTTAATACCTCTCTAACCGACAGCAGTGAATGTGTGGAGATACAGTACACTAACCTACAAATATTTACAAATGCACAGAACTCTACCCCAGCTAATAGCAATTAAAAAATGTATGAGCCATATTGAAAGTAATTCCTTCTTGTAAAAAAAATGATAGTTATACCAGTCTCACAAGTCAGATTTAAAGCTGTCTGGTACTTTTTACCAAAAAAAAAAAAAAAGAAAAAAAAAAAGAAGAAGAGCTGCCTATTTTACCACGAAAAATCCACCTGACTGACGCTGTAAACAACTAGCTACAGACCTTTCCATAAACTTATCAGAAAACATGCAAGAGTGTCATGTTTACTTAGTGCTAACATCTTCAAGCAAAACTCCAAAATAATAAGATTTTGAGAAGAAAAGAAGAAGAAAATTTGTCTTGCTCTGAAAAACTCATTGTGGCACAGCGTCAGGAAGTTTGCTTTCTTGTCAGAAACTGGTGCAATACGAACACATCTGGTCATAAGCTGTCTTGAGATTTATCAATTCCATTAATTTTTAAGTAAAGGTCAGGCTGTAAAAGTCAAGCTACTATTACTCCATGGACCCCTTGAAACCTATAAGACATTGGGACATGTTTGCAAGTTGTGTGCAAACAGACTAAAGTATATTATCGCAGAACCAACCAGACTTCTATTGGTCAGAAGACAATATAATAAACCTGCACGTTTCACAGTTCAGAAACAAACAACTGGCTACGGCCTACAATAGCCAAAAGATTTAGAAATGTGTCAAAACAAAGGCAATAGATTAAAATGTACATACAAAACCATAGAGGAAGCAGCAGGACAAACTGTTTTATACAACTGTATGTGAGCCTATAATGACAAAATGAGATTGGCTAGTCATTTCAAAATCTCTAGTTTCACATGATTCAAACTGCACCTCTCTGACTTAAAGAACAGAGAAGCAGCAATGTTCTAAAATAGCAGTTCTCGAACTTTTTTTAGTCCAAGGTTCCCTGCCGGGTCCCAGACTTCAGCAGGCCTAATTCTACAGCTATCACTGTCCTGCAGTGTACAGGAGATGTTTTGATGACATTACAGCTAACGCATAGAGTGGGTACAGGATGGCTGAGTATTGGCAGTTGCACATATCTAATTTTATTTATGTTTAATAACATATAATCATATTTTACATTTTTTTTTTAGATTTGGCTTAACAGTGGTAATTGTTGTGCTACAGTTTAATCAGAAAAGCTTAAAAACAAAATTTCTTACTTAAGATCAAATTAGTACTGTATTCTGCAGGTGCAGAGAATTAAACTAAGACTCTCTCCTGTGATCATGAATGTTTTAAGTACTTCAGATTGCCATGCATGTAAATGTAGTGAGCTTTTCTGAACATTCCACTTATTTTCAATCCTTAGATTGTAGCTGCCATTATGGCCATCACAGGTATTGTCATGATGGCCTATGCTGATGGCTTCCATGGAGACTCAATCATAGGTGTGGCTTTAGCCGTAGGCTCGGCCTCCACCTCAGCACTCTACAAGGTTAGTGCAGTTAGCAATAATGCTCTTTTAGCATAACTGTTTATGAAAAATGTCTTCTTCTGCTGAATATGAGGACATTCAGAACAGCCTCTTTTAGTTAGTGTCCTGCCATCTCTCCACCTCTAGGTTCTGTTTAAGATGTTCCTGGGCAGTGCCAACCTGGGAGAGGTCGCCCACTTCTTCTCCACCATGGGCTTCTTCAACCTGATCTTTATCTCCTGTGTGCCCCTCATCCTCTACTTCACCAGGGTAGAGCACTGGGGCTCGCTCTCCTCTTTGCCATGGGGCTACCTGTGTGGAGTGGCTGGCCTGTGGCTAGGTGAGCAAACTCAACCATTTAAAACCTACAGTTAAATGCAAAAGTTTGCACCCCCCATGCTTTTTGAATGAAAAAAAAAATCAATTTACAATTTCTTTTTATTTTACAAATTACATGCCAAAACAAACAAACAAACAAACAAATTTAAAAATGCTAAAAATTAAATGTGGATATTAAATGTGTCTTGCAACACAAGACAAGAATCCAAAATGTAAAGCCAAACAAAAAATATTTTGAAAAAAACGTTTTGTCATAATCGTCTCGGTCTCCACAGCTGATCTGAAGAAGGTGATGTATGAAATCTGAAGACTCTTTTATACTTCCATCCAAACAGCCTTCTGAAGCATCAGAAATGCATTTAATTTTAATATTCAAGTTATTAGAGAATATTTACATGATATTCAAAATGGTTATGTGGATTTCCTCTGGGTTCTCTGGTTCCCAGGTGATACACTAAATTACACACCCAGTGTTCCCAGGATAGGCTCCGGATCCACCATAGCCCTGATTAGGATAAAGCTGTTAATGAAGATGAGTAAGCGAACATTCAGAAATGGAGATGCAAACTGTTCTGCTGATATACACTATAGAGTCAAAAGTATGTGGATGCCTGACCATCACACCCATATGTGGTTCTTCCTCAAACTGTTGCCACAAAGTAGGAAGCACACAGTTGTATAGAATGTCCCTGTATGATATAGCATTACAATTTCCCTTCCCTGGATCTAAAGGCCCAAGCCTGTTCCAGCATGACAGTGTCCCTGTGCACAAAGCGAGCTCCATGAAGACATGGTTTGCCAAGGCTTGAGTGGAAGAACTCGAGTGGCCTGTACAAAGCCCTGACCTCATCTCCCTCACTAGTAATATCATATTCAAATACAAACTCAATTTTTTTGTCTTCTTTATTTTGTCTTAAGGGGATGCAAACTTTTGCACTCAGCTATAACTAAAATCTTGCGACACATCCATGTTTAAAAACATAAACAATTTGAGGAACACATTATCACTGACCCATATACTGAATTTGCTGAGGACAAAATGAAACACTATAGTAAACTTTTCAGAGTGCTGAAAATGCTTTGTAAGAGAGAAATTTGGGGTTTATATCATCAAATTACACTCTGAAGTAGCATTTCATCACCTCAGCTATCCGATATGTGGTGTGTCAGCAAGCGTATGCCTGATAGTAAGAGATCCACTTGTTTACTGTCTTTTAAAACTGAAGTGGAACACTAATTCTCTGAGGAGCAGGCAGCATCGATTATTTTCTCCACACATTTAGAGTTCCCACTGAAAGGTGGTGTCACAAATTATTTTCTCTCCTCTCTCTCACCCTCCCTCTGTGTGTACTGTTTTACAGTATTCAACATTCTGGTAAATGTAGGTGTGGTTCTCACCTACCCCATCCTCATATCGATCGGGACTTTACTCAGCGTTCCAGGGAATGCAGGTGTGTGTGTGCTCATTGCATTTCAAACACATTCAGTGTCATTTAGTTGTCAGGAAATTTCAGTAAATTACCATCCAAACACATACAGCGCATTGTGTAGCGTTTATTTCTCTCTCTCTCTCTCTCTCTCTCTCTCTCACACACACACACACACTCACTCACTCTCTCTCTTTCACACAAACACACACACGCTCCTGAGCAGGATGTCTCAAGTGATTAGCGTTTTTATGTTCCATCCTCCCCAACCCTCTCTACTGCTAAAAGCATCCAAACCATTACACAGCAAATTTGCCAGCCTCCCACAGCATCTCTCCTTCCTTAAGATACCAGAGAGAGAAATCCGATCAGCGGTGTGTATCCTGACCAGCAGCAATGCTCATCATAAAAAACACAACGCGTTGCCAAGCGACACTAAATGCTTGATGAAGGTACTTGTCTGTAAAAGCAGCCTGCCAAGGTCAGTAGGTTAATTCAGGCTCGGCTTTTTAGAACACTAACATGACCCCCTGATTTATTTTTTCTAGCACTAAGATCAAGTATGTGTGTATGTGTTTTTTTTTTAATCTGTGCATGACCACTGCTGTGGTGCAGTTGTACTTTTTTATATTCTCCTGCTTTAAGTAGCCAGTGGAGCTGAAATTCATCTCCAGGGACCTAATTTACTACAGTCATTAGCCAACTGGGCAGGAAATATTCATAATCCAGTCATTACTCAAGTTCCAGGAATTGCTCCTGTTAATCATTTCAGCTTATGCAAATATTATTCTTAGGATTTAGTGACTTGATATTAGCCTTTAATCCTATGTTTGAGTTTTCCTTGTTTTCAGCTGTGTTACAATTTTGGAAGAGTGCCTCAGGGTTGAGTTGTTGAATTGCATGAATTTAGTGAATAATTTGGGAGTTGTTTTTTGTCAAGGCCAGTGAATTACGAGAACATTAGAACAGAGGTAGAATTAAATTAGTGTGATTCATATGCTGTAGGTTGACAAGTTTCTACAGGTTATTAAAAGGAATTCAACTCATTTAACACTTAAAAGGACTTTTTTAAAGCTAGGAATGTAACCAAATATGAATACATTATTCAGATTGCACAGATAATGTGTTCTAAACAAATACAAATAGGTACAAATAGGAGGCACACTATTCGTGTTTTTGCTTGTTTATTTGTCTTTTGTCAGAAAGTTTCGCAGGGCAACTGATCAAGACCAAAGGTATGCATCAGAATCCCACAGGGAGCAACTAGAAAGTCATGTGAGCAGGAGGTTTTTATTTTCATGCAATCACAAATGAGTGGTCATGAGCTTGCTGTGGTTTAAATGCGGCTACTAGTTTGTTTTTTATTTTGGGAAATAGAACCAACTACATTTGTGAGGAACTGTCAGAGCCCAAATTCACAGACCATGCTGACAGTGCTGGCATTTCTACCTCTGGCTTTTTTTCCGGTGTATTCCTGTATTTTCTGGGGCCAAATGTTCAAACGTTCAAAAGTTAAAACAAAAAAACCCTTCCAGTTTAGGCCATGCCCACTTTGGGTTTAAATTCGATTACATATACAGATATATAGGAATATGTGGAGCACTAAACAAACAGATACAGATACTGGTATTGCGTTATACCCCTTATTTAAACTCTAAATTATTAACATCTAAGAGAAAATGAAGAAAAAGCAGTTGATGTTACTGATGTGCCACTGATAATTTTCCTCAGTAAGAGGATGAGTAGAATAGCAAAACGTACAAGTGAATTAAAAACTAAATCCTTCCTCACCATTCTTCTGCTTTCTGACATTCTTGTGTTTAGCTATTGACGTGCTGAAGCATGAGGTGATCTTCAGCGTGGTGCGTCTGGCCGCAACCTGCATCATCTGCGTTGGCTTCCTGTTGCTGCTGCTGCCTGAGGAGTGGGACACGGTCACGCTGCGCTTCCTTGCCACACTCGCTGACAAGAAATCAGAGGAGCACGGAGAGGAGCTCACAGAGTCCAGCGTCAACATGCGCAGCCGCAGCAGAGCTAACGGTGCCGTCTCAATCCCCTTGGCATGACCTATGACCTCTAGACCTTGGCCCTAGAGCTAAAGCGTGCTAGAGATCCACCATGAGGCAGTGCCTGAGTCATGGGTATTTTGGGTGGATGAGTGGAGTTTCTTGAAGAAACAAAGTGGAGATAAAGGAGAACTGGGATCATAACATGCTGTGACAACAGCCGCAATATCAACTGTGTGGAAAGTGAGCGGAGATGAAAATCAGAGGATCATAGCATCACTTCTCTCCTTTACGTGAGACGACAGAGGAGCATTTTACAGACTGTACTGAGGAGGAAAATCTCCCTTTATAAAAGAAAGATTTATTTACAGTATTTGTTTTTCTTGCTGGGATTAGTTCTCATTAACAGGAGTATGTTTTCTTTAGGGAGATGAACTCTCTTGATTAATGGAGTAAATAGCCTTTTCTCTTTGCACGCCTTCATCCCAGCTATGCCTGCTGAACCCTCTCATGGACTGTATTCTGTGAATATAGACTCAATCAGGGCCAATTTGGCTCACTGTATTAAAATGCATGCATCTGAGAGAGAAGCTTATATAATACAAATGTTATTTACACTGTATCTGATGGTATTATACTGTATATAAGAAGGAGAAATATATTATCCTATATATGAACAAGGCTCTCGTTTCTTCTTACACTGAAATTAAAAATGAAAACCTGTCTCAAAATGTTATTTTTGGCAAACATTCTGACTCTCACTATCTTTCTGCAGAATAATACATCACTGTGACAGTTATAATCATTTGGCAGTGAGTGGAGGCACAAAACGCTCTGAACTAATGCAACATTTCTAATCTATTCTTTATTACCAGTCATATTATTTTATGTAGCTTAACGCTAACAGGTACGTATTTGTTTTTCATTTTTTTCAACCCTCCCCAGGGCCTTAACTTAGCTAATTTGAAAAAGGAAAAATATTTTCCTCTAGATATACACATTTTGAGGAATAGAATAGATTTTACTTCAGAAGAACTTAATGTGCAAATAATCCCAAAAGAAATGTCAGATGAATAACAACAGCTCATGCACTGATATTACAGACAATAATAAAATTCCAGTGACATTCTTGTGATGGTAAACGTGCTGTGATGGTACTTCATCACGCTAATGTAGTTGTCTTTATTTTGGCTGAAAGAGAGAGGATCTTTCCAAGACACACATGTAGGCTGTAGCTACAGTGTACATTGTGTGCACACATTTGTTTTGAGTGATTGATGTTGATGCCCCATTAAATTCAAATGAAGCAGAGAACAGTGTCTAGCAGAAAAAGAAAGGAAAACTATTTACTGCTAATCGATGAACTATTTCAGTCCACACTACAGCCTCATGGCACTTGGAGAGAGCACAGCGTGAACCCACCCACTGTAAAGAATGAGGACTTGCATAATTTTGTTAAGTCACACAGATACAGGGCATTTAGAGAGGATTTTTTTTTTTTTTGCAGATTGAGAGAAAAATAAATCCATTTTATAAATGAGAAAAAAGTTAAGAGGATCATTTCTGAAAGTACTGTATATGAGTCATTCTACAAATTCAGTAATTCTTTTAAACAATGTTTTACTTGATTTAAGCATACACTAAAACCTTTTATTTTTTTTTTTCTTACACTTTTAGGTAATTTCCAATAACTCTTCCTAATTTGTCAATATTAAAACATGGCAAAAAAACAGGGATAAACCAAATAATTAAATAGTTTTTCTTTTTTAATCTTGTGAACTCAATATTAAAGAAGTAATTGTTGTCTCTATTTGAGTGAATGGTTTAGCTGCCAAACCATTTCATTATCATTTTTATCCTGTTAGGCTTTAATTTGTATAACAATAAGAAAATTGATCTTTTCTTTGTTAATTGTCAAATGTTGAACATATTAAGTTTACATGCATACAGTAATACGATTACATATACCACATTCTAGTAATAACTTAAAAATGTAAATAAACCTCTTTGTTTTTTCTTAAGATGTACATGTTTGAGTAGGCCTAAACATTTTGGATGTTACCTAAAAACATAAAATAACCTGCTCTAATTAATTAGCCACAAAGACATTTTTCATAAACATTTTACCCATCTTTACCAAGGGTGCCAATAATTCTGGAGCTGCCTGCCCTAAACTTTCCCTCCTGCTTTAGTTTTGCATTTCTTTCTATAGATAATTTTGTTCTGTATTGGCTCAGATTGAGTCCTTTCTGTTCCTCTGCGTATATTCTTGCAACATTTCTATCCTGCTCTCTGACATATTTTCTCAGAATTGCTCAATCAATTGCTCAATCAGTTAAAAAAGTAATATTATGATATTTAATGTTATTTACAATGCATACTGGTTAACAGAGAGCCTGAACTGACAACTGAATGTCAACACCAAAAAGCACAAAATAATTATTATTTAAATATGTGTACATAGTAGAAAACTAGTTGCATTTTGTAATTTTTAAGAGGTACAAGGTGTTTGGCCGTGACACGTCTTAAAATAACATCCATATGTTGACATGACATCTACTCACCATGTGGTCCAGATGGGGGAAAAGGTTTAACACTCCATCCTAGTCACATGTTTAGGGTTGTTATAATATTGTTTTAGTACAGAGAAATTTTTCTTTAGGTTTCAGCATTATGAAAATTTTGGGAGAGAATATTTTCAAAATAATTTCCATTACTTCTGTAGAATATCACACATCAGTCAGTCCAAAAACGACACTGATTTTTCCTCACTATATTCCAAGAAAAGCACATATTGTGACCTTAGTATTGTAGGGTTCTGTCTGGGTTAAAAATGAACAGAACATAGAACATAATAGGTATTTTCACACTTGGATTGTTTCAGAGCTCCAAGTAGTCTCAGATCGATTGCTCAGGATTTTTGTGCATGTGCGAACACAACAAATGAACCCAGACCCCTCTAAAATGACCCACAAGAAAACTAGAGCAAACCACCTCCAGAGGTGGTCTGAGTATGGTTTGTATGTGGTCTGCTTGATTTGTTCATTGTGAAAACAAAGAGGTCTCAGTCTGCTTCACATTTTACTTTATGGATAAAGACCTTGCAGTACATACATAGTTCCAGCTTTATAGGTGTTTTCACATACTTTATGCAGTGGGGTGCAAAAGTCCACATTGAAAATTAGGGATTTTTTTTCACTTAAAATTGGAAATATTTAAAACAATGCAAGTAACTGTTCAATATCTTGAATGTTTATTATTAAGGATTCTGCATTATTTCTAGGTCCTGATTTAAATATAAGCAAATTTGTGATACTGACCATGTTAACTGCTTTGTACAAAAGGTCAGATTTTCCTCAGGCCTAATCTCATCTATTGAAGCCTGTGCTCAGACGATACTCTGATGGATTTGATCTAAAATGGATCATAAGCTTTTGCACAAAATTGTGGAGCTCATGCCAGCTCAAGTGCACACTGTCATTAAAGCTAAAAGGGGACGTACCAAATACTAAGAAACTCTGAAATTCATATAAATATTTCAAAGATTCTACTTTTTACTCATTTTGTTGTCAATAATATAATTTGTTAATGAAAAATTATTGTATTAAATTAGAAAAGAAGGCAAAATAGAAGCATTTTCACTAGTGGTCTCAGCCTTTTGGATCCCACTGTAACTGTTTTTAAATGTACCAGACTCAGTCCTGTTAAAGTGGACCTAAAAGGGAACTAGCTGCAAATGACCTCATTGCCCACGGAGTTCACAACACAAGTGAACTCAAGGATGGACTCAGGTCTCTTTCAGGACATTTTAGCTTAGATGAGATCTCAAACCACCTGTTGTTCACTCCACAAATCCTTTACCATAGTGTAAAGCTGAATCGTGGACAGTGTTGTTCAAATGGTTGCTTTACATGATGCTATCATATGGCTGTGAATGAAAAATAGAGAGACCAAAATAGAAAGTGAAATACAAGAAGCATCCAGGGAAAAAAGAAGTGACAAAGATTGGTGATCAAAACCAACCCATGCTTCATGCCATAGAGCTACTGACTCTTTAGCTTCTGTGATTGGAAGAGACGAAGTACAATCATACATCATATACTGTATGTTACAATAGTAAAAAAAGTCACTGACACATTACTTTTATTACTGTTGCCTAACTACTTAAGCTCTATAGCATATATACTGTAGCATAATTGCTAGCTTTTTTTTAAACTTAATTTCTGTTAAGTGACAGAAAGCTGGAGCTACTGTATGTATGTACAGCGACCCACAAGTACTTTATCCTCAGAGCAAAATGTGAAGCGGTCTGAGACTGCATTGTTTTCTCAATGCACAAATTAAACAAACCTCTGGAGTCAGTCTGAGTATAGTTCACTTGTGGGTCATTTTAGAGGACACATAGTATTTCACATCAGTTCTGTTCTACTCTTTATTTTTCACCCACAGCCAAATGATAACATCACGTAAAGCATCCATTTTGAATCGCACTATGCATAAAAGTGGTTGCGCTATTGTAAAGCATTTACAGGAGTTCAAGTAGGTAAAGAAGTGGTGTGAACAACAAGTGGTCTGAGAACTCATCCATCCAACATGTCCTGAAAGAGAACTGAGTCCCCTTTTCAGTTCCCTTTCAGCTCCACTTTAACAGGACTGAGTATGGTACATTTAAAAAAGAACTGTATGTGAGAAGACCCATAGATCACAAAGTCAATTTTAAATTAGAAAATGGCAAAATAATAAGTAGAGCTCGAATTTCATATGAACTTGTATCAGTTGGACATAGAAAATCTAAAACACAAACCATAAAGAGTTGTTTTATAAAGGAGAATGGTAACAGAGCCTGTCAATCATCAAACATGGCTCCCTCAGCTGCAGCATGCCTGGCCAGGCAGCAGGAGAGACGTCCCCTCGTCAGCATCCAAGCATTTCCACTCTGTTACAGAGTAACCCATGAGGAATGTCACTATGGTAACATGCCATATTATGAAAAAAAAAAAACCCTGAGAAATATAAAGCAGGAAGAGGGGCATATACCTGACAGTCTCTACACAACTTTGCAATAGTTTCACAAAAGTTAAAGAGTAGAGGATAAATAGTGTCGAAGCTCAGATCATTCAGACATGAGTGGATGAGTCATGTGAATTATAGTCTTGGACAGTGCCAAGAGAAGACAAAAAAGCGACGCTGGAAGTCAAAGATCAGAGGCCCTTGGACTGCATCGTGAAATGCTGCCTTTCATGCTGGCTCTGTGTCTGTAAGGATCATTTCTCTCAGATTTTATGGGATTTTATAATGTAGCATCAAAAGAGTTTTTTTTCAGCATAACTCAAATCCACTGCCAGTGACTTTAAAATGGGGACTAGCAACTCTAGACCAAAGATTTGCAAAGTCACACCAAAAGAGGAAGAGCCTTTCCGTCAAGCAGCCTCACCAAGGATGATCACTGCTGTGCAACATTTACCAAAACACCAGCAGGGAATTCTGGGACACCAACAGATCAGCCAGCTGCCACCGCTCAAGCAGCATGTATCTCAGATTGTTCCACCACCAGGTCAGTTCATTTTTAATCCAAATTCATTTCTTTATTTATATCTTGTGAATAGCAGCCATTCTTTTATAGCCCAGATCAACAGCACTGACTGCCCACCTTTTCAATTATTTCAAGACAGTTTTCTACCCTACAAGCATGATTAGGGTTTACAGCAAGATTCTATGTTTCCTGTATACTGTCATGCATATTCATAATTGCATTATAAATTCTGTCACCATTTGCTTTTTTTAGTGTGCTCTTTTTGTGTGTGTTGTAAACTGTCTTTTACAGGATCACAGAATCTATATGCTAACCCAATCCACAGCATCATCAAGTCTCATCCACCACAAAGAGCAAAGGTCTAAAATCCCACCATGCCCTTAGCTGTGCATAAAAAATAAACCTAATGTTGCCATTCAATAGATTATGATGGTTTATTTGACCATGATTATTTCCCTCTGCTCACAGGCATGGCAACCAATAGCATTGGAGCCACCAGCAGTGTCTAAGGCTTCTGATGAACATGTTTCTATGGTACACAAATACCCAGCAATATGCCTGTCATGGTATTTCTCCATTCTCAAAGGAGTGATGGTTGATATGACAGTTAATGAAGAAAGCAGACTTTGAAAAGAGTTGTGGGTGTAATTGAATATGTCTCTATTATGCAAAGGAATGGAGAAATGGGGTTGTCCCCCAATATTCCACTCCACGTCAGGGAAGGCGCTGTGGCGGTGGCAGCAGCCTACAGGTACAAAGCAACTGTAATGTATGTATGCATGTGGTAAGTGTTTAATCAGGGTTAAGGCAATACATGTTACAGTTACATTTAATTCTGTTCAGGAGACTATTGGTTAAGGTTGGGCTTCCGTATTATGGGTGAGTTTTTGATATCAAATAGACGCCAGGCACGGTGGTGCAACAGCTAGTATTTGTGCATCCAAGGTCCAGGGTCCAGGTTTTGGTCTTAATCCCCAGTTAATGTTTGTATGAAATTTTGCATGTTCTCCATGTCCAGATGGGTTCCCTCCAACCTTCCAAATACATGGCAGTAGGTGGATTCATTTATTCATACGTTAATCTTGAGTAACCGCTTTAGCCTTTTCAAGATTGTGGTAAATTTGGATCCTGTCTCAGGAACACTAAGTGTGAGGTGGGTATACACCTTGAACGGGATGCCAGTCAGACTCATTCACACCTAGGAGTGGTTTAGAATAGCTAATGCACCTACCAGCATGTTTTTGGGAGATGGGAAGAAACCGGAGTACCCTGGGGGAAACATGGGGAGAACTTCAAAAACACCACTAAGACAGCAACTCAAGCTCAGAATCGACCCATGGACCCTGGAGCTGTGAGGTGGCCACGCTGCCTGCCACACCAAATAGGTGTATTGGCCAATCTAAATTGCCCCTAGATGTGAAAGTCCAAGATGAAAGTCCTATCCAAGGTGTACAGAGCCTTTCACCATGGGTGCCTGGGATAGGCTCCAGACCAACCATGATCCTGTCCAGGATAATGTGGTTACTGAAAATGAATGAACAAACTAGATCCCATTCATCCATCCTAATTTTGCTGGGTTTTTTTTGTTGTATCTCTCAATTGCATTAGTTACTTCTGGATTTTAAATGTGACCAAAGAGATATGGCATGTCATTTGTCCAAACAAGTTCCCATAGGTCAATATGAAAAACAGAGCAACACAAGAACACAGGTATGATCTATAAGAGATGTTTAGAAACCCACAGGAAGAAGTTATAGAAGAAGCACAAAGCAGACAGCTGGTGAGCACTGAGCCTTGCCCTGGTGCTCCCTGTGGGTCTGATTACCGTGTTGCTGGAGTGGAAAGTAGCCCGGGCTGAAGCCACAGTGCTTCTTCCATGGGATCCACTTTGCTGGTACAAGACAGGTCCTCCTTTCCCTCAGGAAAGCCCAGAACTATTAACATTGAAGGATATCTGTTCTAACTGGTCATCATCAGGGCCCAACATAAGATAAGAGGACATCTATAACAGGTTTTCATCTTTAGTTTACTCAATAGTATATTTTATGTAGCCTCCAACAAGTATTTCAGCCTTGAGAGGATTCAGAATTACAGTGAAACTGTTATTGCCACTCAAAATGTTGGCACCCCCTAATAAATGGATTTCTAAGTGGGTTTATGTATTGCACAGAGAAGCCAGGGAGGGTTCCTGCAAGCACAGACACTCCTGATTGGTCAAGCAACCAAGAAGCGTCAATCCCATCAGAGGCACCTTAGGAAGCAGCGAAGAATTTATACCTCCAGTAGTGAGTGATATAACTAGATAGGATTTGATTTAGAATAGTGTTTAAATACAATTTCGCTGATCCAGTTTAAGTCATAGCTCATCCTAAAGAAGACAAGCTAAACCATCTTATTTAACTTTTTTGATTTCTCCAGTTGGAGGCGCTGGTAATGTGCAGACAGAAAGAATCCGACTGGTGTCCAGGCCAACTCAAAGAGACATCTTCTGGGACGAGACAAAGGGACAGAATCTGGACCTCAGGGAGCTCCTGCAGCCAAGCCCTCAACTGACAGATCCAGATTCTGGAATGGAAGAAATGACAACACAACTAAAATCAGATGTTGGACTGAAGGGTAATTCAGGCAGTTTCTCCAGGGACTTGAATGAAAGTGTAGAAAAATCGTCAGAAAGAATAACACAGCAGACTTTACCTTGGCTTGAGGACTTTCGAAAGCATGAACAGAAACATTTAAATTCTAGGGACTTACTGGAGGGCCGGTGGGGATGCAAACAGTGGCTAGACATGCCCAGGGAACATCGTGAAAAGGAAGAGAGGGAAATGGGTGGGAATACTACTGGTCGGGTAGATTCTGTTCACCAGAAATGGAACAGCTGGGGACAAACCCACATAGGTTAGATATTGATGTGGATTTAAAGATACAAATGAATATCCTTGACTAACCCCACTGCTTTTGAGCTGATGATTCAATATATACGGGGTCCAGGGGATAGGCACCCTAATGGTAATGTATCTGGCTACAAAGGCACCAAAAAAATAAGTAAGTAAATTAATAAATAAGATTTGTCTGAAAAAGAAATGTTACATTTTTATTCTACAGCAATCTACATGGTTTAAGTGTTTTATCTGCAGCCTTGACCACTGAACACCATTGTTTAACAAATGCAGTATTTGCTAATGCAAATACATTAAGCTGGCCAAGCGATGTGCTAAAGTCCATTTGTGTGGTGAGAAAGTGACTAATGTCTAATGTTTAACTCTCCTTAATTTCAGGGCAAATGATTAAAAATTATTGTTCCATGACCAAATATCATGAGCCACTTATTAAAAGTGAAATGTTCTCTCAAAAAAGGCTTTAATCCAGAAATAAACCTATGTCCGTTGATATGCTGGGCAGGCAAAGCAAAGCTTCATGGTGGCTTTCCTGTTCCCAGCTCTCCTGAAAACAATGTGCTAGCTGCTGCTGAATGGTTCCCAGCTGACATAATTATCATGATAAAATACACATTCATTTTGGTTGTACTGTGGTCTTTATCCAGTAGAAATATGAATTTAACACCAATTTAAATGAGTTGCTAATTAGCAACCACAAATAAATCCAGTGTGAGAGGCTGCAGGTCGCTTAATTACACAGTGCTGAGAGAAATATGTGGTGAATTTGATCTTAAACCTAATTTTCAGTGTAATACATCTTCTCATAAGAAAGGCAGTGTATTGTAAAATAACATCAATAATGCAATGCATAATTGTCATTTTCTTCTCAGTCACCTAATATTTACAAAGGATATGATAAGACAATACAGGTAATCATGTACAAATAAAAAGACAAGGTAATAATCAAGCAAAGCAGATAGCAATAAATCACTACACATTTGCAATAAAAAATCAAATAATTTATTTATACTTTTTAAACAAAGTCTGTTGTCCACTTGAAATCAAATAAAATTTGCAAGAATTGTTGTAAGAGGCAAGAGTGAATGGAAGATGAATGGGATGACAAAACATGTGGACCATACTGTACTTCCCAACTCCATGACTCCATGAGGTGCACGTCTCCTTTTTTTTTTTTTTTTTTTTTTTTTTAATTAATCAGAAGCAACTAGGAACAAGATCACACATACAACTAAAATGTTTATGGTGAAGAGCAGACCCACTGATCATTTGACCGAAACATGACAAGACCACACATCAGGATCATGTCTACTTTGACTAGTCAGAATGGTGTCATATGCAGCTAGGACCTGCCAGCTGTTGGGTTTTTGTAAATGAACCTATAGTAAAGATCCCAAACATTAGTATATGAAATTAATAAGTAACAATGCAATTGAAAGTGCAACTATTCTAAACTGTTTTAGAATTATGTATGCTGCTCATCTCATACAGCATTGATTAACCTAGTAAGAGGACATAGACTAACATATATAGAACTGCCCAGCTACCAAATAGACATTAGTGTCTATTCAGAGTTTTAGATTTGTACCTAGCACAAATTAGGCCAAAATAGTTGGAGTTATTTAATTGGAGGCATATCTGTCAACAGTGGTGAATGATAAGAGGGGGCATTTGCACAATAACAGCTCGCATTTCCATCTCTCAACAGCTATTCACATCCTGAAGGGGCCCAACCCTTTACATAAACAAACTCCCTCTGAAGTATATTATGCTTTTTAATAAGAATGGGGTCCTTTAAAAGAGCTCTTGTCAAGGCAAAAGAGACCAAAAGGAGGACTAGACACCTGAGCCTGTTTGTTTTGAGGGTATACAGCATCTGGCTGTATACTATGTGTCCAATATGCCTAGCCATGAATTAAGGTTTAGTATAAGCATTACATTTCTTATGCAATTTGGGTTCACAAAATACAAATTCACAATTCACTTCTTCAGCAAAAAATTATTTTCCAAAATTATGTTCCAAAATGTCCATCTGAGCAATACTGCTGCACCTCTGTACAAAGAAGAAAAAAAAAATCACATTTTTCCCCACCAAAAATTTGCATGATTTCCAAGAAAAACAACAGCAAAGCACATCAGCTGGGATCGCAAGAGAAAGCAGATTAGTATTTATAAGGGGAAAGAATACAGAAAAAAAACAAAAAAACAATGAACTTCTACCTTGCAGTGTGGGGTCTATACTCATCTACACTCATCATCGGACTCTCATTCTAACACCATATAAAAGTTAACACACTATACAGCGCACACTCTGTGAAACAACTTCTTAACAATGTAAATTGTTGCATATCCTCCTCAGCATAAGTGGTTGCTAATGCAGAGTGATGAGCTGCTGATACTTATATGCTGCCCCCTGCTGCTAAACTAAAGCAGTGCTGGACAGCACAGGTGACTGTGCACGCAACACATGGCATATCTGAGTACAAGGCATTCATTATGAATTAACTATTGACTAGCACTGATAAGTTGCACCTTTGGCAGTCAGAAAGTTATGCATTATCATACATTTTTAAATCTGGTAACTGCAGAACACTTTGGACATATCTCTTTAAGATGGGTACATTTTGAAAAAGTGCATTGGTAAATGAGTCTGAAGTCATTCATTGTATTAAGAGAATTTCTATCAGTGATTTATGTTCATTTATGTTAAAACACCCTGCCATTTAATAAAGATGGATGGATAATTTTTTTCTTGCATGTTTATGGTGCTGAATGGTGCATATGCAACACAAAGAATCTAACAGGTTCAACAAACCAACTCAAAACTTTAAAAACAAAACAAGCAAAAAAAAAAAACAAAAAACAAAACAAATCCATAAAACAATGTAGCACATTCTAAATCCGGTGATGTGCACAGTTTGGTGATTTCCCTTCTCAAGAACATCTGACTCAACCAATTACTTGTTTTAGTAGCTGAAAATCACCAAACTGTGCCAGACTGGATAGGCTGTGTCCCTGCTCTAAAGAAAGTAGGATAATAGGAGAACAGGATTATTCTGGCAGAATTTAGGTACAGACAGTGATTTCTGGTAATAACTAAATGAAGTTGATCGACTTGAGCAATTCAGTGGCTTTGTATGTATGGATAATATCTCTGAGTGCAATGTGGTGTCTTCCTTTACCAAGAAGTGCATATCTGGCTTAAGCAGAAGAGCTGTATTCCTACAATGAAAAGAGCTTGGTCTGTTCAAATATAGGGAATAAAATACACACATAAAAGAATAGGCCCCCCACACACACACAAGCCAATGCTTTGGCCTCTAACACAATCAGAACATCCCCATGAACCCTGTTCTGAAGAAAACAAAAATAAAGGAAAAAAGAAAAATCAGATTTGTTAGTGTAGCTTCTATTTTTTTTTTTTTTGTTTTCGCATGTTTAATTTGTTTTGACTGTAGAAGTTTATTTTCCATCCCTCAGTTACAATTACTCATAAAAAATAAAAGAATAGAGGGTGATGCCTTGTTTGTTTTCTTTTAGCCTGATCCAGTTCAACATAACTCCTAGAGGTGATGCTAATGTCCTGCATTCACACAACGATCTGGAATCAGGCTTTTGGACAACAGCGAAATCCAGAAACTTTTCCTCTTCAGAGTCAGTGACTGTTTTAAATATTAGCACCCCCATTTTTTTGCAATAACTTCTCTCGCACAGAGAAAGGTACGTAAAACTCTTTATTACATTTTGCTCGTTTTTCATGCGGCTGCATCCCCTTTGTGGCTTGCTAGAGGCCAACTCTCCGTACTCACTTGGACACAGGGACAGGAGGACAGAGGAACTGAGGGACAGTCCGGGATGTCACAGGAGAACTCAGCGTAGCCACAGCTTGAGCCGGAGAGCGTCCACTCCATTTAAATAGTATCTGAACAGCCGCTTGTCCCTGACAAAGCCCAGGTTCTCGTAAAGTTTCAGGGCTGATTTGTTGGTGATTTCGGTCTCCAGCACCACCTGCACAACACAGCAAGGAAACATGTGGAAAGGTCCATTTAGGAGCAATCATGCTTGTTTCATCAGAACTGAATGGTAATGGTTGGATGGTGCAAAAGGAGCAACAGCAGCAGGCATCGTCTACAGAGATTTGTGCACTAGAATGTACAGCTGATATCAAAGATGAATACTGTGACGTGTACAGCTATCAGGTCAGAGCCAGACTGCCTCTTACCTCATCACAGTCCCCTTCCACCATGGCATAAATGGCCTTTTTAACAAGGTTTGTACCTGAAATGACACAACAGAAAGATATACATTAATGACCATTCAACTCTGTGATTGACTTCGAGCACCACTGTGACTTCATCGAAACACTATTTACTTTGTGCCATAATAAATTAGTGAAAGAAAATAAAATCACCAACCAACTGCCTAATAAACTTCCATTGTAATGAGCCTCCAGAGTGACTGACAGATTATCATCCCCCATATTTTAATATTTTGCTCCATTTTCCATTAATTTACCAATGCACCACAACAGAACTGCATGCAATCCAGTCGTCCCTCGCAACTGTGTGCTAGAAAAAGTAAACTGGGCAGATAAAGTCATTCAAATAATTCCTAACATTTGAAAGACTCACAAAAAGACTTTTAATGGCAAGGCTAAACTTGGCCATGCACGAAACATACATACCGATGCCTTTCCTGCGAAATTTGGAGTCCACAGCGAGCATGGCAATGTATCCCCGTCTGAACATCTTCTTGTGCATGTCCAACTTGCACACAATGGCACCAACACAGGTTTTCTCCACCATTGCCTGCAATACAACAGAGCGTTTAAATCATCATATAAATGATTTCTTGGAAGAGGTTTGATTGAGAAAAAAGTACTTCTAAAAAATAAATCATTTAATCACATTAAATGATAATACATTATAGTAATAACATACACTATAGTAATATAATTAACACTGACTCTAAAAGATAATTGCTAAAAAATGAACCTAACATTTTCAACTTTGTTTTGCATGAATGCAGGTAGCCGTGTTTGGGCCTACCAAAGAGGACAGTGTTCCAAACTGGTCATTAGCAAAGTCTAATACAATTAGATCAAATTTTAGCATTTGGTTGCCAAGTAATATTTTCAAACCAAGTCATTCACCAAGCTCTAATGCCCAGGTGTCAGGCTGAAGTGCTTTGCTCATATGGTTCTACCAAAATGAACACGTTCTCTAGCAGTGAGCTGTAATTTCGCTATGACTAACCCAATATGCCAATATGTAGTGATGCCTTTTCTCCTCCTGTCTTTATTAGAATAAGGTTTTATTGGCATAGGGTTAGATATTTTCACAAGTTTCCAAACTGTCATTGCTTGGTTTTCTGTATCATAAAAAGGGAAAACAGTCAATGTGGTTCATATTAAGGATTTTGTGTTAATTAGAAAAAAATTACTGAAAGAATGTTTTAAAATCTAAATGTGTTCAGTCTGACACAACAGCTCTTTTTTCGCCCTCAAATCATTTTCCAGATTTCTATACTTTCCCAGCTTTGGAAATATATGTTAATGTGTTTCAATTCTACATTTCTCCAGACCTGCACAAAAAAAAAGGAACCCCTTCATCAGGGACACTACTAGTTTGGCTGCCAGTTTGTTAGCAAGCCTAAATATTGTTATATATAATATGGTGTGAAAAAATATCAGATATCGTGATCTGGGTTTTTTTTTTTTTTTTTTTGCCATATCGCCCACCCCTAGTAGGCAGTATAACTACATACGTACCAGAAAGCAGAGCTGGGGCCAGTTGTGAATGAAGTACCTATAGGTGTATATGGAGTAAGGCTCGGACAAGTCTTTAGTTATGAGCCTTATAATATCCGGCATCTGCAGCTCGGACTCGTATCTCACATAAGTGATGGGGCTGTGATCCGCTGCCTGTGTGCTCACTGACAGCTTTGCTATCTGATCCTCTAGCGGTGCCTCCTCAGCTCCAGCTCCCTGCGGCCCCAGGCCTCGCTCTCTGTCCCCCGCTGATTTCTGCACATTATCCTTACACTCGGAGCGACACACAGTCCTGCCGAGCTCCGCTTTCAGACACGAGCTGTCTCTCTCCAGCTGATCCGGAGAGCCGGGCTCGGTTATGGCCGCGGGATCGGGGGAGTCGACTCCGTTACTGGGTAGCGAGCTGTCGCGGTTGTTATAGGCTAATTTCCTGTTTCCCCGCTCGTCGACGCTGTCCACATATTCAGAGGCAGTGTGCTGACAGTCGGTCGCTCTGTGAGCTCGGTGCTGGATGTGGTTTTGAGCGATTTTATGGCCGCGGTGCTCGTCGTGCTCCGGATGGCTGGCGATGCCGTTGAGCTGGGCCGGTGAAGAATGCAGCTGAGCAGGCGAGTTAAGGTGATGGACGCTGTTCTGGCTCGATTTAACTATCCCTTTGGGCTCAGTGGCTTGTTGCGCCTCCGTCCCCGGAGCTATAACGTCTCCTCGGCCGCGGTCCAGTTTCTCATTGTTCCCCAGGAACGAGCAGCCATCCACGGGCAGCGATATAATTTCGGCCGAGGACGCAGGCAGTGTGTTAGGCCCAGGCGGCACTTCAGCCATTCCACTGCATGCAGTATGGATGTAAACAAAAGAAGCGAGCCCAAACCGAGCCCTCGAGCTAAACGCCGAGTAAGACAAATACCCGCCGAACTTCCAGTATCGGTAAAATAATAAAAATAAGCGAATAACTGTAAGCTCGTTTGCTATCTCGTGTCCCCTCTAGCCATTACTCAAGTCACTACACACTAGCTGGCCTATCAGCTATCGCAAAGCAGGTTTGGCAATTTGCGACACATACAGGATGCTGGGAAATGAAGTATTTAATCACAGGCGTACAAGGAAGAATTCACAAAAAATGGAAATTCCCCTCAAAAACTATGACTCACTCTTAAGTGATATTGTATTTATTCTCTGATTAAAACTAAAACAAAGCACAAAGGCTTAACGAGCTCCTGTTAGTCAAAATTATATTTTACCGTCTTATGGAATTTCTAAAAACAGCCACTAGATGGACCAGTATGCTAATAGATTTAGCAAAGCCAGTGTCCAGAAAGAAGTGCTTTCAGTACACTTTCAGAACACTTTTACAAAGAATAATTTTGGGGAAAAAAAAAAAAAAAGGTTAGACCTATGAATTGATATAAATCAAGTAAAAGCTGTAAAAAACAAAACAAAAAACAAACAAAAAAAACTTAGCAGTATAACCAGCATAAGAGACAGATAACAAATAATGTCATTTAAAGACAATATAAAGATTTAACTCTCATATCCACAATCTCCAGCTTTTGACTACTATTTATCTTTCATTATTAAAGTTTTCAAAAATGTTCACTAATCTACCTATGTATGTATGTATTTATTTATTTTTACTATTTCCTATTTAGAATAACAATGAAAGCATTAACACTGAAATAACATATAAGGAATTATCTGACCAAGAAAAGTCTCAAACCAATAAAACTTTTATATTTTAAATTCTTTATAGTATTCCTGATGAAGCTTTACACAGCAGGCTTTTCTTCCCAAATTCCCAAGTAGGCCAACCACTTCTTATCTGCTTCTCGTAAATGAAACCTACTTATTTGGGGGAAACATTTTTACTTAACTAAAACTAATTATTAAATATAAATATATACATCAGAATTAAGTTCACAAATTAACGATTAGCCTTCATAAAATGTCTTTAAAGCAACAGAAATATATATTCAGTGGAGCGTGTCCAAACCTTTAACTTGTAGTGTACATCACACATCAACACTGAGCCCAAGTGACAAATATAACCTACAGTTATATAACCTACAGTGCAAGTTTAACAACAGTAATGCTTACCCAATAGCAGCACTACACGATAAAATAATCATCACCATTACTGTGCTTATTATTGACATTGCAACTGTTTATCACTATTATTTAGCTAATTTAGGAGCAAAATGGAAGAAAAAAGTAACTCTCAGTGGATTCTTTAAATTAGGCAGCCCTACAAAATAACTTGATTTTTCTACATGCTGAATTGATTAAGGTAAGATTATCACAAAGTGAGACATATCACAAACAAAGAATGGGGGAAAAATATAATAAACAAGTAAAACTCAATGCCAACAGCACTGATGGGGATGCCTCCACTGCCAACAAGTCTAATATGCTAATTTGTATGCCAGAAATATGCTTAAAATAGTTTTTTCAAGCAGTAAGGAAGCTATTGAAGAAACACTATTTCATACATTTGACCTTGTTGTGACCTTGACTCTGTTTAGATCAATTCCAAAATCGAATCAGTTCAACTGCCTGCTACGATGATATTCCTGTATAAATCCTACAAATATAATTAATCACACATTCTTGAGATATTGTGCTAACAAGAATCCCAGACAGACATACAGACAACCTGAAAACTTAATGCGTAACAATCAAGGAAAATGGGGGGAACCATTAACCCTGCACCCTTAACCAACTGTTATATAAATATTTCTGATGTAAATATATACTAAAAACTGTTAAAACTGTTGTGGGGGGAAATGTACAAGACTCAGATTAGAAAGACATTTCAGTTTGCTGTAATCTGAACAGTTGGAGGTTAAATTCATGGAAAGGAAGCAAGAATAAAACTGAGTACTAGTGCATCAAAATGGCATGCTTAACAAGAAAAAGGCTGTCAGTTACTATAAATGTAATAAAGTTCATGCTGAGTCTCTTCCTTGCTGCAGTGCATAATCTCTAACTGTATCAACAAATTTGTTCGTCTCAAGGTTTCTTCCTCATGTCCTCTCTGGGAGTTTTCTTTGCTCCTGTCATCTCTGATTGGCTCACTGGAGATCTAAATCTACTTCCACATTTCTGTAAAGCTGCTTTGTGGCAATGTGTATTGCTAGAAGTGCTATAAAATACAATTGAACTGAAGTGTCTTAAAAACTGCAGTAGCCCATGGTACAATATACTTAATGTATATACTTATTATAAATCAAGACCGGACAGACTGAGAACTGTGTATAATGGCCACCAGCAACAATGTAGCTGTAACGGTAAAGGAAAATGGGAACATTATATTTCTGGTCATCATCCATGACCAGAAATAGATGGTCTATAAGCTTGCATGTTAGACACTGCTTAATTATTATATGAAGGCTCTATAAAGGACTTTTTCTTGTAGAGGAATAAGAGGCAGAGACAAGCTGGAGTGGGCCACTGTGGAGTAATTAACTCCCATGCTGAAGACCACTTTAGTCTTCTAGCTCATTTCCCAGTCTTTCTGTCTGTCAGCCAGTCAGTCTCATTTCAACACCAATAAACCCAGACAAGGTCTAAGCCTCATTATGAATAAAACTCAAGGAGTCTCCTTATAGACTCTGTCCAAAAGCTAATTGGGACAAAGCAAAATGAAGGAGCAATTAATTGAATTTAAACAAACACATCAATATGCAAAAAAGACAAAAAAAACTCTCAAGAACTGTGTAAAAAGGTTATTTTACTTCAGTCAGTGCCTTATTTTAATTTTTGATTTATTGCACAATTTTTACTCTGTGAAAATACTTATCAATGAACTTAATCTTTAAACAAAGAAGATAAACGATTTGGCATGTCGATCTGGGATAAACTGGGAAAAAAAGCTGCAGAAGGTTGACTCTCCCTTGGTAGTTTGGCTCTACCCGGCTTACTGCACATCTCTTACACATTTATATCAGAAGTAGCTTTGACACTTCATCCACTGTCTATTTGCTGACATAACAAAGTCACTCATTTGTCCAATGGGTTAATTCAGTTAAAAGATAGCAAAACATGGTGTTTTATCAGCTATTAAGGTCTCTGTGTTGTAGTTAATCATTTTGCTAGAGTATCACAGGTCCAGAAGACACAGGGGCGTCTCCAGTGGAGTTCCAGATGTAGTATTCAGAGGCCACCAGTTCTCGTGCTTTGGGAAAAATAGAGTCATTAAATCTACATTACCTTCTTGCTCAGTATAAAGGACTGTGTTATGTTCATGTGTCATTGTACACACGATTCTGTCGCAATTCAATAAAACACTCACTCGTGATGATGCGTGGCTTTGCTGAGGAATACACTTGTACAGAGTGCTGGTCCACACAGCATCCAGATAAAGTCAAATCAGGTATTCGGAAGTAAAGCTGAAAAACAGTATAAACACTAAAGATGAAGAGATATTCAATAATCACCTCATACTCAACCTCCAGCTCTGGAGAGAGTAGACTGGTAAGCAGAATTCACACTTACTTTCATATATGCAGTGAGATCTGTACACATAGGGTCTGATGGTCCAGCAAGATGCCCTGAGAAATGAATCGTACCTTCCAGAGTTACCTCTCGTGACTTTGGAAATTTCTGACCTGGTGAGAAAAAAAAACCCTCAATGACACGTTTGGTAATCATTGCTAAAGTTACAATACAGACAATTATGTCAGGTATTCACTTACCAAGAAACCAAATGAGCAGATTCTTCTCTTTAGAAACCTCTAACTGTCCTGAGGTCACTTTTATGTCCACATTGCCCATTAGGTTTCTGTAAAGACCCCATCAAGACAAGATTTAGTCTCATTTATGAGGTCAACTGATAAGCACAACACTACAGTTATGCGCCCTGCGTTACCCTGATTAGGGTCATGGTAGAATACACTCTCACACACACTCGCACTCTCTCTCACACACAGTCACACACACACTCTCTCTCTCTCTCACACACACACACACACACACACACACACATATTCTCTCTCTCAACCTCTCTCTCTCTCTCTCTCTCTCTCTCACACACACACACACACACACACACACACACACACACACACACACACACACTCATGATAAGGGGCAATTTAGAGTACACAATCCAGATACTGGAATGTTTTCTTGATGGAAGCGAACCACTAAACCACAAATAAGCCCAAGCAGACATAGGAAGAACATACCCAGAGCTCAGGATTAAACCCTGGACCCTGGAGCTGTGAGATGGTAACGCTACCTGCTATGCCACCCTCTATAATATAGCTGCTATTCTTAAATCCAAACTACAGTCTCAGCTCAACTTCACAATCTCAACTCTACAACAAGGAGGTAAGACACGAAGCTTAGTAGCATTACTGCATCACATCTCCAGGGTCCCTGTTTTGATCCTGCCACATGCCCAGTGTTCCCGTGATAGGCTCTAAATACACCATGAATCTGACCAGGACAAAGCGTTTACTGAAGATGAATGGGGCCATGTGTTTGTGAACTGAATCACCTGTTGAAAAATGGCAGATGTGCTTCACAGTATTCAAAGCTGTTTCTGACACTCTCATGGAGTTTGAGGACTACACTGAGCTTGAGCTGGTTGTCCTCTGACTTGAGATGGTAGGAACCAAGAATAGGCGGCACAGGCACCTGGTTATAAAAGTCAATACAAGATATAATTAGAGTGCGCTATTGAAGATGCTGCCTTCAATATGATGTATAAAGAATTAATTCTATAAAGCAGTCATTAACACAGGAGACCATTAAATGTACCAATCTACCTGGGAGGTATAACTACAGAGTCGGAAAGGCTCCAAAGGCGGAGAGAAAGGAAATTTGTATGGCCCTGAAAAGGTCGAGCCATCGTTCTCCTCCACACTACTAGCTGTAAGAATACTGGAATCTAGCGACGTCACGCAGGGGTGTACAAGGATGTCCTGCAGGGGTGAGCCATTGGGTGGCAATGTGAGGGTGACTGTGACATTGGGCAGAACACCCTCCACTTCACACTACCAGCATAACAGATAAAAAGAAGGCAAGATCTTGGTTAAGTGATACAACAATCATATCCAATCATATCAATGCAAACAGGAGGCTACACTCACTTTGCATGTTACCGTCCCATGCACATCCCACAGATCCTGTTTGCTCTGATTTCCATACTGCATAGACCTCACCATCTCTGTGAGGGCCACGCTTACCACCGCTCTCCCTCGATGAACCCCTGTTTTCCACGCAGGCTGTTTCTGAGCACCGCCGGGGCCTGGAGCCAGAGTTGCAGGCAGCGTCCCAGACTGAGGAAGAGTGTCCAGGGGGGTCCCTAACGGACAAACCTGCATCAGTACTGAAGGAAGCGTTGTCAAGCGAGAGACAAGCACATCCGGCTCTGGTGGTTTACCCCCTGTGCCACAAAGGAAGACCTGGAGGCTAGATAAAAGGGCTAAGCCCTGAGAGACGGAAGCCAGGCTGGGAAGGGGAGGTCGAGGATCAGGTGGGACTTCGATCAGTGGGAGACAGGCAAGGATTAGTCCACCTTGGACGATGGTTAGGACCGGCCATAGGGTTCTCACACCTGAGCTACCAACACGAAGCTCCAGTGCAGGAGATCGCTGCTGGCGGGAACAGTCATCCCTTGCAGCAATGTAGGGCTTGTCAGGGTCTGCCAGGCCCAGTTCAGTCAGCAGGAGCTGGGCTATATCACAGTCCTCAGGAACAGACACGTAGTGAGCTCCAGCAAAGGTTTTAGCACGAAACTCCACTGAGGGGTACCGCCTGAATAAAAGACCACAGGGGACAATGTGAAATGAAAAGACAAGGGCATCCACTGGGAACAAATGTCATGTAGAAAACAGATCAGCCATGTCATCTTCTCTCTCACAGCACAAGACCACAGCAGTGGAATGGCCACATGGGTGAAATAAACCATGTGAGCCTAATTGCCACCCCTGCTATAATTTCAAATCACACCTTTAAGAGGGCTATTCACGCAGACATAATGAATCATATCTAGCTCATGTTGGCTTAAATCATTTTAGTGCTGTATTTGGACCAAGTGCCTTGAGTATTACAGAGCAGCATGAAATGAAAATCTATCCATGCAACACATAATTGGATGGAGCCACCCCTAAGAAAAGAGTTGACTACAGTGTATTTAGTAAAGAAAATGACACATTTAACACCACTGTATTTTCAGTTTATAACCATGTTTGTGAAATGCACATTTGAAAGAACACAGCAACAAATAAAAAGACAAGAGTTTAAAAAAAAAACAGCAGTGACTGTGAATTACTACTACAAGATTATCAAGAGGAGATATATATATGTGTGTGTTTTTCTCTCCTAACGCATATACACACACACACACACACACATATATATATATATATATATATATATATATATATATATATATATATATATATAGATATATATATATATAGATATATATATATGGGTTTTTTTTCTCTCCTAACGCAATAATCATGTTTTTGTAAACTAAAAAAAAAAAATAAGAAGTAAATAAAAATTTTAAAAATCAGCAAACACAGTACATCCTAACGTTAGCATTTGGTTAGTGTTTTGGTTCACAACGTTCTGGGAATGTTGCGTTTTATTTAATGTAATTAATGCTGTTCCAGAAACGTTCCGGGAACTTTCTCAGCGTTCTCTTATTATTTCATGCGTTTAGATATTATTCTTTATACTTTACTATTACTAACCTTCTGGGGACTTATCCATAACGTTTTGGTTCTGTTTTCAGAACATTTGAGGAACAAACACAAACATTCCCCGAACGCTCTGAGAGCCACTTGTTAGCTGGGAGGCTCCTGGCCACTCCGCCACTGCCATGGAACAGTGTCACACTTGCAGGTGCTGTGCGCTGGAAACTTTCCTCTTACTTACCTGGAAAACTGCACTTTTACTGATTCACCCTTTTCGTGGGTGACAACCCACAGCGCTCGGATACTCATCGAGTCTCGGCTCCTTTTATCGCATGGAATGAAGATTTTAAAGCTAGCCGACTTAGCATAACAGCTAACTGTGCAATAAACCTAACAGCCAGTTTACTCTCTTTCTCTAGGACAGGTCTTTGTTTCAAAGTCTGAAATATCCAAGCAAAGTGACGACCAGAAAAACATCACTAGCTGAAATTTTACTCTGGTTTCTACTTCCTGTTTTGAAACGACATGTGACACATAGAGGCGTGGCTGCTTGTTTTCAGGGCTTTAGCACGCTGATGTCAGATCAGCTGCACGCCTCTACACACCACTCTAATATACACGTAAACGGACAGCGAACTGATCTCAGACCTGCTGCTAAAGGCCGAGTTTTGTTCGTTCGCTCTTTCCGGCCCGGTTATGGCAGCTGTATGCAGGAAGCAGAGGGCCTTGATTTAGGGTGAATGAGCGCTAGCTATATGATCCGCTGAATGATTTAGAAAAGGTTCGTGCTTTTTAAAAGACTTTCTTCGCCTCGAGCAACATCTCTCTGTTCAGGAAAGATGGCTACGACGGCGCAATTATTTGAGGTAAGTTGCGTTAGTTGGTCAAGCTAGTTAGCAGGTTAGCTTGGTTGCTAGCTTGCTTGATAAATAACACACCCACCTTAATAAAAAGGAATAAAGTTTTTATTACATTCAAAATTATTTAACATGAAATCATTGTCAACAAATTATCTTGCATGTCGTATTTTAGCCTGTTAGCATTTAACAGGGCGCGTAGAGCAGCTGTAGCTGTGAGAAGCTAAATCTCAAATGGCTCTGTTTGTGACGTGTAGTGAACTACAAAGGGTGTAAAAGCCTTTATCTCTTCTTGTATGTAATGCACCTTTGTATGGAGTATAGACTCATTTAGGGTGCAGTTCTGTGCTGTGAGGAAATGCTTAACTTTGCTGCTTTTGTAGTTAAAACTAATGTTAATGGAGTGTTTCGATGGGTTTTTTTTGCAGCAGTGTATCTCAGTAGTACCTTTATATCTGAATTTTTTACTTATCTGAGTGTAGTACCTTTATATCTGAATTTTTTACTTATCTGAGTGTGTATTTAATTTTTTTTAATGTACCTCTCATTTTTTTTGTTGGACACTAAAGGTTATCTGCGCAGTGTTGTCATTTTGTTACTGACTGGCTGAGCTTAAGCTTATCCTTACTGCGTTGCTCATAATTACAACCTTACAGCTCCACTCACTAGTCATTATCCCAGGTACACTGTATAGGTGCTCTTTATAACTTATCACCATTAATACCCACTGTGCATGAAAAAAGTCTCTGTCTACCAGGTGGACCAACAGTACAAGACTGTATAGTATAGTGGGAAATAAGTGTAAAGCACTACCATATCACTGTGACTGTGGTGCTGAAAATGATCCACCATCCAAATAATATTTGGTCATCAGTGGTCTTGTGGCAGATTGCCAGGGTAGAGGCGGTCTGACAAAATGTGCATAGCAACATGTGGGCTTTACCTGTTGATAGGGCTGCGTGTACCTACAGTGTATCATCTGTACTAGGTGAATACCATTGCATCTGTATTCGTAATTGTTGTTGACTTTTTCCTGTAGGAACCATTCGATGCAGATGAGTACATTGAGCGTCTGGCTTGGAGAACTCCAGGGGGTGGTTCTAAAGGAGGAGCAGAAGCATTTGACCCTAAAAAGTAAGAATATTCTTTAATGTTAGTCTCTGGAATATTAGACAAGTGGTGAGATGTTGACATTTTCTCCTATAGTTCTGAAAACTGCACATTTTCCTGAACTGAAATACAACTTGATCAAAGTCTGACATTCATAATGTGAGCAAAACATGCTTAACTAGCACAGTGTTAGACGTCTTTAGGCAGACTGACCACCATGTTTATTAAAAAGACTTCTTACCCAGCATGATCTCTGCAGGAGTATACAAGTATATTAGCCAGAAAAACAATATTATGACCAGTTTTTTTTTTTTTTTTTTTTTTTTTTTTTGGTTTGGGGGAGGAGGGGGCGTTGGTTTGAGTCATTTTAGCTGTTTGTCAGAATTTAGCCACAGTAATATCTAACAGGTTTCCTTCCCACACACATCTGCATGCAATACAGTTAAATTTGGAAAACATTAATGTTAATTATTAATGATGACCTGTCATCACTCCAAGCATTTGGAATAGTGTAAAAAAGGTCATTTTACTCCAATTTAAACTTCGTTACATTCTGTATCCTGTACAGTTGTGATAAACAATCATTTCCTCCCCAGCCCCCCATCTGTCTCTCTCTGTCTCTCTTTCGCTCTCTCTCTCCATCTCTATCTATCGCTGCAACACAACTGTCGTTCATTTTTCAGCCATTTAGACTGACTGACTGTCTCACTTTAAGGGGAAATTTGGAACATTTATGTGTGCACTCCTGTGTCAGTGCTTCGAAACAGAGATCAAGCTGTTCTTTTATGTCTTCTTTTATGTCACCTATGTCTTCATAACAGAGGCTTTTTAGCTGTTATGAGCTGCTATAAGTGATAGCAGTTACTAACTAATTTTGTGGACATACCACAATAATAAACATAACTTTAAATGGAAAAAAGTTTTCAAGAAAGGTAAAATTGTTGTGCTGTTATTGGCAAATAATCAACCACTGGGTGGTAACGATATCACACCACCTCACTGTTGATTATTTTGCTATAGTATCATGCTTTGTCGTGTCATTACTTTACATGTTGGAACTTCACAATAAATGATGCAGGACAGAAAGACCTAACTCTCTATCTTGCATATATTACAACAGTTCACTCTAATGTTGTTGAGAAGTGTGGTAGTTCTGTCTGGCAATGCAGAAACATCAGCCCAAATTTTACACTACCCTCTCACCCGTGGAGAGGCTGATAGAAGCATCTGAAGTGCTGACACAAAAATGATGGAAGAGAACAAATTTCAGTGAAAGAGAGAAGGGAAAAGACCCTAAGCTGCACTGAGCATTGGGGGGGAATTATTGTGATATGAGATTTTGCACTCATCACTTTGGAATGTTTTTTTTTTTTAACCACCCAGAGAATCCAAACATGCTGACGTGAAGATTTTTACTCTGCTGTCCTGCAAGTGCTTAGAAATGCAGCTGACAAAGCTCTGAGTAGTATGTGATACACACACTCGCACATAAAACGGCCACTTTTATGTGGAGTTGCAGTTTATGGTAACAGGCAATTAACTGTTTTGCCAGCACTGTAAATGTAGTTTTTAAGAAATGTAATGCTTCCTCTGTGTGTTCCTGCAGTTTTCCAAAATTCTGTTTAGACCCTGTCCTTTCTCATGTTCAGGAAGAGTAGCTATTGGTGTGAGGGCTGTAATAGTCAGATACAGTTCCTAAACACCTGGCTTATGCATATTTATTCCTGGAAATTGTAGACTAGAAATCCTGTATCTGTATGTCCTCTATAACCAGCCGTTTACTGTGTGTACTTCTGGCAAAGTATGTGACAACAGTGCAATAAACATTTTTAGTCAATATTATGAATTACTATCATTATAATTGTTAAAAATAATAATAATTATTATAATAATAATGCTGTTGTTGTTATCATTTAATAATCAATAAGCTTGTTTCATTTTTTAAATAATTCTTGGTCAAAAATTATTTAAAATGCAACCATACCCTAGTAAAAGTATGTGTCACACTTTGTCCACACTTGAATCCATAGCTGTACTATAAATCAGATCTTTTTACCTCTCCAGATGCATCACTCTGTGTGTAGTTAAAACATGGTGATTGTTATACTTGTTGTCTCAGGCTGCTAGAAGAGTTTGTTAACCACATAGAGGAACTGAAACAGCTGGATGAGAGGATCCAGAGGAAAGTTGAGAAGCTTGAACAGCAGTGCCATCGGGAAGCCAAAGAGTTTGCACACAAAGTCCAGGAGCTGCAGAGGAGCAACCAGGTTTGATGATATGATGGATTAAGCCAAGTGGGTTGGGGTGTGTGTGAATGTAGCGCACACTACACGATTTTAATCCAGATTTCAAATTTAACTACAAAGACGTGACAGGATTCCTGATAATGCACATATGCAATCACATAGTGTATACCACTATGTCCCCCAAATAACTGATCACAAGAGCGTAAAGTTATGTAGTGTGAAAGATTCTGTGATTCTGAGATTTTGAAAGTCGTGTGTACTATACTAGCTGTGAATCTTTGGCTGTTTCCACAGGTTGCCTTTCAGCACTTCCAAGAGCTGGATGACCACATCAGCTACGTGGCCACTAAGGTGTGTCACTTGGGAGACCAGCTGGAGGGAGTGAACACTCCGAGACAGAGGGCTGTGGAGGCCCAGAGGCTTATGACCTACTTCAATGAATTCCTGGATGGAGACTTGCGCAGTGATGTCTTTAACAACCCTGAGAAGGTCAGTATTTCAAAAGTATAAACACTGTGAGGCCATATTCCTGTCATTGGATAGGTATGTTTTATTTTATCTGTAACTATGCATATGTTCGCTTATGCAACTGCTAAGAAAGCAGTCTTAGCTTCTCCTCATAACTTTTCACCATTATTGTGGTTGTTGTTATAAACAGTTTCTACAATCACATACCTATATTTATACAATCTGAAGTCAAAATTTGTTTTACATTGTTACCTCATGGCATTGGTCATATTGTGCATCTGTACTAAAAGCTCAAAAGACAAAATTCCTCTTTGTCTATAATCTTCCACAATGTGAGTGACTTTTTCCACAGTTCTGAATGACACAGGTTTTTTTTATTACTTTATAATAATTATTTTATATTGTGTTTCCCCACTTCCTCAACTCTGAGATGCTCAAGATGCTCAAGAGTGTGGACATACAGGCTCAAACAAATATGGCCTCAAACAAATATGAAATTTTCATCTTTTCCCTCCACGTCTGCCTCCGTTAGCAGGATTTTGTCTGCCTCTGCATCCTCAATGCCGGTGTTGTGGGAGGCGAGTAGTCCTCCACAATCGACTGCAGGCTAGCGTGTTTATTTTGGAACGCCTGCTTTTCACTAATTATTCAACAACTGATGGATAAAAGTCCCACCTAAATATGGAGTTTCACTCTGAAATTCATTACACTATGGAATAACTTTGTTTCAATATCTGTTTCACATTGTCCTTAAAAATATTACCTAAGTAATAATTTTGAAGTGAATGGTACACAGAACATAACATACGTTTAAGTGAGGTCGTATATGAGATATTTGTTGCATTCGATCACTAACTGCTTTGTGGGAGAAATCATATTAAAATATTTGATGTAACCAATACTCAGAAGCATGCGATTTCAAACACAGCTTTAGTTCGTTAAGTTTGTTCAGTCAGTTGCTGACCTCGTGTTACATTGTGCTATACTGTTTAGGCTGGCATTACATCCTGCAGATACATAGCTAGGGCCATTCACAACCAAACAACTATCGGATATGCAGCACAAGCATCTTACTCTTGTGCAGTTAAAAACAAGTGGTCTTTTGCTGATCTTATACTGGTCTCTTGTTTCAATTTGTATAATTTATCTAGAGAATTAGGTGAGTCTGACCCTGGTGTTATGCTCTGTCAATCTATAAACTATTGATTAAGGTAACTGAGGGTTTATGGACACTGGAATTGTGGAATGATAGTGAATGTTGGTGGTTAAAATTTACACTCTAAAAACTAAATGTTACGTGTTAATGACCCTTATATTATCAGCCAAGTTTGTCTAACTGCAATGTTATGAATATGTTATACTGTGCGATACTGTTATGAATGGTACAGTATATTGGATTAGATAATCTACACAAATGTTGATGCACACCAACTCAATATGTAATGCCGCTTCATAAGCATCTTTCAAGTCACTACATGGTGGTGTAACTTGGGTGGTAAGTCTTACATATCATATGCTATTAGCATTAGACCACCAACACACTCCCTGAGAGACGCGTGGGAATATACCCAGCAGACTTTTCATATTTTTCATAAATGAGCCCACCTTCAGAAGAGAAGAGAGGGGTCAGGAAGAGGAGATGGTGGTGAATAGCTAAAGGGGGAGAGGAAATAGAGAGAAGGAAGGCCGACCTAATCCCTTAGAAAAGGAGGGCTGGCCCCAGACAGTGTGAAGACAAGCACTGGTAAAAACCCCCACTGCAGGGAGACTGCTACATCACTTACATGGGATTTAGCTAATCTTAGCTGGGGGACAGATACTTAGAAAACCTCGATGAGGAGAGCAGAAAAAGCTGGATCCACCTCACGGGAGCACAGTAATGATGTTAGCTGAGGCAGGCAGGAATAGGAAGCAGGAGTGGAAGATGTGTGGATGCTGGGGCCTTCTCCGATCCTGTTCTCCAAATTTGTTAGCAGTGAAGGGAGAGGTGGGGTGTTTTTGTCTGGCCCTGTTATTGGTGAGACCTCCCACCTGCCCATCGGGACAGATTATAGAAGGCGATTTAGCAAGCCTGCCACGGGATTAGCCGTAGTCCATTCATAATACTTACGACAGAGTGAGAGTAAAGCGCTTGATGGGCAGTGGAGGGCAGAGCAGGGAGTTAGCCAAGCTGCTTCTGATGGGCTCACTCATATCCACTCTGAGCTGGACAAGAGGAAGGAAGGATTGGAGGGAGGGGGAGGTGCAAAGATTTACTGTAAGTTGATCCTCAGGTTTAAGGCATGTGCCACAATGACACAAAGGCCTTTCTCATGTCCATTTTCCCCTGTCAGCAAGATGCACATCTCTTTATGTCTGACTCACAATTGTATCTATTATCATTGTAATGTGTCTTTTGCTATTTCCTGTTTTTTATTCTGAGCAGATAAAGGAAGCTGCTGACATCATTCAGAAGTTGCACCTGATTGCTCAGGAGTTGCCATTTGACAGGTAAGCAGTGAGAGTTGAGGAGGGAGAAGAGTGGTGGGACTAGGAGGGGAAAGATAATCCAAATAACATGGTTGGACAAATAACTAGCTGGGGCACCTGGGACAAGCAGATTTTGTGTCCTGGTTATTAGTTTCTTCACTCATAGCTGCCCAGAGGCCAAGTAGGTTCAATATCCAGGAAAAGGGGGGTGGGGGGGACTTCCTACCTCACTGCAGTAGGGCAAAGCTGTCATGTAACTTTGGAGTTATAAGGTTATAAGGTTCTGTTTGACAGTGATTTTAAGATATTAAGCTATAAATATAACATGGTGTAAAAATTAATAAGATCAAAGCAGATTCTTTTCAACTTTTAAAATATTTTTGACCTAAATAATATTATTGTAGAAATATTTAAAGAAGTATTTTGATGTAAAACATGTCACACATATTCAGTGAATAACAAATTTACCACATGAGCTAATTTTTACAAAAAAAGAATTTTAGCTCTGGCTTTTACAAATCAAGGTTTTCAACCCGGATGTCTAATTACTGTTTTCTCCTTTTTGCTACTTTCTCTGTCTTTCTCTCTGTTCTCATTCAGATTTGCTGACGTGAAGGCCAAGATAGCAAGTGAGTGTTTATACCTTTTAATTCACTAAAAAGCACAAATTGTGAAAGATAAAAATGACATAGTAGAAATTGACAGCATTAAATCATGAATGTTTTAGACTGTGCTGATAGCAATGTACCCATTTAAAAATGACCTATGTGTGGTGATTTAAGGTAAATACCATGACTTGGAGCGGCAGCTGATCCAGGAGTTCACAGCAGCTCAGCGCAGGGGGGAAATCGGCCGCATGAGAGAAGTGGCTGCAGTCCTGCTACATTTCAAGGTGAGGTAGAGCAGCCACACTGTATCTTCTGAACCTGTCTACACTGTCTCTAATTATTGTCTCATGTTTTTTCTGCTTTCTGTCTCAGGGCTATGCCCATTGTATAGATGTCTACATCAAGCAGTGCCAAGAGGTAAGCCCTCTTTTGACCCGCATATTTAATATATTTCAGATATTAGACTGCAACTGATAATTTGATAGTCAGAAATATAGAAACTGATATACTAATCAGGATATAATACCATAACATCTTTCTGTCTGTTCTTTCAGGGTGCATACATGCAGAGCGATGTGTTTGAGGACACTGCTCTTCTCTGTCAGCGGGTCAATAAGCAGGTGGGAGAGGTCTTCTGTAGCCCAGAAATGGTCATGGCCAAACTCATCCAAAACATCTTTGAGAACAAGTTACAGGTACAATCCAAACTATATGTGCTGATATAAAGTATACATATATTGCCAAATCATTTGCTTCTCTGAGAGCTGGAGTGACTGGACTTTTATGCTTTTAGACATATGTAAAAGAAAGACTTGAGACTCGTTCCACTGAATTGGAGCAATACCTCAAAAACCTCTATGACCTCTACACCAGGTATTCATCTCTCATTTTCTTTGAATGGAATTACAGATCTCAGTGGTTTGACTCCTCTTTTAACAATGTCTGGGAAGTATAGAAAATGTTTGTACTTTCTGCTTTCAGGACAACAGCTTTAGCTGCTAAACTAACAGAGTTTAACTTGGGTTCGGACAAACACACCTTCCTATCCAAACTGATTAAGAGCATCTTCTCCTCCTACCTGGATAGCTACATAGACATGGAGCGGCAGTATCTGCAGTCTCGTAGTGCTTCAATTCTGCAACGATACTACGACTCGAAGAACCACCAAAAACGCCCAGTAGGCACAGGAAGGTGAGGAGGTCTTTTAAATGTTAATGTTTGTCTGGAGGTTTAATATGTTTGACACTTCACAAAAAATGTTACTTAGACATGGAGATTAAATTGCAAAACTCATAAATGTGTTAGGAATTGTTTTGTAGTTGTAACTGTCAATCTGTAAAAATGAAACACGATTTGTAGGTGCAAGTCACTATTTGCAAATAGCACCTTCAAACAGTATTTCATATTGCAATTGAAACTGTAAATAGCCACCAGACAGCATCTGCAGAAATCATTGGAATGTCTTCTCTGATCTTGATCCTGATATTATGTTAGTTACCTAACTCACCATGTACATAGTTTACAGTCCACTTGAATACTCCAGAAATTTTCAACTTAATCTCTTTCAGCCACATCTGTGAGTATTACCCTAATCAATGAAATGATTAGGGTGACATTGCTCTTTCCAGAGAAAAGAATGTAAAACCTGTTGTAAATCTATAAATACAACTGTTAAAACATGACAATAAAGATCTTATAGGACCGACATGTGATGATACCATAAACATAATTCTGAGTTTTGTGGTATCTGCGCACAATTAGGCAGAAACTGAGACGTTGCTGTGTTTAATTTAAGTTGTATTACAAATTAATTCCTCTGACAAGGTAGTCTTATTTCTGAAAGGATGGATAATACAGAATTAGAGCTTAATTTGCATATACATTTGACTGGAGCATTCCTGAAGCTGTTTTACAAAAGTCCAGGTTTCACCTTAATATTTTGTGACTGAGTTCAACCACAGACTGTAGACTTCCACTTATAAGTGAGCTTAAAGTAAACGGGTTTATTTCTCTGCAGAGGAAACTTTTTCAAACTTTCGTCCATCATAATCGCCCCTATGCTCCAGATGCAGTAGATGGTGATTAGGCTGAGAAACTCTGAAGTATTCATTTAAAGCAGAGAAACCACAAACATATGCTGATTCCAGCTCATCCCTGTACAACTTGAGTATATTCATGAACTGAATACTTACATGGATATAAGCCATTCTCTTTCTCACATAAACACATGCAGTATCCAGGAGCTGAAAGAGCGAATCAGGCAGCGCACTAACCTGCCTTTGGGTCCCAGTATTGATACACATGGAGAAACCTTTCTCTCACAGGAGGTTGTGGTCAATCTGCTGCAGGAGACACGTCATGCCTTCCAGAGATGCAACAAGGCAAAACAAAGTTTCATATTTGCTCTATAACCTCTCAAATTCTGGGAAAATTGATTGTGGAAGTTAATATATATATCTCTCCTCACAGTTGTCTGACCCAGCTGATCTCCCTAAAAACGCCTACTCTATCTTCCTGCTGCTTGTAGAACACCTTTGTGTGGACCATATTGACTATGCCTTGGAGATTGGCCTTTCAGGTAGAAAAGATAAAAATATTTATATTACGTTAATTATGGCTTTATCTTGTGGGGTGTTACTTTATCAAACATAAGGATATCTTTGTTTCACAGCTATTCCTTCTGCAGATGCCAAAAATGCCAACCTCTATTTCT
The DNA here is from genome assembly GCF_027358585.1 of Pangasianodon hypophthalmus. NCBI lineage: Eukaryota > Metazoa > Chordata > Actinopteri > Siluriformes > Pangasiidae > Pangasianodon > Pangasianodon hypophthalmus. Next base: position 15,624,361 of record NC_069719.1, read on the forward strand.
TGGATGTGGTGCAGCAGGCTAACACCATTTTTCACCTCTTTGATAAGCAGTTTAATGATCATCTCATGCCTCTTATTAGGTAAGTGTATATGATGAATCATGTAGTGTGATCCAGAAAATAAAATGTTCCCCCCAGCCTTCACTGGCCCTTATGACCTGTTCTGCAACTATTGTAGCTCTTCTCCTAAGCTAACAGAGTGTTTGCAAAAGAAAAAGGAGGTGATTGATCAGATGGAAGTGAAACTAGACACAGGCATTGACAGGTTAGTCTTCTGTATCTCTCGTTATTGTCTTGATACTGATGCATTTTTGAGAAATTCCTGCCTTCATCAAAATCATGTAGCCATGTTTTAAACATGCAGATGTGCCCCGTTTGATCGGACTTCTGCAGTATAAAGCATGAATGACCCTGAATTAGAATGTCTACTTAAATTAGCCTACACATTAAATTTGGCCTCTCTTGGTTTGTCATGTTTAGAACACTGAATTGCATGATCGGCCAGATGAAACATATTCTGGCCACTGAGCAAAAGAAAACCGACTTCAGGCCAGAAGATGAGAACAATGCAATGAGTGCACTACAGTACACTACAGTAAGTAATATTAAGTTCTGAATTATAGCTGAAGTACAGATGTATGGTAAATACTCAAATATAGTCTAATCATAAGAACCTACGTTTGGTGGTCATTTGCATTAAACATGATGCTGCGGTGTTGTTCCTGTGTATTCTGTTCCTAGGCGTGCTCTAAGGTCTGTGCCTACGTGAGTAAGCAGGTGGAGCGTGTACGGAGGTCTATGGATGGAAAAAATGTGGACACGGTGCTGGCTGAGCTGGGTGTGCGCTTTCACAGGCTCATCCATGAGCACCTGCAGCAGTTCAGCTACACGTCCATGGGAGGCATGCTGGCCATCTGTGACGTGGCAGAGTACCGCCGCTGCGCCAAAGACTTCCGGGTAAGGAGGGGTCAGAGTTCAAGCTCATGAGGAGTAAAAACCTGGGTGATGAGGTGATGTAATGGGAGCTGTCATGCTATCCATTATACCATAATACCATGGTTATATCAAGTTATACTGTAATATTTGCATCACCACTTTTTGACTGTTCAAACAATAGTATACCTAGCTTCAGTTAAAATATAAGCTGCATTTGAATGAGAAATATGGCCACAGTAATTAGTGGTATCGCACTGTAATTCTCTACTGTAATCTATTTCTCTTGCAGAACACACACATATACACACATACATAAAGCATTGCATAAAATAAGAGAAAGTACAACAGCAAAATAAAACCAGTTTACTGAGCCATGAGAAGAAGTTGAGACAAATGCAGCAAAATGTATTTGAATACGAGTGGGACGAATATAATGTGCAGTGCTTTTCTTGTCAGGCTGTTGCCATGGTTGCTAAACTAAACCACTTTTAATGTTTTCTTGTTTTGAAGTAGAATTACTACCCAATCTCAAAACAGGAGGGTGGGATTCATCTGAGTTTGGGTGGGGAAATGACCAAACCACATCACGGCTGTTTTCTCAAGCATTAACTTATAGTGCCTACCAGTTCTACTGTTTCTTCATCTGCCAAATTTGACCTTACTTGACAATACCACTGAATCTACTATGATAAGTTAAAATTAGATTTTAAATCAGAATCTAGGGTAAGCCTACTGTTAATTTGCAAATGATGATAATGAAATAGAGGACTTTTTAAAGATTAGGGTTACGGGCAAATCACCTTGCTAGCCTATTAAATTATTTACACATGAGTTTAAAAATATGAATTATATTTTAAACACTAGTTGTATGTCCTTTTTTTGATCATAATTGATTTCTAATTGTTGCCTCAAATACATTTCAATCGTTGCCTTTTTAAACTGATGCATCAGTTCAGATTGTCACATTGTTGGGCCAATAGCAATTATATAATTCGCCCATTTATCAGTATAAATTGTGACAAATTACAACTTTGTCTACTGATGCATCACTGTGATTTTGTTTCAGCTTGGATTTGTGTAATTACTGTGCCTATTTCTGTCTCAGGTTCCTCTGGTCCTGCAGCTCTTTGACACATTGCACGCTCTCTGTAACCTTCTGGTTGTTGTTCCTGACAATCTGAAGCAGGTTTGCTCCGGAGAACAGCTCACAAACCTGGACAGGAACCTCCTGCATGCCTTTGTGCAGCTCAGAGCGGACTATCGCTCAGCTAGACTGGGCCGCCATTTTAGCTAATGATGGGTAAGACTGCACACCCAGTACACAGCTGTCCAATCAGTACAGCATTCTCGGGTCAGTCTGAGAGGCTTTCGGACTTTTTTAAATACCTTTAAATATAATTACTGGACAGCTCATGGATATGAAAATGTGTGGCGCAATGCATACTGGGAAAAGAATATTTATGCATCTGCCCATTTGTATTTTCAAGTTTTATTTGCCTTGTCCCTTTCTCTGCTCTCCTTTTAACCTGTAAACTACATGTATGAATGTATGGCATTTCATTGATATGAAATGTGTTCTTCTTCTTCATCATGTTTTTGCATTATTGTTATAATGCACACAACACTGATCTGTAAAATGAACAGCATTAAGAGGGCTGGTTTGTTATGTTTTTCAGTTTTTGAATCTGAGGGTTTAGATGAATTTGGTTCACATCTGGAAACAACAAATTAAATAGATTATTGTACCAAATATATGTGGCTCTGCTGGCACTGGAGACACTTCAGCAGGTTGCGTCATGTGCTTGCTAATGAGCAGCAGCTAATCAGTCTTTTTTCCCCACATAATGGTGCATAGTTGTCTAATGTAAATTCTGTACTTGGTTTTCGTTACAGCATTTATATAAATCAGGTCATTTCATGTAGTCAGGACTAAGCATCAAAAATGAAACATTGCCCAGATCACTGCTTATAACATAGGATTTGAAAAATATTATGTATAGCTAAACAGCTGGTAGTAATTCTGATATCTGTAATCAATATAGCTCTCTGCTCAGTTACTCTTAATCAGAAAACACTTTGCATATTAATTAAAGGCACATTCCTGTATTACTATAAATTCAAATAATTTTTTTTATTGTAATAGTATGCACTCGGTCAGCTTTTTTTTTTTTTTTTTTTTTTTATTCAAAGCACATAGTCATTTTCTCCTTAGGATACTGGCAGTGGAGGTTAATGGGGTTTAAGTGTAAGATTGGAAAAAAAAAAAAACCCAAATATCTCTTTTTCTGAGAAGACAAGATACAAGTCTTCTGTGTGTGCTGAAGTATTTCTGACATACACATAGTGGCATATATCATTGTAATCTACCACAATGTGTTTTCCTTCTTAAACCAGTCATTTTTCAAGTGGAAATTTCCTAACCATTTGTTTTTAAGACTTTCATTGTATGAATGGCATGCCAGTGCAGAAATATTGAATCTAAATAATTGTGGGTGTTAATCACCAGCTTGCTCAGAAATGTAACAAATCAACACTAATGCAAGTACATATTACTGTACTAACATACAATCTTCAGTATTCATGAAATAACTCACTCACTGAGCACAAAAGTTTAGAGTTAATTGGTTAAAATTGGGACTTGAGGGCAATGAATGTGCAAGTTTCTCTCTAAAGACTGTTGGTTGAATCTGATTAAACAGGTCAAGTGTCTGCCATCTGCAGGGATGGTAATAAGCTCCAGTCAACACCACTGCTCTGAAACACCACTGCTCTCCAAACTGTAATCAAACCAGAGTGTGATAATTCTGACACAGTGCCATATGACCCTACCTGAACTTAACTCTGTGCCTGAATTTGATGTTACTTTTTTCTTTTCTTAAATTTTCTCACTGTTGATCTCCTGCATTTACACAGGCACTCATACTGGTTAGCTGATGTTGAACCTACTTGATATGATTAATGAATCTACAAAATAATAAAACAAGTTGTCACATTGTCAATCTCACATTTTTCTCACTAATAACAACATGCAAACCTAATTCAATAAAGAAAAATATGAAGTTAAGTGACATTTCAGAGTTACATTCCTTACCTCAGCAATCTGTATGCTCATCATGTGTTAATATGTTGACTGGTTTTATAATGTCACCTCTGCTCACTTGGTTGTGCAATGAAAGTTCATGGCTTAAATTTCACGCCTCAAATCTCTTACTAAAAGATTTGAGCACAGTTACTAAAGCACAGTGCGCTAAGACTACCTGTTTCATTTTTCTGCTATTGTAACTTAGTTAAAATATTTACCTTGACGAACAGACTTGTCACACATACTTATTAAGACTTCTTAATGATGCCCAAAGGAAGAAAATTATTCTTGTCATTTAAGAGGCAGACTTGAACGAAGCCGGGATCCTAACCATGTAGCAATTTATAAGATGTGATGATGTGACAGTTATGCGGAACACAGGCGCTCAAAAGCTGGCCAAACTCTGTCTCCAGCTAAGTGTACTGTTGTGTAGAAGGTACACAATGACAAATGGGCAAAGTTAAACAGCACAATTAATTAGTCTAATATTAATATGATCAGTGCCATGGAAATTCAATTCTCACAGCCCTAATCACAACTGGATAGCTTGTAAAAATTATTTTGTTAGGCCCTGGTGCAAACACCGAAGCCTTTTCCAAACATTTGAGAACTAGCTATTTGTTTTCCGTGGCGATTAGCGCTTGGCATTAGCGAGAGAGCCGGCGAAGGGGTGATAACAGGAGGGAGAGGAGCAGTGAGTGTCCCGTGGGGCCTCTGACTCATTATGGAGGTAGGACAGAGCGCTGCTGTGTTTGGGGCTTTCTGTTTGAGCAGGTGGCATGGATTAGAAACACTGTCAACAGTGAAATGCTGGAATGAAACCTCACTGCGCTCTACCCATCTCTGCTTATTAGCCATCGTGATTTTACTTTTTTCTTCTTTCTCTTCCACACACAGGTCAGTATGTTTCTGCAGGTTTTTTTTTCCTAACATGCAGTTCAGAATTTCATTGTGAAGTGATGGTGAAAAATATCTATTTAAGTTTAATGTACTTGGAATTATATCACATTGAAATGGATTGTGATTAAAGATCACATTTTTTTAAATTAATTTCAACTGGACTGTGGTATAGGGTTTCTAAAATAAGTGTAGTAAGGAGGAAAAAAATACGCTTATCAGATTACATTTTTTAATGATCAGCACGTAGACTTTTTTCCGACATATTCACTAAAACAGAAACAATGCCACACTGATGTTAGATAAAGGGAAAGTTAGATACATTAACCTAGTGAGACCAAATTCAAGTAATTAATTAAAAAATAAAATGAATGAATAAAAATCAGTAAGTATTAAAAAAAAAAATCAACACACTGATATTAGCTGGTTGGGGTACCTTGAAATATTTAATTTAGTTAAATAAATGGAAAAAAAGGCTGCATATTGTGACTGCTAAAATTGTACTTTTTTTGAGACATTGTTGAGACCAAGTGGAGCCACTCTGGCGTTTGAAGTGTCACTTCTAGCCTTCAAGTGTCTCTTCAGACAGGAGTGATCTGTTTGCAGTCTGCAGTCTCAGCGCAGGCCTGTGTTCATGCATTCCATGTATTCAAACTCATTAAGCCACAAAACTTCAAAACCTTTCAAGAGTTCCATGGGCTCTTTCCTAACCTGTCTTGAAAACTAGTTCTGAGTCTTGAATAAGTTTATTAGCGTATCATGGTACTTTATGCAGAAGGTAGGTGCACACACACACACACACACACACACATTAGCAGTAATGTCACACCACACAGATGTTACTGTGATTCCATGGTGGTATGTTAGGTCCAACTTTTCCCCTGTGTCCTGTCCCCTCCAGTGGTTTGAGCAGCCCACAAATCCCAGCTTGAGCACATCACTCTCTCACACGGTCCTCCCTCTACCTCCTGGAGCACTGACAATACAGCATTACAGCAGTCGATCCATGTCAACAGCAGCTTTGCTTAATACCAGCTAAAAGCTCATAAGCTAAATCTTCACCTAATTATGTGGAACGATTAGCACTTGGTCTTTGGTCTGCCATTGGGCTTGTATCAATAAATCTTTTTTCTTTTTAAGTGTGTGTCTGTGTGTTATTTCCTGGAAGGATATGTACATATTCATTTTTAAGAATGAGCAATGGAGCAGTGGAGCATGGAGCCATGTAATTTGCAGTAGGTCATGTTATGGTGGCTCTTTAAGGTTACAGTTTTGTCCCTGACGTGGTGCAGATATTTCTCTCTTTCCTTACTGATTTCTCCGCCCACTAACAAGTCCAAGTAATGCAAAAAAAATAAAAATAAATAAATAAATCACTGCATTTGTATCAGTTGGCCTCTTGACCATTTTTAATGATGAAGTGTGAATTTCATAATGAAAGTGATGAACCCTGTTGTTTATTTCAGTAAAAAAGAGTATAGACTCTACATCCATCTGTGTACATATTTTTAAAAATGGCTGAAATAGATTTGTTTTTATTCACTGGTTCTTATTGTGAGCTTTGTTAATGGTGAGAAATACAGTTAGTGTAAAATATCACCAGAGATATCAGATGAGGCAAAATGTCATCATATGAAAATCTGTCAGCTGCAACTTTACAGATCTAACCTGTAATGTTGCACAAGAATTGGAATTCTTTAATAAATACATCTTTAATTCAATATTACAATTTGGCAGGCATAAATAAATACTCCATTTAAAAAAAGCTTAATTTAACAAGCTAACACTGTTGACATTTATGTTGTCTCAATGCCGGTTTCACTCAGACAGGCATGACTTTGCAAGAAACTGAAAATTACAGATTACATCTGTAAAGCACATTTTCTGTTTAACAAAAGTGCTAGTAAATTGTTAATAATTATGTACATTTAATTAGCATCATACAATGTTGGTCTTCAGAAATTTGGTGTAAAAACACAGAGAATTGGGCCATAACTTTAAATGATGAACTGATGGCATTTTTAAGGCAACCCAGTGGGGAAAATTAATGGCCAGCAAATTCTATTTTCAAGATTGTAAGCATTTTAAAATATACAAGGAAGTTTTATAAAGTGAATAAAATTCAAGAAACTAAGGAAGGCACTACTAGAAGACTCTTTTCTCTATTGGCACTTCATTGTCCATTGGCTGTCTCTGACTCACCTCTTCAGTGAGCACTAATTGAATATATAAAGCTTTTTGTTGTATGCAGTTTCTCATTGTACTAACTCTATAACAGGTTTTTATCTTGATAGCATTCTTAGATCCTGACATGTTTGTACTAGCATGAGGATATGTTTCTTATGGAGACTACAAAGCACTGGATAAGAGTATCTGTTAAACACTTTAAATGTAAATGTATGTGAGGTTATGCTAATAAAAACAGTCAAGGAGTAAACAAGGTGTAAAAAGTGTTGCTTTCTAATCCAACTCACTGAGCTATTTTTGAGACATTAAGCCTAATTTGTGGTTATGTTACTCCTTCAAACTTTGAATAACTCTGTACATCGATCTAAAGTAACTTCAAGTAACAATAATAAGCCAGCTAGGCAAATTCTCTGCTGAAAAGCCATTTTAGTGTTGGAATACTATATGAATAAACTGCCACTGTGCGTTTAGTATTGTCTTGTATCTTGCACATATATTATGTAATTGAATATTGCAGAATCCCACACAAGTCACTCCAAATTCCTAAGTACATTTGGTCACCTGGGAAACAGACCTTTTTGATTTGTGAGCAAAAATGTGCATGTGCTTTTATTCCTTTTACCTGAAAATCATGAACTCATGCTTCAGAAGGAGCAGCGAAATTAGTCAAGCTGAACTGCTTGAAGATTATCTGCAGTGCTCTTTATGAGCAAGAAGAGGGCAGTAGTGTTCTAAAGCAGCCGCCTTTCCTCTTGACAAGTCCTCTCCTCTCAGCTCTTCACAATGGGAGTTCACCCGGGGGGGAAGTGTTGCTTTTTTAGGTCTATAAGCCCGTATCCCTTAATCCCTCACCATGATTGACAATCATGATTTAGGGTATATGGTGTCCCATTCTAATCCACGAGCACTGCTTTCATTTGCATACTTGCTGTGCGTGGCCTCATTTTCAGGGAAGGCATGCTGCCTGCTCCCTTTGTAAGAAATGCAGAGAGAGGGGAAAAGAGACAGAAAGAGAGAACAAAAAGGGAAAGAGGAGATAGAGGGGAGAATATAGAGGAAAATTTAGAAAGGAGGTAGAGTAAGTAAGGTGAAAGCAGGGTAGAGAGAGAGAGCGAGAGAGAGAATGAGAGAGATGAAAATAGCTGATGTTTGCTAATGTAATGCTAATGAGCACAGAAAATGCTAAAAATGATATAAATAGATTAGAAAACAGGAATGTTTGTATATACTGGACAGAACTGAGGACGAGCTAGTGTTTATCAAAGTTAGCCTTTGCCATCCATCCACTTTTCAAGCACTACAGTTTGGTCACATCACCTAAACATATATTGACAGAAAGAATGATTAGGATGAGACTAAATTAGCATGAATTAATTGGCAATTAATCAGCCATTTGCAATTACGGAATACAGTGATGTATTGAACTTCCCCAACATCCTATAAAGAATTTCTGTAATTAAAACCAGTGAGCATTTAAATGTTTTACGGTTGATATGTTTGACATAGCATGATGGTCTGTAATATTTATTAATTATTAATTAATATTAATTTTATAGTACTGGCAGATTATACTGTATGAAATAACCTTACTACATAGCTACTATTACACCACTGTAACTATATTGTTATAATATAGTAAAACATACGGTATCATTAATTTCACTGTAAAAGAGAGTGCCAAAAGTTTTTTTTTTTTGTCGGATGAAACATTTGACGAAACAGCATAGATTCAATAACATATATTCAATAACATAAGCAAATGCAAAATGCAACAAGGTTAAAGCAGGAGTAAAGTTATAAGGGGACCCTATTTATTATAAAATAGATAATCCATATACCTGACTGTATTTAAATATAAATTATAAAATTATAATATAACTCTCAACTGAAAACTGAACTCTGACTAATCATAGCTAGACTTACATTATATCCTGCGAAACCCCCAATTAAAAACAACAGCTAACATTAACATAGCTAATAGCTAGCCCCCGCTGACAACATTCTAACGTATTCTAATATTTAGTTAGCAACATTAGCTAGCAACTCACAAAAGCTACTGATGTGAAATGTTTTGCACTCTTTTAATAATACAGTAAAAACTGTCATTACTGTGAATATATGTAAGAGTAACTCACGCAGCTGAAAAATATGAAATTTACTATAAAATATGATCCCATTTTAACACAGTTTAGTCTATAAAAAAACTACAAAGATACTCTCCTGTACTATTATATTTACAAAAAAGGAGCTTGTTGAAAAATTATTGTCAGGTAGCAAAATCATCTTTTTACTATAAGAGCCAGGAAACTGTTATAATTTGGAAAAAAAAAGCATTGTAAAATAATTTTTGTCTAACTTAACGCAGTAGAAAGTAGCTGCTGTGTAGAAATATGCCAATAGTTAACAAAGTATTTAAAAAAAAAATAATGCTGCTTCCATTCTCTCAAAACATGTAGAAAAACAAACAAACAAACAAATGACAGTATGTAATTATGCATTACAAATTGCAAATGCATTAGAAATGTTAGGGTGGTTGTAGCTTTATATTTATGAATTCTTATGAAAAGTCTGAAAATTTCATGGCAAACAGCTATAATGTCTCAGGATTTCATTTCATAATGAGCAGTCTTTCTGCAACTGATTTTTCAATGCAATTAAAGAGACAAGAGGTTTGCTAATTCTATTTATTAGAATGGCTGTGAAAATCTTTTGCTATGTTTCTATGTCCATTAGAGTGTGAAATATGAAAAAGAAAAATACCAAGAAATATAAAAATGTTGTGAATATTGACTTCTCTCATTTGTATGAGAATATTTGTAATTTTAGTCTAAAAACCAAGAAGTAGCCTAATCATTATAGTTTATTGATTATTGTGTTAATTAAGGAATGGGTCACACAGAGATGAATATAAAATTATATAATAATATAACATTATTATTAACTTCGGATGTGCTTGGATTTTTTCTATGTAACACTATCTGTAACACTATATGAGATTGAGTGGGTATGTGTGTCATCACTGGAAACTGACTGTATGTATAATATCATGTAGTGTGTGTGTGTATATGTGTGTGTATGTGTGTGTTGTCATCATTTCCACTCCTATACACTATAAATCATCAGTGTTTACCAGTTTAATTGATTTCCTATCAACATCTCTGAGTTCATTTATTAAATAAGAGCGAGTCTCTGTATGTGTGTTTTCTAGCTCCTATCTCTGGGTGTGAGTGAGACAGGGGGGAAAAAAACCCTTCAATTATTCCCCCATTTTGAGAAATTATACTCTTGTACTTGATCCAGCTAACAGGATTTTCTTAAATTACTTTATAAAAGACCATCTTTTAACTTTCCCTCTTTTGCACACAATCCATTCATTAGTAGGTCTGCCTGAAGGGTCTTCCCACATCAATAGCTTGGGTTAAACTTCCAAACTTATGCAGCTCACTGATGCTCACACTCACAGTGGTTTGTAGAGGCGGGGGCCAAAATTAATAATTTCTCAAGTATTAGGGGGAAAAGCCCAAGATTGAATTAAGAGTACTGGCCCTGCGTTATCCTGCGTACTAGCCTCAGGGTCCAAATGTAGTGGAGGACATTATGCAAAATCTCTGTCTCTCTCTCTGCCTCTCTCTGTCACTCATTCACTGTTATTCACATGCTTTCTCATCAGTCCTCCCCCTACAGTTTGCAATTTTACTAGTACCATATAACATTTTTTCTTTCTCCTATTGCTGTGATTCACCTCATTTCTACATTATTAACACTAAATTAATATCAGCTCATTAATCTTTTTAATTCAGAACAGAGAACAGGCTGAGTTTCAGATTGGTCCCATGCTGTCTAAACATTAGTCATTTCCATCATCACCATCTCTCTCTCTCTCTCTCTCTCTCTCTCTCTCTCTTTTGCAGTGTAAAATGCTCCTGCGAATAGTAATCCATGGCTTGTATTTATTTGGCAGCCTGGGAAAACCCTTCACATGGTCTTTCTACTACATGAAGTTCTGAAAACTACATATTCCTAAACAAAAATATGTTTCTCTTTTGCAAGTATCTGAACCATAAGTAAAGTTAGCATTTTAAAATCTTGAAGTGAAAACAGAGAATATTGTATATAAAGATTCCATGCCAGTCCCACTGAGAAATACCAATGCATCGATTATCTAAACTACTATTTATTCATTTAATTTGCATTTAAGTCAATACACAATAAGTAAAATATACAAATTATATTTTTATACTGTATATTAAACATTTTATCAAAGAATTATGAGTTTATGTTTAATCACTTTGTTAAATATTTAATCAATTTGGAAATGCTTAATCACTTTGATCATCAGCATCATCCACTTCTGTCTTTCTAGTCTTATCACCTGAAGTAAATGTCACTCACAGCATTTAAACTGTATGTCGACTTGTCTTCTGTATAGAGTGTGTGAGTGCTCTTTCCTGTTTTGATGATGTGACTGTGCAGAAGCATTGCAGACATTTTGACAGCTGCTATCTGTGCAACTGAATTGATTAGGCTTATGTCAGTTTCTTACCCCATGTATCTGTCACAAATTCACTGTTTGAGAAGGTACTAGACATCTTTATATACACTGACTGTATTTATCACTGCATGTGTCACTGCACTGGTTCCTTACTGGTTCCTCCAACATAATCTTTGTGGAAGGTCTAGGCAAGATTATAAAGTAAATACAAACATTTCCACATCATTATGATTTCTTAAAGTTGATGGGTTAATGTATTTTATAGGCAGAAAAAAACAATTTTTTTCAAAACTTGATTTTTTTCATCAGCCACAGCAACATCTGACACGTTTTCCCAGACCACAACACATTTTATTTCTCCACTCTCCATTCTCACACTCTCTCCCTTCTTGAACTGAAAATAAGCACATAGTTGATAGTTGCAGAATTTACTGTAATGAATGCTGACTGTTCTTAACTTTTACAACTAACAATCAATTAGTAATTAGCCACAAACAGCAATATTTTTTCACCTCTGTGGTGCAACTTGACACTGAACCCTTTATTTGGGATGCTAATTAGTTGAGGTCTGGGTGGTCCTATCCCAGGCAATGTTTTGTCATGGACATGGCCTTAAGACTCTAGTCCTGAGGTCTGAAGGTGTGATCAGGGGCCCATGAGAGCAGTTAGCCTATACTACTAGCTGATAGCTTTGAATGGAGGGAAGATCTGATGTCAGTAAATATTAGCTCTGTGCATGTGTGTTTTCCTCATTCATTGACAAGTCAAGCTGATTGCATATTCAGAGACAGATGTTGCTGTGGTCCTGTTGATGCTGAGAGAGAGGAGAGGAGAGCAGCAGGGCTGGGGGTGGGCTGCTGCTGGCAAAGGGGAAGGTAATTGGCCCCCAGGCGATGATGGCAACAGAGAGAGAGAGAGAGAGATAGTGTAGCACTTTTCTCCCCCTCCATTCCCTCTCGCCTCCTCTCATGTCTTGTTCTGTGCAGATCTGATAAAGATAAACACACAGCAAATGTGTGAGCTGATGAGGGAGGCTCAGGGCAAACAGAGGTAACATGATGAGGCTGTGATCTGCCTGTGTATGTGTGTTTCTCTCTCTCTCTCTCTCTCTCTCTCTCTCTCTTTTTCTGTGTGTGTGTGTGTCAGGCGGCGCTGACCTAAAGATCTCTCTCTCTCTGACTGTCCTGTTCTCTCTCTCTCTCTCTCTCTCTCTCGCTCTCCCTCTCTTTCATCCTGTCATACTTTACTATCTTCTGTATTTATTGTAATTTCATTTGAATATTAAGTGGTCCTTTAAAATGCCAGAAGCAAAAATCATGAGACTAATTATGGGATGTTGTACATCCCATAATGCCGCAGACCATTTGCTTTGAAAAGTGCTTGTATCAAGAATGATAACTAGGAAAAAAATCCAGAAACCATGGAATGATGGGTGTTGTTTTCCTTTAAAAGAAAAAGAGAAGAAAGCAAGGTAAACCAAAGAGGGCGGCTTTGCAGGCTGATTAAACTGACCATGATAGTGACAGCTACAGATTCACTTTAGATTCACATATGCCACAATATCATGATTGAAGTTTTGTATACATAAATCCATAACACAGTCATGTATTCACATAACCTTGTGTGAAACAAACACCTGAAATATGCATAAAACATGCTTGTGTCATTTTAACTCATGACCATCTGAGTTTTATCACAGAAGATGTACATAGAAATTTTATTACAGACACCAACCTGACAGACTAATACAACAAAGTAACTTTTTAATTTTTTAGGTTTATGATGTGAACTACTATGTAATAGGTTTTTATGAACCACATTTAAAATGGTTGGGAAAAAAACAGGCATTTAAAAAAGTGGTGAACACATATCCAAAGCGTCATCTTGCAAAACTTATGCTTGAAAGTCTTTGAAGTGGAACTCACTTAACCAGTTTATTGATCTTTTCACTGCAGCCTCTTTGGAAATTCAAAATATTTTTTAAATTTAGCCATATTTATTATCTCATTAATGGGATGTATTCTGGCATACAAAGACATATATTCAGACATTTATAGAAGTTAAGAAACAGGGACTGGTTATAGTGGCGAGCTGAAAGACTGTCTCCGCTTGATTTCATGTGTTTGGATGTGAGCGAGAGCCAGTCAGGGATGGGCTTTTGTTAATGTAGTATATCTGTGTGTATGTGTGTGTGTGTGTGTGTGTGTGTGTGTGTGTATCGGCAAGCTTTGAAAGGCAAGCCCGCTGGCTGAATGCTGTGCAGAGCTTGAGTGAGACATGCACAATCAGTTCCACTCTTTAAATCTCTCTGAAGCATATCAAACACCACAGAGCTGCCTTCATCAGTTAGTGGGCTGTGATAGGTTACACAGCTTCAGCAAAATCAGCCCATAATCAATGAGAAATAAATAGAGACACTTTTTTATTTTTACCTATCCTTCTTTTTCATAGTTCCTCATGATATTCATTAAAAATAAATCCTCTGAGAACCTGTGTTCATGTTTCCATTTTTGTTCTTTCTCTTCTTCCCTTTCCTATGAAGTATTCTGTGAAGTCTCTGTCTTTCTAAATAGATTGTCTTCTGTCACAAACTTCTACATTAAGAATATGGTAATTACAAAAAATGCCAAAAGTTTGAAGAAAAAAGCACATAATGCCACAGACCATTTGCCACAGACCAGTTGCTTTGGTAGTTATCATTCTTGATACATCACCTCTACATCTAATTTCCTTCCAGTGAAGAGAAGGAGCTGAAACTTTAACATCTACCTCAAGTGAAATGATCCACTGAACATACTGGACATTGTCTACAGTGTCTACACAAAAGTTAACTTTGCAGTATGTGCACATTCAGAAAGTCACATTTGACAGGTAAAGGCTTGGTCTTACACTAATATGGCCTAATTTCAGTGCACAGGGCATTGTTTTATGTCTGGACATTATTACATGTCGAATATCCATCCATCCAATTTCTGTACCACTTATCCTACACAGGGTTGTGGGGATCCTATCCCAGGGGACTCAGGGCTCAAGGCAGGGTACACCTCGGACGGGGTGCCAATCCATCACAGGGCACAATTGCACACACACACAACAGACAATTTAGAGATGCCAATCAGCTTACAACACGTCTTCATTCATCAAATCTTTGGACTGTGAGACGAAACCGGAGTACTTGGAGGAAACCCTCGAAGCATGGGGAGAGCATGCAAACTTGACACAGAGGGTGGAGGCGGGAATCAACTCAATCGGATTGAGATTTGGGGAATTTGGAGGCCAATTCAACACCTTGAACTCTTTGTCATGTTTCTCAAACCATCCTGAACAATTTTTGCAGTGTGGCAGGGTGCATTATCCTGCTGAAAGAGGCCACTAACATTAGGGAATAGCATTGCCATAAAGGGGTGTACTTGGTCTGCAACAATGTTAAGGAGCAGAACATTGCCCAGAGCATCACACTGCCTCGACCGGCTTGCCTTCTTCCCATAGTGCATCCTGGTGCCATCTCTTTCCCATGTAAGTGACGCATGTAAGTCATCCACACGATCCACACGATTTCCCATGTAAGTCATCCACACGATGCAAAAGAATACATGATTCAAGGCCACCTTCTTCCATTGCTCCATGCACCAGTTCTGATGCTCATGTGGCCACTGTAGCTGCTTTTGGTTGTGTTACACAGTCCCTTACGCGGCAAGCTGCAATGCATTGTGTGTTCTGACATCTTTCTATCATAGCCAACATTAACTTTTTCAGCAATTTGTGCTACAGTAGCTCTTCTGTGGGATCGGACCAGACGGGCACTTGCTGCCTAATATATCCCACCCCTTGAAGGGGGCCACTGTAATGAGATAATCAATATTATTCACTTCACCTGTCAGTGGTTTTAATGTAATGGCTGATAGGTGTATATTGATCATAAATTTGTTTCAAACTTTCACTTTATCTCAAGGGATTACAATGAGTTCACAAGGAGGATGCTTTCAGTTTTTGAAATTCAGTTTTATCACCAGTGCTACTCTTCATTCTTCAAGTTACTAAAATGCTAAAATGTCAAAAGTTTGTAAAAAAGATAAAACACATATCTTATTTTTAACTTTCCTGACATTATGAAGATATAATATTACAATCATGCACCTGTATTTATGCATGAGTTGTGTTAAAACGTGGTACCACACAGTCACTAAGTTGCTAAACTGAAATGACTTAGCAGGAGTTCACTGCCTGTTGTCAGTCAGCTGTGAGCGAGATTTATCAGCAATTTCATGAGCATAATGTTTTATAATAATTATCAAAATGATGTTACATTGAAAATATAAAAACATTATATTATATTATATTATATTATAGTATAGTATAGTATAGTATAGTATAGTATAGTATATTATATTATATTACAGGGTGTCCCAAAAGTCTCCATACATAGGGGAAATGAATACTTAATACTTAATAGCAAAATATAACTTTATTTACAAAATATCCTCTACATATTTGCCATTTCTTTGTAAACACACATAATCATCTCTCCCACTCATGATGAACTCGTGTTAACACATCTGGTGTCATGCATGTAATTGCATGTTCCTGATCCAGCCATAAGAATGATTTCAAAATGTTCTTCTTTTGTCAAAGGCATTCTTAAAGGCTATCAGATAACATATATATAATATAAACTAAGTATGAAAAATTTTGGAAGACATTTTGCTAAAAAGTGTTAATTTTCCCTATGTATGGAGACTTTTGGGACACGATGTAC
Organism: Pangasianodon hypophthalmus; assembly: GCF_027358585.1. Taxonomy (NCBI): domain Eukaryota; kingdom Metazoa; phylum Chordata; class Actinopteri; order Siluriformes; family Pangasiidae; genus Pangasianodon; species Pangasianodon hypophthalmus. The sequence goes on from NC_069719.1 coordinate 15,640,709, forward strand.
AACGAGAAACCCACACTAATGAACCGCAGTCCTCAGGGTTTATTTCCTAAACTTAATAAAAAGAAAAAGTGATAAATTATGCAAGCTCACAAACTGAGCAGCTATGGGTTAAACTTCTGTGAGCTTTTTACTAAAATACATAGAATAAAGTTTCCAGCTATGTGTGTAGGATATGTACATTTTATTTTATTTTTTTTACTTTTGTTAGTTTATTTTTTTATAGGAGGTAATATTCTTATAGAAGGTGATAGTCTTATAGAAGGTGATAGTCATGGTGTCTTCCTGTCTAGAGTGTGTGGGAGAATACCTAAAAATATTTGATTGTAATTTCAAGGTTTTTAGTCTAGCATACTGTTTTCTGACAAGTTACATATGTGTTTCTTGCACATGATAGTCACAAGAGATCACCATATTTGAATTTTGGAGAAATCCCTTCAGAACAAAGGCATCACTGACAGGAGGAATGTGCCAGGCCACCATGACTTGCTGCCACCTCCTCTCTCACCTCCTGCACTGAACCTAACCAAGTGATTAGTTGAGGATTAAAATATTTGCTGTGCAAATACTTGCTTTGGCCGTCTGAATCAACTCCAAAATGTAGTTCAAAGACACTCGTTGAACTCAAGTTAAATAGCTAAACACAATCTTTTGACCCTCCCAGACTGCCACACAGCTTAACTTCTTCTAATGACTTACCTATAGACACTGTTACACAATCAACACACATGACTGGGGCTAATTTGATATTGGGTTGTTTAAAACATATAATGAAGCTGAGAAAACATTTTAAATGTGCTTATAGTGTAATATGAGTAAGTGTGTTTAGCTGCTCCATGTTGTTCAGGATTAGTGGAATTAAGGTCTTCATTGGCAGAATCCTTCAAAAACACCAATGAATCAATGAACCACACCAAAAATCAAATATTGTAGTTTAAAAGTACAAGCATTGATAAGGTCAGAGATGTTTCTTCATACTTATGGAAAATGTAATCCAGTCCGCTGTTCAAAGCAAATCTTTTTATAAGGACACAAAGGTGTGTTGCTTTAAACCATTTTAAATTCTTTTTTAAATCTAAGTTGTCAAATCTGATATGAACAGAACGTAAAAGCAATAGTCATTAAATTAGTTAATAAAGTGGAACTTTTGGTTTATATAAACATATTAAGAAAGAAAACGAAAAAAAAAACCACCTGCCAAGTGCATTACGGCTTCATGGGTTGAAACAATGCTGACTGTACACACACCAAAGTGCACACTCTCCACAAGCTCAACCTCTGCTCGGAAAACAATGCAGCCTGCAAAGTGTTTTCTGCCAGCTCGTGCTATTCCATTATTAAAGGAGCCTAACCCCTGCTACTCTGGCCTCTTATATTATTTTTAACCTCCAACAGTCATTTGGCACCAACATGTCTTAATTTTGGCCCCCCTCCCCCACACACCTTTTCAGTAAGCTGCACTCTTGTGCATAAGGCAGGTTGTGGAAGTAAAGGTTTAATTACTTTCTGCTAAATTAATTTGAGAGAAGAATGAAGTGGCTGGCGGTGGGTCTACAGAACAAAAGATGGAGTGTGAGTGTTTGCTGTGTGTGGTGAGGCGTGGGGCATGCGCTCTGACTCACACAGGTTTCAATTAAAGGAGACCCCCCTCAGCAGTTCAGCCGGCGCAGGCTGCAAGCCCTAGCAAAGCCCTCCAGAGTATTAATGATGCCAGAATGGTACACATCAATCACTGTCAGTCTACAACCCGGCCGTACATTAACGTAACCTGCTGAGATGCAGATTGGTTTTGGTTTTAAGAATATGAAAGTTAGTGCTTTGTGTTGTACTTGATAAAAGCCTGTGTTAGTAAAACCATCATCAAGACTGGACTTGGGTTACTAACAGCGTGGTGTTTACATTTACCTTTACATTTATGTCTTTAAGCAGACACCCTTATCCAGAGCTACTTACAGAAGTCTCTATCAATAAATCCTCATATGGGTTCACTAGATCAGGGACTAAGAGTACTATCAGTCTAAAAACCCTGTTGGAGAGGTTAGTATTGTATGAAAACATTTTTTATATAACAACATGCTAAGTATTTCATGAGGTAGGCCTTTAGCTGTGGTCTTAAGTAGTCACGTCTAGCGCAAGAAGTGACTAGTTCGAAGCTATGATCGTAGAATGTTATATTTTTTAGATTTATTTTTTCAAATCCCTGTATGTTCACACCTTGAGCTTGAAGATACCTTGAAGAATGCCTCTATAATGAAACATTCGTAGGGGCCGCAGGGATAGAGGAATGCCATTTCTATGTGTTGCTAAGGAAAGTTAACTCTTGTATATGCGACCTTACACACACAGGTATATATTATTGAAGGAAAAGTTTTACTGGAGTTGGAGAACTTGAAGTGGTAACATCTAGGCCAGGATAAAATCAAGGTCCAGTTACAAAACATTCCTTGGTCCTGATAAGCAAGTAACATGACTGAATGATGTAAACAGTTACATTTTAATGATTAACTATTGCTGATTAATTTATGGCTATAAGTTCTATACATTTAACATCAACATTCTGACACAAGCATACATTGCAAGGCGATGTATCAAACCTTCACTCAGATACTCCATATGTACCAAACTACCCTCTACCACTATACTACAGTGGATATAAAGTCTACACACCCCTTTTAAAATGACAGGTGTTTGTAAAGTAAAGGAATGAAACTAAGATAAATCATGTCAGATCCCACCTTTAATAGGAAATTGCAAAGTATACAAATACAGTGAAAAACAAAAAACAAAAAAACATTTTAGGGAAAAAAGGAAAAATAAGAAGCTTACAATAACCTTACAATAAGAAAAGTTTATAATACAATAATAGTTGCATACATGTGTTCCCCCCTAAACTAATACTTTCTTGAAGTACCTTTTGATTTTATTACACCATTCAGTCTCTTTGGGTAAGAGTCTATCAGCATGGCACATCTTGACTTGGCAATATTTTCCCACTCTTTCTTGCAAAAACATTCTACATCCATCAAATTGTAAGGGCATCTCCTGTGCACAGCTCATTTCAGGTCACCCCACAGATTTTTCAATGAATTCAGGTCTGGACCGGACAGGCCATTCAGAAACATTGATCTTCTTTTGGTTAAGCCATTCCTTTGTTGATTTGGATGTATGCTTTGGGTCATTGTTGTGCTGAAATGGGAAATTCCTTTTCATCTTCAGCTTACTAGCAGACACCTGAAGGTTTTGCACTAAAATCGACTGGTATTTGTAGCTATTCATGATTCCCTCCACCTTGCTAAAAGCTCCAGTTCTGGCTGAAGAAAAGCAGCCCTAAAGCATGATGCTGCCACCACCATGCTTCACCATGGGTATGATGTTGTTTTGGTGATGTGCTTTTTTTTTTGCATCGAACTTACCTTTTGGAATTATGGAATTATTATACCATTTGGAATTGGTCTCATCAGACCATAACACATTTTATTTGAGCTTGGATGTTTTTTGTGAGAAAGGGCTTCCATCTAGCCACCCTACCCCATAGCCCAGACGTGAAGAATACAAGCGATTGTTGACACATGCAGAGAGTAATGAGTACTTGTCAGTAATGAGTTTCTGCAGTTCCTTTAATGTCTTGTCCTTCTGTAAATTTTGGAGGGACATCCTGTTCTTGGTGATGTCACTGTGGTACCTCATTTTCTTTAATTGTTGATGATGGCATTCACGGTGTTCCATGGTATATCTAATGTTTCAGAAATTTTTTATATCCCTCTCCTGATCGATCCTTTCGAAAAAGATACCACACATGCTTTTAAGCTCTTTGCAGACCATGGCTTCAGCAGTTGGATAAAATCAAGAAGTCAAGAAAATCCTACAGAAACAGCTGATCTTTATTTGGGGTTAATCAGGACAATTTCATTGATTACAGCTGTATGATAATTACTTTTGAACATGAGATTGAATGTGATTGGGTCGTTCTGAACACAGCCACATACCCAATTATAAAAGGGTGTGCACACTTCTGCAACCAAGTTATTGTAACTTTTTATTTTTTCCTATTTTTCCCTAAAATGTTTCTAATTGTGTTTTACTTAATTTTTATATGTTGTAATTTCACATTGAGGGTGGAAAATTGACATGATTTATCTTTCATTTCATTCGTTTCATTTTTTTACATCACAAAAACCTGCCAGTTTAACAGGGGTGTGTAGACTTCTTATAACCATTGTATTTGAATAAAATTGATATGTAATAAATAATTTTACCACCTTTTTTAACATACTGAGTATTGCCCACACTGTAAAAAAATCATTCTAGACTTTACAGTAGTTTACTGGCCACCTGAGTTACCAATAAAGTACTGTAAAATTTACAGCAATTTTTTAGAGTGCACTCTATATATATAATATATAAAGTTATGCTTCTCTGTCCATTTGTCTAAGTGTTCTTTTATTTTTGTCATCTTTTCATTGACGTTTTTTTTTTTTTTTTTCAAAGCCAAAGCCAGGGTTCTGTAACCCTGTCTCTGGTCTGATGAGCTGCCTTCAGCTAAATAAATTTACATAAATGCATGTGATTGGATGAATCATGACAGAGAATCTGCTACAGAAGCTGAGCTGGTTCATGTTTAAAACTATAGCCAGTTTTTATACAGTCAGTCTTTAATACAGCCAGTATTTCAAACTGTCTGGAACCACTTTTAGATGTTTTACAGTGAGTTGCATCATTCCACTGGTATGGAATGGTGTTCACTTTATACCTCTACTGGAATAAGTTTATACCTCATTCTTTTAATTGCCTTATTTGTTTAACTCACCAATTAATTTTGTGCAGCTTGTCTCAGTATGTTGATTACATATCATCTTGTTTTTAAACCAACAGCTAAAATTTATGAGAGCTATACCAAAAGGATATTGTATGTCAAAGTACAGGAAGTAGTAGCAACTCATTCATATATCAAAGACAAAACTTGAGTGTTGTTTTATTCTTCAATTCATTTTTTAAGAACATTTTTCCAAAAATATATTGAGCTTTAGGTTGAGGACTACTTGTAACATAACAGCTATTACTAGCATATTACATTATAATAACAATATAAAAACAGTATATAATCAGCTATTCCTCCCAGAAATATCTATTAAATAATTTAAACGTGAAATGGCCAAACTTTGTATGTTTTTAAAATTCTTTTTCAGCTAGCTGAGTATTTGGCTTTAAGATAAAAAGCTTCTGTATATTCACAGTCATCTGTCACAGAAGTATCTGCCAACTCGAAGAGTTTAGTGTAGGTGTGCAGAAATGGTGGAAAATTTGGACCGGGAGACACATATGAATACATGTCCATTATATCACCTTAGCCTACAAGATCTCAGCAGTGTCAGTGTGGTGGTGCATACTAACACAGTGCACACACGCACACACACACACACACACACATATATATATGATTGCTCCATTAATAATAATAATAATAATAATGATTGCTCCATTTTGATGCCCTGCCTAAAATCTGAAATAGTCCTTGAAACTAAAGTGAGATAGAGGGACAACAGAAGTGGAAAAAAAGAGTTTGTGTGTAGTGTGAGTGATTGTGGTGTGTGTGACTGTGGGTGGTATGAGGAGCAGCCTAGCTAATCTGCTGTGCTTCACTACACCCCAAACAAGGATTATACACCATGGCCAGGCCTCATGACCAGACACTGCTGTAACAAACACACACACATTCGCACATATGCAGGCGCGCATGCGCGTGCACACACACACACACACACACACACACACACACACAGGTTTTGCATCTGTCTAATCCACCTGAAATAAGGAGATAACCTGGGCATTGGTCAAAGGAATGAAAATATTTTACAGTTTAATTTAAAAAAAAAACTTCACAGAAATTAATAAATATATTCTCCTTCTACTCCTTAACATAAATTTGAAACAAGTATGTCCCATGCATTCTCTCATCTCCATTATTGTAAGTGTGTTGCACAATTAGGAAGTGACTTTTCAAAAGGGAAGAAAGCTGCTTCTGCTCCAACTCAAAGTGAAGGTGCAGGTCTGTGAGGGAAACAGAGCTGTGACTCCAGAAAGACTGAAATCCTCCCAGTCTGTGAGCTCTCTAAATATTCATGAGGATTTGGGGGGTATAAATATCAGAGGTGTTCACACTGCCACAACACTTCCTATCTGAACAGGAGAGAAAAATGACTTAATGGGCTTATTATGAGGCACATTACATCAGCAATGCCCAATTAAATATCTCTAAAAGAGGACTGGAGGAGGCTGCAGCTCTGGGGACAATCTTCAAACAGTCTTCTGGAAAAGTTACAGTATAAATAGGCAATCAAGGTCATTCTTTGAGCTTATGAGGATGTGGCTTATAGGCCATTGCTGCAAACGACATTTTGCCTCAAGGTCACTTGCAAGGGAATGCTACTTTTACTTCAGCATTATATTAGAAGTTAACCCATGTTTTCTCATTTAAATGATCCACTCCTTAATTCTTAGCATAATGATTCCTGAGTCATGAAACCAAGAAGACCAGTTGCATAAATTGTGTTGTAAGATTTAATCTTGTAGCAAGTTATGTGATGGGCACACATACAGGAATAACTATAACACAGTAATTGTTATACAGTAAAGCATAAACCATTCATTATAAAATGAATATATTACAATATTTCTGTAATATACACACTTTATTTAAGGGGATTGCTCATAGGGCTACATGACACCTTACGTGAAACCTTCATGACAACTGTATTTATAAAGTTTTCCTCCAATAAGCAGTAGCATAAAGACAAGTCAATTTTGATGCAGACATAACACCAGAGTCAAGAAATCTTTGTAGCGCAGTGTATTTCTGGTGTCTCAGAATCACAATGTGTTAATAATGTGATAATGTGTAATAATTGGAAAAAATAAAAATCATGACAATGTTTGCAACAAAAGTTTGCACTTGAAAAAACTTTCACTTAATTGCTCTGTATGCTGTGTTCTGTAGAAGCATATTTTAACCAAACCCACCTTTACCACTATGCTATTTAAATAAGATTGATACATTTGGGTCCATAAGTATTTGGACAATTTTTGTAATTTTGCCTCTGTAGACCACCACAATGGGATTGAAATGAAGCAATCAACATGTCATCGAGGTGTAGACTTTCAGTTTTAATTCAAGGGATTTAACCAAAATATTGCATTAAATGTTTAAGAATTATAGCCATTTTTACTTAGTCCTTCTATTTGGACGGACTCAAATGTAATTGGACAATTGACTGATAAGTAGTTTCATGGCCAGGTGTGGCCTGTTTCCTCCTTATTTCATGACAAATTAAGGAGATAAAAGGTCTGGAGTTGAATCCAAGCCTGGCAAAGCATCTCAAGGGAGAAAACTTAGCATTTGGTGATATCCATGGGTTCCAGACTTCAGGCAGTCACTGACTGCAAAGGATTTGCTTCCAAATATTAAAAATAATCCTTATATTTACAATTATGTTAGTTTGTCCAATTAATTGCATGAGTGCAGTACCATCTTTCAACTGTAAATCTGTATAATCTCTCACAACTCGTAGAAGATACTACAGTTAAGATCAGGGCTGGGGTGGGATTTAATGTAATTTTTCCTAGAACTTTATTCATATGATACCCAACAAAATGATTCTCATTCACTGAAGTTCCTTTCAATTCTTTGTGAAATGGGTTTGAGAAATGGAAATCAATGGAAACTTTTTTTCGCCCACTTTGTAGCTCCAACACACAGAGGTTGAAAGCAAGGTAATTCTAAGTTCTGACTTCTCACTTCAGAGTTAAGTTGAACACAGCATAACTCTTTTATGGACTTGCAGGAAACATCTAAAGCAGGTCATATGATCAAGTTAGTGAGAATAGAGGCATGATTGGTGGGGTGCATATAAAGGTAGGCCAATAGTGGTTGTGAAAGCAAACTCATGCTCTATCAGCCCCTGAAGGCATTCTGTATGTTGTGTTGAATTTGACAAGGGCAGGCATGAGAGAGATGGGAGCAGAGATGTGGAACAGTGATCTCACGATGAGTCAAAGTCTGATAAGGAGTGAGAGATTGAGCTCAGTTAGTAAGCAGAAGCGAAGTAAGACATGAAGAAGATGGACTCAGGAGAATCAGGAAAAAAGGACAAGAATCTGCAGGTGCTAGCAGCAGGCAGCCCCTGAGGACTAGAAGAACCCTATTCTTGCAGGCCTTCCCTTGCTGGGTGCTGGTCCAGATGCATATGCAAGGAGAGACAATCGGGCAAAGAGGCAGGGTGGGCACGAAGGGAGGGAAATGAAGAAAGAGAGGGAGAGAGAGAGGGGGAAACAAGTACCATCCCTACCGCTTTTTATCACAGCCATTGATCGTGGCATATGTGCATTGATCCAAGTCGACCATCTGCTAGAGTTAGATAAGCATGTGAGGGCCTGGGCATTGTACTGTCACTCAGAGAGAGAGGCTGAAAGTGAGAGAGAGAGAGAGAGAGAGAGAGAGGGACAGGAGAGGCAAAGCGACAGAAAAAGATTAAGCAAAGACATAGTGAAGCTGAGCGAAAGACAGAGAGAGAAAATGTTAGAGACAGAGGCATTAATAGAGCTAGAGGAGAGCAGGAGAAAGGGAGGAGAGTGATGATGACGGTGGGGAGGGATAGAAGGAAAGATGGAAGGAAGAAAGAGGGGGGTTTGCTTTTGCTGCAGGGAATTACGAGGCCAGGATTAGCCTCTTCACTCCCAGGAAACTGAATTTTAAATGGCTGTCTCCTGGCTCCCTTTCACACAGATTTACAGACCCCCCTTCACAACATGGCTGTGTTTTTCTCTATATTTCCACAGCTACGTATTTCAACAGATTTGTCACTGTATAGATGTCCCTAGTGGTGGAATGAGGAGAGGCACATATACCACAAAGTCCTACTGAGTAATCTCTCTCTCTCTCTCTTTCACTCAGACCTAAATCCCATTCCCATTCTCATCATCATCTTCTATTCCTCCTCAATGTTTCATAATGTTGGTTTCTTCCCGTCTATCAGCAATATCACCCTTCTTCAGTTTGTACCCTCTTCGCTAAAATTCTGGCCAAGGCCTGTGTTACCAAAGGCCAACCACATGGATTGCTCACGTAACCTCTTGACCGCTTGAAGAATTTACATGATGCTGTATAAAATGTAAGTATGTGACTTAAAATAAATTGAAAACAGTCCTACCCCCAATTAAAACCATAACTTTTTAACTTGTTAAATGATCTACAATAATTTGATGTCTCAACGGCATCATACACTGTATATTAAATTTGTAATTGCCCATGAATATTAGTGTTTCCCCAACCTTGTGCAAACAGAATAATCCTATAAAATGATACATAACTGTTACACAGGAAGAGTAGGCCAAGTTTGACACCATGGCATGTAAACATGGTGAAACATGTACACATGTGATGAGCTTTGTGTTTGGAGGCATGTTGTTTAATTGGGAGCTGAAGAGGTTTGCCATTTTCCCCTTGTTGTGGGATCTTACTTGTGGGGTGAAGGTATGAGGATATAGGGGAATCTCATGGGTACCCTATTGCCAATAAGTCCACAAAAGAGCAACAAGAGCATGTGTGGAGGACACAAGGTGCTCTGCCACCCACACCTCTGTCTTCTGTCCTGCTATCTTTCATTCCATTCTTCTGTGTTGTGGCAACTTTCATTTCACTCCATTTTCGTCTTTAGAACATGCACATTGGGGTCCGACTCCCAGTCAGGACTGTGCCATTGTTGGGGTGTACGGGGGGAGGAGAGGTTCCATTGGGTATGTGGGGATTAGTGGGGCCGGTTGGATCATCTTACAGCCGCCAACACCCCTCCCGACCAGACCTGCGGACAATGGGGATTAAACTTCTCTTATTCTTTCCACGAATCAACGGGATGACAAAGACGGTATTCCTCTGGGCCTTTTAACACTGGGCTGCACAGCTGAAGTTACGGTCGGGGGTGGCTGGGGATTGCATTTGGAAAGTGAAGGGGGGCACATTGAAAATTAATCCTATGGAATTTTCTCCCTCACCTCTCCTTCTTCACATCCTTGCAAATGAAGCTCTGTGGCACTACTTCAGTGTTTTTTTTTTTTTGTTTGTTTTCTGTTTTCGTTTTTTTTTTTTTTTTGCTAACAGCACATCCCACGCTCACATCTCAGTCAGTAACACCATTTATTAGAGACGCAAGCTGTTAGCAAAAATGCTCAGAGTAGACACTGATCAGTGTTATAGGTGTAGGTGTCAATAATCTCATTCAGAGTAGTTGATGCTGATAGTTAATTATGTGTCCTATACCCTCGTCTCCTGCTGGACATCCACTTAGTTTTAATGAGCATGTGCTTAGAGGCTTCATACATGCATGATGAACCATTTGAGCACTTCCCACATAACTTCCACCCAATTACAGCTTACACTGTATTAGAGTTTAGCTGTGGCACTCTGGGTAGAAACTGATGAAATAATACCACATAGACAACACAACACATATGAGTGTGAGTAATCAGATATAAGTGGTCACCTTGGATGATGATCAATATGTTTATAGGAGAGTATAACTACTCTCTACTAACACAGGGGCTTGTATTTCAGAATTAAAAGCCACTTGTGATATTTGCCACAATTACTTCGATTAACTCCTTTCAGCAATTCTTTTGCTCCACTCCCTGGTTGGAGTTTTTGGATTTAAATTAATTCTCCTGAACCTGATCTGATTCCCAGTTGTACAGTTGCTCTGTATGCTATTTTTTAACCAATCTAACCTCTATCACTATGCTATTTGAATAAGATTAATATGTAATAAATAATTTTACCTCTTTTTTGGACATATTGAACATTGCCCCCTTCAGGCATAAAGTTTTTCTCTCTGCAAACATGATCAGGCTTGCCAGTCACATGGTGATGCGGTATGGTATTGTGGGTATTTTTAGAAAGGCTGTAAATTCTTTAGGCTATTGAGAATACTATTGAGAGACTTTCCGTTTTTTGAAAATACCCACATTACCATGTGGTGCTTCCATGGTTACTATGCATGTTTTTTTTCTCTCTCCACTATGCATGTTTTTTTCCCTCTCTCTTTTAGGTGTGTTTTTATGTCCCATAATTAAATTTAATTTATTTTCAAATAAATTTTAAAAGGAGGAGCTAAACTGCCTTTTTAGCCCACGACCTTACAGAAAAGCAACACGTGAATAATTCACATGTGAACAAACTTCACTTGTGAATAATCATGATTAAATTTTATATATGTGAAATGTTTCACACATTCTTCACATGTGGACTTTTCAAATGTAGTGCCACAAGTGTCTGTTTCAGATTATTCATTTATTTTCATATGTGATTTTATTACGCAGTTCATTATTTTCACGTAAAATTTTTCATGAGTCCTTTATATTCACGTTAATTTTTCACATGTAGGGCATGTGGTTTTATTTTTCACATGATCACATTCTACCATATTATTTACCTGATGTCACATGGATTTACTTGAGTTCAAATGCGTAATTACAGGGCATAACATGGTAAAATGCACCTTTGCATGTTTTTCCAAATATTATAATTATAATTATAATATTCCAAATATTGATCAAATATTATTCATATAATCAGTGTAAAATGTATGTAATTTTTTTTTTTCATAAGCAATTGTTGTATTTCAGGAAGAGCAGGAAAGAGAAGGGTTTGAGATGAGGAAAACATAAGGTACAATATGTTTGTAAGGTACAATATGTTCTCCTCCAGAGTTCATGGAGGAGAAAGAAAGCTCATCCTTGTTGCATGTGTTTTCTCTCTACACTCTCTTTCCAGAAAAAGAGTCCATTCATCCTCATCTCCACTATCCACTCTTACATTAGGCAGACCTGAAATCCTAAGTCCAAAGTGGTTAGATTTTATTTAGTTATTTCATTAAGTTACTTCAGGTCAAAATGGAAATAAAACTAACTAAGTGAAAGTTAATATCATAAAACAAGACAGAGACATAGCAGAATTTCCTCATGTCCATTAAACGGACACAAAGCAAACATGCTTGTCAGGTAACACTCACAATTTCCCTGATTTTTGTCTAGGCCATCTCCATCAGATAATGAATTCTAAAAAGATCATGCATTTCTCAGATGAGGGAGCTAATTTAAAAGGTGGCAATGAGATTTTGATCTAAAATTTGCCACATTGCCTCTTTTGTATTCTGTACACAAAACTCTGATACAAGCTGAATGTGAATTGGCTTCAGAGAGATACACTAGAGGAACAAATTAAACTAGTGCTGTATTTGCAGTGGCAAACAAAGGCCAGCTTCAAGCTTCAAAAATCAACCATAGGCCATCATCTCTGCTAATAAGGCAGATTATTCATGCTAAAACAGCATCAGGTCTAATGTGCATTTACAGTTTTATGTAAAATTGAGATCACTTGTGTATCACTTCTCACAAATCACTTGTGTATCAACTGTATTGCAGAACTTGCCACTATGAGTCAAATAATAAACTTCAAAATACTGTACAGTATACAAAGAGAGAGAGAGAGAGAGAGAGAGAGAGAGAGAGAAAGAGAGAGAGAGAGAGTCTTCTTTTAATTCAGATGAAACCTTCTTCTCTGCCTTTGCTTAGTCAGGCACTCATAATTGAATCTCAGGTCAGGATTAATTTTAGCAGCCACACTTGACTCGGTCAAAAACAACTATTACAGAGATTCAGTGTTTTTTACACAGCACTTCACATTGATTAGGCAATGTGCGGCCATGAGAAATTGTATTGGATTCTAGATGACTGTTATTTGCATCAAAAAAGGGGTCTGCTGCCTGGGGACGCTGCCTGCCCAAACACCACTGGAGTGGAACAGGAAAGAAATATCGGTGGTGTGGTGTTCTGTAGTGCCTGTAATGATAGACAACAGTACAGAGCTGAACTTGTCTGATCATTATTTGCTATTTATTCAGGATTTCAAAATGAACTACAATAGAGCTGTATGATTTTGTTGTGCCAACATGTGAGCTATTATATTCACAAAAATGTTTCAATATCCAAATATCCATCCAAGGTAGCATAGCCAAATCTGTAGCCTTACTGTAATCAAAATTAATGCTTACAAGAGACAGAGAAAGTTGTATAGCATTGTATAGCATGTAAAGCAAATGGTTTTTTTATATTCCTATAACTGCATCTCTAGACCGCATACCAGTTACTCATTGTTTGGTTTTACTTTTTTCATATTTGCATAAACCTATGCAATTATTGCATTATTATGTATGAACATTCTGCTTTTGCTCAAGATACAGTACTGTCCAAAAATCTTAGGCACTCTAATTTTTTTTTTTTTTTTACAAATTTTGTTTTAGATATTTATTATATGACTTCTGCATTATTGAGTCACAATAACATTTTAGATTTCCAAACTTTTCCAACAAAAAAAATAATGTTACAGAAAAATGTTTGTATGTCAGTAAAGAATCCCCCCATCAGGATTAGCTGAAAAAACAGAAGCCAGAGTGACAGTCAAAGTCTCCAGAACAACTGTGACAGATTCCCCAAAATGCTTAGAAAACTTACCAGCCAAGTTCCTTATAGAACTGGTCAAAGTGTACCAGAGACTAGTTGTGTATTTTGAAAAAGCAAAGGGTTGTCACATCAAATACTGACTTTGTTTAGTTTATTAGTGTTTACTGCTAGTATAGTAGTTTTATGTAGAAACATTTAATGTCATTATTTTTGAAGGCATTTTTGCCTTACAGTATTTCTTTACACATGCTGTACAGTACTGTATAACATAGGTTAGGGAAATTGACCTTTTGAATCAGGCTGCTGTTAAAGGTTTAACAAAAAGAAAACAGCTGTTAGAGTCTGTTAGATCACTGAAGAAAATATCAGTCAGCAGCTTCCTTAAAGTTTAGTAAATGAATTTATACTCTGGGCTGGTATCAAATCAGTACAGTTTCAAGCTTGTAATTCTCTTAATAATTTGTCTGTGTTTTTGAGCTTTTTGTTTGCTATTGTAATTTTAAAAAGAGATAGAATGCTAGTAGTGCAAACTAGAGAAAGAAAGACTATAAAACTCAAGGCACAGACAGCTAAACAGGCTGAGAAAAGGTGACAGTGAGAAACCACAGGGGCAAGACGAACACGGGGGGTTGAGGAAAGAGTGATGTAAGGAAGAGTGGTATAAGAGAAAAAAACTTTTTTTCATTTCTGAGTGAAAGGGCAAAAAAACGTCTTGTCTGCCTCCTCCTGAAGCGCTGTCAAAGTGGATCAGTGCTGAGAGCTGCTGATGGCCGTTCATTGCCCAGACTCTACTTGTGGACAATAGAATGTGCTGTGAGCTGTTACCACACACACACACACACACACACACACACAGTCCACAAGGCCTACATCCAATTATTGCCTTTTAAAACAAGCCTTTCAAAACAAGGGGCAAACAAAGTCCCTCAGACACATTTTTACAGCACAAACACAGAGCACAAACAGCATACTGAACTACATTTTTATTTAGATCACCTTTGTAGAAAGTAGAGATGAGAACTTTTGTATGGGATTGACAATAAAATGTGGGAAAGAGCAGCAAATGTAACAGCAAGCAGATGTCCTTCTACATTCAGTTCAATAAAGGAGGCTGAAGCATAAACAGAATCATCCACAAACCTCAGCAGATGAATCGCTTCAACTCCAAAACAAACGTAATTGAATACAGAGACTCTCGCTGCTTTGAAGGCAACCCAAATTGGCCCGCAATATGTGTGAGGTAAAATGCCTTGAGCCCCAAAGCCCCCTGACTCTGAACCTGTAAAGGGCCTTGAATAGGAAAGCCTCAAATCATGTTGTCGAACAAATCTGGTATTAAAAGGAGGAAGAGAAGACTTTGCCCCAATTTACCGTCCCTGAAGACTTTACTTAAGCTAGTTACTCTGGAGCTTAGGTGGAGATGTGGGGGCTGTGTGTGTGTGTGTGTGTGTGTGTGTGTAAATCCCTCTTCACATAGCAGGGCCTGGGAGAAAGGGCCATTGGTCGCCAGACTCTCACTCTCTGACACTCCTTCAACTTGAACCCCCTCCTTTTGCCAAGCCTGTGTTTACCACCACCAAACAATAGACCTGCTATTGGCAATTAAATGCCATTTGGGGATCCCTAGTGCAAGTTAATGGTATTACTGTTGCAATTCTTTCTCTGAATGGTACGAGGGATTTATTTCTGCACCAATAAAACAGCTCACCGTCTTACCAGCATTACATAGCTTACCTTAGGCTTATGATTCATGCCTGCATGATTACCATTTGGCTGTTTCTTTAACAGTGTAGTCAATGACTGCCATGGCTATTTATTGGACTATATGGACTCCCTCAAATAGTAATTAAACATTACTGAGATTAGTAGCCTGTCTTGTTTTACCATTCAGTTCTCTCCTATGTCAAATATTGTATGGGTTTCAATATTACAAAATACAAAATATGCAGGCCTGAAATTGTGTTGTTATGAATAAGAAAAAACAATCTAAAAGATTATTCTGCTAAACAGTGATACTTGATGATAATTCCAACAATTTACATAGTCAATTTTTCACCATATTCTAGTACATCTATAAATGAGCATATTCCACAATACTAATACAACAAATGCTATAATAAAAGCCAATGTAATAGAAACAATACAAAAGTGTAGTGAACATGAACAATGAGAATGAAAATGAACAATGTCTGTTAAAGTGCCCCCACTTCGCTCAGCCCCTCTCCCTCTCTGTCCCTCCTCATTTGTTTGCCCAGAGATCCTGTTTAGTGTGTCGCCTTTTCCTCAGACAAGGAGCTTTGAGAGGAATATGAAAAGACAGATTTAAAGGTGAAAGGTGGTCAAGAGGAGAGGGGGTGTATACTATAACAGCTTTCTCAGTACATTATATATATTCTTCTTTTTAGGCAGAGGGGAGAACAGCCATCTGTTAATATAAAATTCTCTCAAACCAAAGGTCAAGTTTCTAAGACCAGCAGAATTATGCAGATTTGATTTTACACAAGCTGAATCTCATTTAGTCAGTGTTAAACAGACTAAAATAGATGTGTCCATAAAATGAAATTTCTCTGAGAGTCTTTGAGATATCTTCTATTAATAAACCTAGTAAAACTAGCAACTGAACCATTAACATTTACAACATGAAACCCCTGATTGTGCTGATCAGAAATGTAATTTACACATTTTGGAGTAAAGCTTCTCCAAAGCACCAAAGAGGATAATCAAATCAAAATGTCTCATCAAAAAGCCAATTAAGTAATGACATAGTGAAGGCGTAAGGATTTGGTGCCTGAGGTAAAGGCACTTGAGTACACACCCACAGGGGTTCTTGTATAGCATCCCAGCCCCAGGCACACTCAACTCTTACACACTCCATGTAATTTAAACTAATGAATTTGTTGTAGATCCCTGATATCCAAGGCCACATTCCACAAAATGTAATACCACTGCAATGTATAAAATTAACAAAGTGAGTTCTTTTATGTCTGGTCGAGAAAACAACTCCTGATTTTATACTTTTATTCTTATCTATTATTTTGGACAGCATGAGAAGGAACAGCAATGATTTGCTACTCTCTCCTTTTTCTTTCCCTTGGGATGCGACTCCTGTAACAGTGCCATTTAAACCATTTCAGGCCAAGCTATGATCTTAATTAGCTACACCTCCATCCCATTTCCCTCTTACATGCTTACCCCCACCCTCTAATTAAGCTTGCAGTGATCCTTGGCTGAGGGGCTTCATGCAGGCGAGGAGAGAGACAGAGAGAGAGAGAGAGAGAGAGAGAGAGAGAGAGGGAGTAGAATCTGTTGGCCAGGGATTACAACCTTAAGCTCGGGCCACATCACAGGAATTCATCACTGCCCCCATCCTTCCGATTCTGGGCAATAGTGTAGCACACAGCTATTTTGTCAATTAATTTGCTTTGTATATTAAGCAGCTCCTTCACTTGAGTCAAAGAGGATTTCCCTCTCACATGCAGCCACAGTAATGAGCAGTGTCAGAGGAGGTGACTCGTGTTAGTGTAGCAGACAAGCAAAAAGCACGGCAGCTATTGTAGCCTCCAGATCCCGCTAGTGCCCTTCACTTAAGAGATACGCTTGAGCCAATACGCACTCAAGAGACCATTGCCCTTCTAAGGGCCTTTGTGATTATTGCAGAGAAGAACGCTTTAGAAAATGTGTAGGGGGAAACTGTCTGTCACAGATAAATGATAACTTTCATAAGTACATCATTAACAGATATGATTATTATTATTTATTCAGAATTTGAAAATTAAGAAATGTTTCTAAATTATTTATCAGTAAATAAACATCTTACTTTCCTGAGCATGTTAACACAACATAAATTGCATTAACACATTTACATTTACCTTTGGCTAAGTTCTAGAATTAAATACAGTCATGTACGACCAGGCATCTCATTATCATAAGACATGAATTCATCATGCACACATTATTTTATAGCACCTAATCTAGGGTTGAACTGGTTCAACATTTGTGTAGTGTTTTATGTGTGTAATTCATTGGTAAATATTGACATCGTACAAACAAATTAGTTAATCCAAACTAGCCCAAGACTAACCGTTGATTACAAAATATTACAAACAAACCACCCCAAAAGAAAGTTCTATCAACACTAAGATATGCTGTAAAGTATTTTATTCTCATGCTGTCTTTTCCATCACTCAAAAATAAGATCCCAAAATACTTAAACTCCACCAGTTGCAAAGTCTCTCACCTCAGCTAAAGGGAGCATCCAACTCCTTTCCAGGAGAGAACGAGGCCGCAGACTTGGAGGTGGTGGTTTTCATAAGTGGTTGTCAGAAGTCCACTTAAGATGATGCCAAGGGAGCAACATCATCTGCAGATAAAAGGGATGCTACATTTTGCCCCATACTGGACACTTCTCCAACCTTCAGTGTCTCAACAAAAATGAATGGACATGAGCCACACCCTTAAAAGAATGTAACACTTACCTTAACAGTTTCAACTTAATGCCAGGAATGTGGACACAACTGTCAGAGCACTCATACTGAGACCTGATCACATGATGGAGATACCGAAATACCTCATACCCCTGCAGTACCTACCAGAATATATGTCAAGGCACATATGTTTTAAACACATGTAGACTGGATTAGCGTACTCAAACGACCCCTCATAAAACTGTGAAAGAGTAAAGTCCCACTGTTCCATGGCCTGGGTGAAAGCCACATTGTTCCTCCTGAATAATAGGTTCACTTAGCAGTCAGATTCTCCTACCCAGAACCCTGGCATCGGGCACCTGCATTTTCCTGGGATGCTGGGATGCGCACCTATAATTGGGACATACCCTTTAGTGCTGTCTGTTACCATCACATTTTTCCAGTCCATGGATGCAAGAAGTGTGCTAACCACACAACCCCAACTTTGTCTAGTGCCTTCAACATCTATGACCATGTCTCATCTATCCCTGCAGCCTTACCACTATGAAGGTTTTTTTTTTACTGCCATAGTAACCTCAGCCACAGACAAAACACCAGTGATGGCATCTCCACAGGTGAGGGTGGGGAAGCTTGTCATATATATCAGCCGTTCATAAAGTCTTTGTTCATGCCATACATTTTAATTTCCAATGAAATTCTATTTACCACTTTTGAGTTAACAACCATTTTAAAAATTGTTATTTGACAGATATAAGCCATGCTCACCTTTCTAGATGTTATGCAATTGTGGGGAAGCTTGCACACTGCCCCACTTTGCTGCAACAAGCACCAATAAAGGCCCATTGCAGCAGGAATCACACTGCCCCATGCTTGCTTTATGAACATTTTCACTGGAGGAGGAGCATCTGATAGAACAATTGATGGGGTAGCCAGATTGGATTAGTTTAAAAATACTCAGTGGCCATCATGATCATGGTTTATAGCAAATAAACAGAATGAAATCTAATAATTTATCTATCTAAAATCTAATAAAAAAGTATGTATTTTCTAAGTTTATGTGCACACAGTGTGTCTGAGATGTTTGATGTCTGAGAATTGTTATTGTTTAAATTCACTAATTAATTACTAGTTAATAGCGTATACACACATTAGCAACTACATGAATTATAATTTATAAACCATGTTTATTTATAACCTCACTCACTTTTGGTAACTGCTTCATCCTGGTCAGGGTCGTGGTGGATCCAGATCATATCCCAGGAACACTGGGCATGAGGCAGGAATACACCCTGGATGAGACGCCAGTCCATTGCAGGGCACCATACACACAAACATTCACACCTAGGGTAGCCAACTGTGGGTAAACCAGACAACCTGAGGAAACCCACATGGACACAGGGAGAATATGCACAGAAACTCCACACCAACAGTAACCTGAGCTCAGGTCAAATCTGTTCAATAAATCATCTAATTATCAATAATAACAAATATTCAAATAAACCCTCCAACAATTTATTACTGTGTGTTATGATCATTCTTACTAACCTTAAATGTTCCATATGGGTTTTCTCTAGATGTCTAAATGAATAACTGCACAAATAATGAGCCAATAAATGCAAATAATTTTGGGCAAAAGAGAGGCAGATTTTTGACCTTTACATTTATATATTACCAGTGGGTTTTTATCACATTGTAAGGTTTAAAGCAATATCTACCAGTATATTGTCCACACTGTGCAGCCTCAATTTCTTAAGGTTTATGGAAAACCAGATCCACTTCCTCTCTCTCTGTCTCTTTTTTCTCTCAGGATGAAAGTGTGCTAGCCACTGCGCCCACTCTTGCTGAGAAGCAGGCCAGTGATTAGTGGGGCGGAAGGCCAGTACAGCCCCTTTCATTTGGGCCTAAAGTAGGGGGAGCACGGCGGTGTATCTGTGGCTGACAATGGCGATTACCTTCCCCTTTATCTGACCAAAGAAGGGGCTTTGAGAGAGCAATCTGAGGAGCGGAGGAAATGGCACGACACGGGATTAGCCACACAACAGGATGGTAAATTAAATGTTGGAGATGAAAGAATGAGCCTCTGACATGCATCAATAGAGAACATTGGCTGCATTCTAATAACGCAGAGGAAAGAAATACCTGCAGAGATTAGTGAGAGAGGGGGATGTATGCAATCACATACTGTATACAATGATAACTGTGATTTTAAGTAAGTCTGTGTGTGTTTGTGTGATCAATCCACTCATGCTCACAAATGTTATTTCATGCACACTTTTCTCTCTTCATTCAGAATAAAACCGAAACGTATGAATGGTGTGCACTGGTTTTCAGAGTGTATTAAGAAATCTGGATTTTCAGTAGACTGGATTTAAGACACTAAAGCTCAGTAACACTACCAGCTATCCCACTACATACCTTAAATGTTCAGTTTAAAAAATGCAATTGTTATTAATAAATATGGATATATGGTAAATTTCAATTAAATAACCATCCAAAGTAAGTGGACTTCAGTCAAAGTGATTTAAAGTTATAGGAAGTGTTTAAATAGCTTAAAGCTGTTGTTGATTTTGCTAACTAAATTCCCTTTTGTTATGATTAGAAGTGGCTGTTTTGATTCAAGATTTACATACAAAATTAAAATTTTTAGAATATTGCTTTTAATTTTTGTTGTTATGTCTTATGTCTCAGGCTCTGTTTTCTTGTCAACATTTAAAATCAGCTACGTTTTATGATATTAAATATTCATTTTGAATTAAATGACAATATATATTTAACTCAGAGTCATGACTGCTAGTGCATGAATGGAAAAGGAAAAGCTTTATAAACAGATTGTGACTGCTTTACATCAGTAGACTGACTGGAAAAATTATCCCAAGAGATCCATAAACCCTTGTTTATTGTGCTTCTGGCTACAAATATGTAAATGCTACATTTGCTACGTTTGATCCAGCCAGGAGTAAAGGCATAGTGTAAATAATAATCATTAAGGCAGTCATTAGGCTCTTTGTTCTTGACTGACAGGTATTAGATATGGAGAAAGATCGGTAGATGAGAGAACCAGTCAAAAACACTTACTGCAGTGACAAATGACAGGATTTCTAAGTGAGGAGACAGAGAGGAAAAGGAGAGAGAGACAGACAGAGGCAAATGAACAAAGATGATTCTATCAAAGCAATGCTTTATCAACGTTATTAACCCAGCTAGTCAGAAAGATGAAGAAGGTTTGGGCTTAAGCTCAGCAACAATAGCAGGCAACAAAGGCCCTTCTACAGCCCCTATCAGAGCCATATATCAAATCAGCTGCCTCTGAATGATCCTGCCCACAGAGCAGGCGGCCTGCTGAACCTGCGCCCTCACACTCACACACTTGCATGCAAGACAAGTGTGCTGATAAAGCAGCACTTAATAACAGACATACATGTGCCACTGATAAGACACTATATCTTTTACACACAAAGAGTGACATGTATCCCTTTTCTTTGGTTTCCTTGAAGAAATGTGCATTAAGTGTGTATCTGGTGATTTTACCACAAGGCATAAAAATCTCCACACCTGTGTCCTGTGGTATGGAAAACGTGAATGGAAAAAAACTATTTAAATTAATTTAAAATTCTGTCAAAAATGCAGCGAGAATTGCTACAGACATGGGTGTAAATTACATTAAATGACACAAAATCTAGTCTTAGCATAAAATCTATAGCTCAATGCATATTACATCCAGAAATCATCACACCACCCTATTAGTTTGAAAACTAATTTTGGGAAAAATTGTTTGTACAATTACTGAAATTGATGTCATTGTCATATGCTTAATAATCTTTTGTAGTATTCGTTAGCTCCCCTGGCAATTATGCTCCCCTAACCAGTATTCCAGGTAAATGGTATTTAATTTCAAACACAATTTACTCTAGTTCTCCTGTTTATATTACATTGGAAATAAATCGGGCTTCTTTGCTTAAATAAATCGTTTTACTTAATACACAGTGTTATCATGTTATACAGCGTCTTCTGTATTTCAAGTATGTAAGTTAATACACTCATTATGTAACATAGGCCTAAACCCACTGATAGCATGTGAAGCAGAAATAGTGTATATCTACCATCTAAGTAATCTGTGGTTAGATTGAGAAACCACACAGACAGTAACCAAAGCTTAGGCTCAAACCCAACACCCTGGAGCTGTGAGGGAGCAAAGGTACCCACTGCACCACAGTGACATCTGATAATAGTCACTTCTCAGATCTAGGACCATACACTGTGTTGGTCAGGTGTGTTGGTCAGGTGGGGATTCAATAGTCAATGCACATTCTAATGCTGCCAGTTTTTCCAAGCTGTTACAATAGAAGCACCATATGAGCTGCATATATAAACCACTTGCAGAAAGTTTTCAGGTCTGTCAACTTAATACATTATTTCACTCTCTTTTTTCTGGCATGGTTTGTATCTACTTGTCCCTTTAGATGAGAGGGGAACTGCAAATCAATGCACAGCTTTTCTGACTGATCACTTTGCTATTCTAATGGGAGAAGTCTCTTCCGGGATGACACCATCCCCATCCACAGGGCACAACGGCTCACCGAATGGTTTGATGAATATGAAAATAATGTAAAGCATATGCTATGGCCTTCACCAGCTCTCAACCCATTACCATAATCAAAATACCAATTGAGGGACTATGTTTTTGAAGAATGGTGTTCATCACTCCAGTACAGTTCCAGAGACTTGTGAAATCAATGTTGTGTGTATACATGCGTATGTAGCACAGCAATTAATTACTTATATACTAATTAAATTTAAAAAAAGCATGCAAGCAGAAAGACAGGTATAAATAGGAGTAAGTGTGTAAGTCTGTGTGTGTGTGTGTGTGTGTGTGTGTGTGTGTGTGTGTGTGTGTATGCAAAATCAATTAAGCAAGCATTCATGTATTCATGAGCACTCCTTCAGCCCCACTACTCTCCCTGACCCCATGTTACCACTCAATCATGCCAGTCCACCAAACTCCATAACCTCTCCCAGGAGCCACCCCACACATGGTGACCTTTGAACTGTCAAAGACAAAGCCTATCACTCCCGCTACATGCCATATGGACGAGGAGTAAGTAAAACGTCTTCGTGCCGAATGGCACTTAGCAATGAGAGAAAAATGCCGCCAATTTCATTATCCTACAATGACAGGCTAATTATTGTGTTTGTTTGCCACAAATCACTGTACAACAGACAGCCTGTCTGTGTCCTGTTTTCAGCATCTTAATTACTTCTTCTTGTCCTCTCTCTCTCTCTCTCTCTCTCTGTTTCCTAGCTTTGGCTGTTTGTTTGCATATAAAAGGTGGAAACTAATTGTCTTGACTATAAATATTCAGCATGCAATTAGTCAGCTGGCCTGCCTTTGCTGAGTGTTATCACCTCAGCATTTGGAGCACAGAGCAAGCTGCTCACTCAATTCCTCGTATCTAATGGGAGTTTGATAGCAGGTCCTTTTGTTTTAAGGAACAAACATTGCCCTTTATGATGTTCTTGTTTTGCTCTGTTTATTCCATGAATTTGGACATGAATATTGTTTTCTGTGTTTTTATTTCAGTCTGAGCATCTGTGAGACCTCCAAACCCAAAGGTGCTGTGAGACAACAGGTTCTGAAAAAGTAAAACGCCCACATATTCTTCGGTTTTGTGCTTTATTCCAAATGTAAAATTTTTTTTTTTTTGGTTTTAAACACTGTTCAGAGTGCCTGTGGAATGATTTGCTTGGTTTTATATATCATAATATTATTACACATTTGCAACCTTCAGGAAGGCTTTTTGCTGTGGAAGTTTAGCTAACTCCCTATTCTTTGATTTAAAAGTTCAAGCAGATGAAATAATCAGGTGGGAAGGAGAGAATAAAAGGTGAACAAGGCAGAGTGCTGCTGAAAAGCCACGAAAAAAAGGCGAGGGAAAGAGAAAGGCAACTCTTCACGGATGAGCGCTGCCCAGCTTGACCTGCTGAAGTGAAGACACGCAGTCTTTCATCTACTCTAAGCACCGCTCTTCATGGAGCAAATGAACCTGTCAGTTTTCTCTCTCTCTCTCTCATACACACACACACACACACACACACACACACACACACACACACAGACACACACACTGCACTTTGAACAATGGAGTGTGAAGACACTGGGAAAATCTTTACTCCCCTGACATACTTGACAATAAATTTCTGATTTTCACAATGCTTAAAATCATTTAAAATAGATATGAAGTAAAATGGAAGTTTAAAAAAACAGAGCTGTTTGAAAGAGGCTTTCTGCTGACACAAAAGTGAGCACTAAAGGACTCAGGTCACCTAGAAGACAGGTTGTATCATAGGTATGTTGGTGTAGGGGATCTACAAGTTCTATTTTGCAAAAGCTTTTATTTTGAAATTTGACACGGGCGCCGCCATTTTCTTTCTCAGGTGTGTGTGACGATCGCACGGGCGGGATGAAGAAAGAGAGGGAGGAGCAGCGGCGAGCTGATGAAGGATGTGACAATTTTCGAACTTTTTATTACATTAAAAAATTACGTTTAGACTGATGACATGCATTAGAGCCGCATGATGTTGCTTCTAAGTCTCCGTTTGTCTTAACAAGCCTGTTATTAATAGTGGCGTAACAAGTTTTCTGTCGTGCTCGTGCGTGAAGCTGGGTGACAGGCTGTTAGAGTTTATTAAGTTATTCAGCGTTGGGGTTGAATACTCCTGTGTTTTTTTGTGTGTTTTGCATCCAGATTTTTGTTTTTGTTAGTTCAAACGAACTCAAAACGTGGTGGATGCCGTTGCTTAGTTGGCTGATTTGTTGGATGGGACTGTGTATTGTTCGTGTTCTTGGGCTGATCTCCATTAGACAGGATTGTGGCCTCGTAGGATCGAGTGGCAGTCTTCAGGATCACAGGGGCAATCGTTGGGGATCATAGAGTGAAGGAACATTAACCTGCCTATCTGGACACCTTTCAGTGCTTTGCCTATGATGTAGTGATGTGGTGATGTACGTTATTTTCTTCATTTTCCACTGAACCCTGGTAAGCATCCAGAGCCGGGAGCCGTCCAGAGTTTCTGATGCTGATGGCGTATTGAAGGAACAGCTTGTGTTAGGCCTCAAAGATGATTCGCTACGGCGTGAAATGAAGAGGAGAGTTAAAGCTGAGAAGGACCTGACATTCATCCAGCTTATGCAGGGAGCTACTACTTGGTTGGAAGAAGCGGAGGCGCAAGTTCCAAGCAATCTGAGAAGCAGTACTCGTTCACGAGGTGTCGTTTATGCTACCACTGCGACAGAGAGCTCTTCAGCCCCTCTCACCCTGGAGTCATTTCATGAAGCTATTTAACAGACAGCTGCCCAAAAAGAAGAACTCTTTCAGATGGTAAACAGCAAAAAAAAAGTGAAACGTGAAAAAGTGAAGGAAATCAAGATTAAAAGTGCACCTTTAAAAGATAGTGAAGGAAGATACATCTGCTATACGTGTGGTAAGCCTGGGCACACAAGCCGACGTTGTCCTCAGAACAGAGAAAGCTCTAGTAGAGTGCAACCTCACACAGCAGAGATGGAAAAGACAGCTAGCCGAGACACTTCAGTGCTAGAGAGTTCAGGTCCATCCATTATTAGAAGTCATACTGCAGACTGTGATACAGAGAATGTTTCCAAGTCCCTTTGTGAAAGTGCTTTTGGAGATTGCCTGACCATTGAAGTGAAAATTGCAGGTATCAGGACTATCTGCCTCTTGGACACAGGGTCAGAAGTGACTACTATCACATTTTAAAAATCACTTTGGAGAAGTTGTGCGGTCGTCCGCCAACTGGGTCCGACTTACAGCAGCAAATGGTCTAGACATCCCCATCGTAAGATGTCTGGAAGCTGATATAGAGTGTATGGGGAAGACGTTGCATGGAAGGTGCGTGTTTGTGATCAAAGAGGGTGATTCCAATGGGACAGAGTTGAAAGAATTGCCTGGCATTGTTGGGATGAATGTGTTGAGTGAATTTAAGGATCTATTCGTGACCACTGAAGACATGAAGAAGATGGACAGGTGTAGCCATGGTTTCAAGGAGGCCAAAGGTCCAGCGAGTGTTGGCTAACATTAAGATGCATACTGAGGCACTGAGCTGTGGTGACAAGATTGGCTTCGTGAAGGTTGCAATCACTATTCCTCCATTCAGTGAATGCGTTTTGGAAGGCCGCTGCAGAATAGCACCAAAAGTGAGCTGCCAAGTGTTGGTGGAGGCCTCATCAAATGTCAGCTTGCCTAAGAGTGTTCTGATTGCTAATGTGCTCGCCAAGACAGCCGATGGTAAAGTCCCAGTCAGAGTATTGAATTCTAGTGAAAAGCCCGTAAAGCTTCCACCACGATGTAGGATCGCTGCGCTGTTCTAGTTCAGTTTGAGGAGAAAGAGGATGCCTTGCATGTTAAGGCTGTGCAGCAACGTCAGGTGACAGTGGAAGTAAGCACCACAGAGCAGCTGCCAGTTCCAGTGCAAATTAATCTAGAGAACCTCACAGAAACTCAATGTCGTAAACTCCAGGACCTACTGGCTAAGCACAGTGATGTGTTTTCGAAGAATGATTGTGACTTCGGTTATACGACTGCTGTCACACATAGTGTCCCAACAGGAGATGCTCCTCCTATTAAGCAAAGACATCGCAGAATTCCACCCCAGGTGTTTCAGGAAGTGAAAAAACATGTTCAAGATTTGGTGTCTCAAGGTATTCTCAGAGAAAGCTGTAGTCCGTGGGCATCTCCAGCTGTGATTGTGATTAAGAAGGATGGCAGTGTATGCTTTTGCTGTGACTATAGAAGGTTGAATAAAGTGACCTGCAAAGATGCTTATCCCCTCCCGCGTGTGGAGGAATCACTGGATGCCTTGAAAAATGCGCAGCTGTTCTCCACCCTTGATCTTACTTCTGGCTATTTCCAAGTAGCGATGAGTGAGGAGGATAGAGCAAAGACGGCGGTCACCACTCCCTTTGGACTATTTGAATGGACCAGGATACAATTCGGGCTTTGCAATGCTCCTGCGACATTTCAACGCCTGATAGGGGGGGTGCTCGGTGATCTGACGTTTGACATACTGCTCATCTACCTTGATGACATTATCATCTTTTCGAAAGACTTTGAAAGCCATTGTCAAAGGCTGGAAATGGTGTTCCACTGGTTAAGACAGCATGGTTTGAAACTAAAGCCCAGCAAGTGCTCCCTTTTGAAACCCGAAGTGAAATTCTTGGGTCACCTAATTTCCTCCCAAGGAATAAAGGTGGATGGAGAGAAAACTCAGGCATTGGAAACCTGGCCTGCACCCAAGAATGTCAAAGAGCTGAGGCAAGTCCTGGGATTCATGAGTTATTACAGGAGATTTGTTCCTGGTTTTGCGTGGCCTCTTCATGCCCTGGTTGGTAAAAGAGGGAAAGGGAAAATGGTAGAACCTCTAAACTGGACAACCAAGTGTCAAACTGCATTTGACAAACTCAAGCAGCGCTTGATGTCTCCACCAGTGCTCACATACCCTGATTTCAGTTGGTCTTTTGTACTCACAACTGATGGGAGCCTGCATGGTCTTGGGGCAGTGTTAAGTCATCGTCAAAGAGGAGCTGAGCGTGTGATTGCGTATGCAAGTCGGGGCCTTCGTGGGTCAGAAAAGAACGACCGAAATTACAGTGCTTTCAAGCTAGAGCTACTTGCCTTAAAATGGGCTGTAACCGAAAAGTTCAAAGAATACTTGATCTACTCCAAGTTCTCTGTGATTACAGATCACAACCCTTTGCGCTACTTGGAAACAGCAAATTTAGGAGCTGTCGAACAACGGTGGATGGCTCAGTTGTCAGAGTTTGATTTTGAGGTCTACTACAAACCAGGACGACAAAATACAAATGTGGATGTGTTGTCAAGGATTCCATTGTGTGAGGAGCCTGAGCAAGAGGACTCTGCTAAAGACTTCATTAAAATGAACTCTGATGAAGTGTGTGCCTGCTTATGGCCAGTCGCCCAACAGCAGCAGAAAGTACAAGCATCGATCCAGGTGTCAGTGACAAGAAAAGTCCCTGGATATAGCTGGAGTGATATGGAAGAGCAACAAAAGGTTGACCCTCATATAGCTTCTATCTACCGTGCTGTACTAACCAACAAGAATCTGAGTCCAGCTGAGCAGCGCAACATGGATGTAGAGTTAAAAAAGCTTGCTAGACAATTCATACGACTCAAGCTTAAAAAAGGAGTGATGTTCCGTACAATCTTTGATCCACGGGACGGAGAAGAAATTTGTCAATTGGTGGTTCCAGAACCCTTGCGTTACAAGGTGTACGAGAGTCAGCATGATCATTGTGGCCATTTTGGAGAAAGAAGCATGCTGGAGCGCATGAGGCAGAGCTATTACTGGCCGACAATGAGTAAGGATGTTCAAAGCTGGATCCAGGAATGCAAGAGATGCACTCTTGTGAAGAATGTTTTTCCTAAAATTCGAGCCCCAATGATGTGCACTAACGTATCTGCACCACTGGAAGTCCTCGCAATGGATTATACTGTCTTGGAGGAATCGGTGGGAGGATATGAGAATGTCCTCTTCTTAAATGATATGTTCACTCGTTTCACGGTGACAGTACCAACCAGAAATCAGACTGCCCACACACGGCAAAAGCCCTTGTGCAGCATTGGTTTGTCCACTATGGCTGTCCTGCACGACTACATTCCCTCCAAGGTCGGTGTTTCGAAGCCAATGTCATCAAAGAATTGTGTAAAGTCTATGGAATTGGAAAGAGTCGCACAACTCCATATCACCTGCAGGGTAACTCCCAGTGCAAAAGATTTAATAGAACCATGCACGACATGCTAAGGACATTACCCCGGAAAAGAAAAAGGACTGGAAACAGTATCTACCTGAGTTGGTTATGGCATACAATAGCCGAATCCACTTAATTCGCCATTCTACTTAATGCTCGGGAAGGATGCCCGAATGCCGATGGACCTCCTTAACGGGAGAGACTTGGAGGACTTTTAATCTTTTATTAAAGATTAATCTTTTCTTTTTAATCTTTTATTAAAGATTAATCTTTTCTTTTCAACGAGTATAAAGACTGAACAGTGCTTTAAAAAAAAAAACACTCATATGTGGAACTGTGACCTGTGAATTTTCCTGCAAATTGATTCATATACTTTCTTTTGCAAGACTATGGATGTTCTGACTCATGAATGGACTGAATGTTATTTTTCCTGGATTTTTGAAGTGAACTTTTCAAATTTTGAGCTGAACTGAAGTGAACTGATATAACCAAACTGATTGTGAATGCAAAACATTTCAGTGCGGTAAAAGAGGCACACTGATTATTGTTCAAGGTTCAACAGAAACAATCGAAACAAATTGTTGGTATTTTCTTTATTGTTGTCTATATTTGATTTCATTCTTTTACTCTTCCTGTGAAGGAAGAAAAGAAAAGAAATAAGTTACAACTCATTTAATTCCTCTCTTAAGTCCAATACTTTTCATCTAAATAAATATTTCTGGTTAGTTAAACTGAAACTCTGTCTGTTAAGTTGAATCACTTATACTAAGGAATGGGTCTTACCTGTCCTGTTAGATCTGGGGAGGGTGAGTTTTGTAGTCAAAAGCTCTTATAGGTTATCTGCACACACACACTCCAGGGGCCACCGTGTATAAAGTAAATCCTGGAGCCCATCTCACCTCATCTGTAGCACCTCATAGTAACACGACAGGCACCAACATATAACCACCAGTTATACAGAGACCTAAAGCATTGGGTGGGGGGACTAAGATCCGGGTACTCACTCAGTCTTCCTTAGTTAAGTGCTTAATATTTCCCCCACAAGGCGGTGGCATATTCCCCTCCGCCACACTGGGGAGAAGGGCCTTCCTGAGGCACAGAAAAAAAGGAAACACAGTTTAATTTCTATGTATTGGCAGTGATTTGGGGATATATTAATGGTTACTGGGAGGAGAGATTAGCCTCCATTAACATTATCATAAATAATATTACAGCAAGCCTCAAGACAAACAGTTAACAGTCCTTCTCTAGAGATGCAGAGTGTAGCAAGGATGTGTGGCATTTTGTGCATCATCAGTTTTTGTTAAAGTTCTTTTAATTATATGTATAATATATTACATTTGCAGTATTTATATGCAAGTCCATACATTACACAGTGTTACATTAGAGAGAAAACAAATACATACCACTGTTTTTTCATGTCTAAAATGGAGAACAATTAACTCTTGTTCACTCACTAATGTTTATAAATGGCTTATCTATCTCCACCTTGTCAAAACACAAGGAGCCCTGTTTACCCTTGAAATCTGTAGCATTGTGGGTTACTTTTACATTTCCTTTTCCTCTGCCCCAGCCATGAGCTCCATTATCCGGCATGACTATGCAGCCACATGGACCAATAATGAGATGCACAGAGTCAACATGTCTCACTGCCCAAGCCTGGCTGACTGCTTCAAGCTGACGCCTCCATTCTCCTGTCTCCTGCAGAGACACCCCTAAGCATGGCCTTGAAGATACATACAGAACCCTGATTCTATGCATATCTACAGGGAGCTACCCGTCCTCACATTTCACATTCTCAGTACCTAAAGAGATAATATATGGTATATTCATGTATATATTTATATAATCAATGTACATATTTATTAAGTAGAGAAGCCCTATTAGTTGGATAATGACAGATGTCAGAGTTGATCACTATAGTTATCCAGGGTAATTTAAGTTATTACTCAATGCTCTGCTGCTTCAGAACATTAGAATCCCACTACAATCAGCAAATTTCTGGTGACTTCTCAGAATCAATGCCTATGAATTCTTAAACCGGCCATTTCTAAAGACAACATCTTACTACTTAAATGCTCATAAAAGCCGTAAACATCTGATTTAAATCATTTCATTGAAATTAAGTCTCAACATATATAAGCATTAAGATAGAAAACATTATGAACATACATATAAACATAATGCTATTGATAGGGGTGAAGCTACAGTTATGAATGTTCCTGTGCATACAACTAGGTAAAGCCAGTTTAACTGCTAGTTTAGGCATTCATGAAAATAGACTTATAAAAACAATTGAAGTCTAATACAAATCTGATGATTTGAGAAAGGGGTAATAAAGCAAAGGTAAATCAGAAAATCAGCCTTATCTATTCCAAATTACTGATGTTCTTTGAGTTCATCATTTCAAAGAATCATTTGAGAAAGGATACCATTATACAACTTTTCAGAACTTTTTTTCTGAAACAATTTTCTCCCAGTTTGGTCATTTGTCAGTTCCCATCCACTAGATAGCTCTCTCTATGACCAAAATACAGCATCAGCATATGCTTCATCAAGGACACATGAAGCCAGCCATTGCGTCTTTTTGATCTCCTGTTCATATTAGTCACTGCAGTGAGGGACGTCCTGCCCACCCTGATATTAAAGGATATTAAATGATTAATTTGAGTCAAACATGTCATACTGTATACTGACTAAGTAAAAGAGTGCATTTGTTTACTATCCTGAGGTTAAGTGTACTTACTCTATTAGGCATGACTCATGATCTGGTTTTGTTACGACCCGCTAGCTTCCTTTTTTGATCATCTCCTATATGGCTTTGATAAGATAAAAAAACTGATAGCAAGCTTTAAGAAGGACTGCTGATTGCACAAACCTCCTATAATTTATGGCAACTGTTTTTTACTGGGTGAAATGGGAATCAGCCCTGCTGGCTGTAGCACAGTCATACTTTCTCTCACTTTCCAGAACTGTAACACATCTGTTCTGTCTCTAGAAAGGGGAAATCAAACCTGTGCCTTTTCCAAAACAAATAACTTCACACGTTGCGGGAGAGGAAGTTTGGACTGCATTGTGCCGTAACTGCCTTACTGCTTCGCTGCCTCATTCTCTTCCCGCAGCTCAGCTGTCTGCCCCACCGTGCCTGCCTTCTAATTAAACATCCACGCCATCAGGCAGCCAGCTGCCGGGCCTCCCTTGAGGACGCCAATTAAGTCAGCAAAACATTTAGACTACAAAACTGTACAAGGGGAGCCATCGTAATACAGCAATCATTCACACAAGCCCCTTGAGGCCCCCACACTGACCTCCGTGATGGCCCCCCATCTGCGAGGTACTTGGGGAAATACCACCTATATTCCCAGGATGCTCTCCCGAGACTCAGACTTATGATCAGGAGTATATTAACGTTGGATCAAAGTATTAATCATGTAATAGCAAAATATAACACAACCATTACTAGTCTGAAGCAGATCAATTATTTATTGTTGTTGCAAGAGTGAATAAATAATTAATGGACAATGTAAACTGCCATTGGCTAAATTAGCAGTGAGTAACACCTGTACTTAAATCTGCCAACAGCAAAAGAAAATGCCACAGTGATACAGTTATTCAGTGTAACCCACAAGCACAGGAATGAGGTGCAGGATTGCAGGATGCGTTGTTACACACTTTTGAAAAACAAAATATATATATATATATATATATATATATATATATATGGAAATAAAATATGGAAATACAATATATAAAATATATATATATATATATATATTTATATATAGATAGATAGATAGATAGATATAGATATAGGTATAGGTAGACTGCACGTAGGGGGCAGTCGTGGCCTAATGGATAGAGAGTCGGACTTGCAACCCAAAGGTGAACCTGAAGGTTGTGGGTTCGATTCACGGATCCGGCAGGGATTGTAGGTGAGGGGAGTGTAGGTGGGGGGAGTGAATGACCAGCGCTCTCTCCCACCCTCAATTCCATGACTGAGGTGAGACCCTTGAGCAAGGCACCGTACCCCCAACTGCTCCCCAGGTGCCACAGCAAAAAAAAAAAGGCTGCCCACTGCTCCGGGTGTGTGTTCACTACTGTGTGTGTGCACCTGGATGGGTTAAATGCAGAGCACAAATTCCTAGTATGGGTCACCATACTTGGCCACAAGTCACTTCACTTCATATACTGTATATATATATATAGTATGTGCAAAAGTCTTAGGTACCCTGTTTTTTTTTAGTACAAACTTTGTTATAGATTTTTATTTTATGACTTTTTATTTTATGACTTCTACATTATTGTTTCAGTACAAAAACATTTTAGATTTCCAAACATTAGTTTTCCAGCACAAAATTAAATGTTACAGAAAAAATTTTGTATGTCAGTAAAGAAAGCAGCATATTACTTAAGAGACCACATAATGAAGACTGCTGGGTTTTGCTGCAAAAATAAGAAGCAAGTGTGACAGTCAAAGTCTCCAGAAGAACTGTGGCTGGTTCTGCAAGATGCTCAGTAAAACTTACAGCTCATTTCCTTATAAAACTGCACAAATTGTAGCAAATTGTACAATTTTTTTTTAAGCAAAGGATCTTCACACCAAATATTAACTTTGTTTCATTTATTACTTTTTACTGCTCTTTATAGTATTTTTTTTAAACGTAGAAACATTTAATTTCATTTTTTTAATTTCATTCTTTGCTCTACTGCATTTCTTTGCATGTGCCTAAGACTTATAAGACTATATATATAAAACCTCTACAGGGTTATTTGACTTTCACCCAGGAGGGAACCCTAAAAGGTAGAGCCCTATAACACAAAATTCCCCTTTCAAAGAGGGTCCAAAGTAAAACTTCTTTAAGAAGCTATCCAAAGAACCCTTGAGGAACCTTTTTTTTTCTTTAAAGTGTAGGTTTATTCTAATAATCAACACTGGTACACTGAGCAAGGTTCAAAATCCAGACTGGCAAAAATAAACTAATCCATATTCATAAACCAGAAAAATAGGCAAGGGTCAGAAGCAAACTAAAAACACTAGACTGAGGGGAATCAGGAACTAAAAATCTAGCTAAGGGAGTTCAGACACAGCTTATTGTATAAATCAGTTAACTAATCGGTTAACCAGCAAGTATATGTGACAGTAATAATATAATAAGATCCTTGAGCAGAAATGACCGCCACTCAAGTTCCATGAAAACAAACACTTCTGTGCCACTTATACATAACTCAAGCAATATTTCCCTCTTATCACACCCAGTGTGATCATGTGCAAACTTCCACTGTATCAGTCATGAGGCTAAACAGCAGAGTGACAGTTCAACTAGGTAATTAAGACAGGATATGTAAACAATCGTTTTATTTCCATTCCACACACTCCTGCTCCTGCTCTAGGATCCTCCATCTGCAGTGATTAGCTGTGATTCATTTGGAAATTAAACGAAGTTATCACGTGTAATCAGTGTCTTGAATGATTGCTTATTATATCAATATGAACTGTGTTTGAGTTTCTTTATGACCACATTGCCTTCAAGAGAGAGTTTGTCTAGATGTCAGAGGCAGAATAAAATGGAGGAGATGCAGCTAGGAAATTACAGAAAGAGGGTTTGGGTTGTTATGTTGTGACATAGAAATTAATCTTTATATATTATAAAGATAAGTAATTTTGGAAATAATATATTATCTATGTTATCATTTGCTTTTAGTTTAGGCATTAAATGTAATTTCCTATCTGAGGCTAATTTGGACAGGGACAAAGACACAGAGACCTACATTAGGCTCTAGCCACTATTGCAATGATGAGCTCATGACATCATACAAGAATAATCCTATATTTACCTGATAATGCTCTTGAAAATGATCAGAAATTCTGCTAACAAATCCCACAGGTTACACATGACCAAATTACATGTTGCTGTTATTAAAAAAAAGGCTCTAGCATTAATTAACTAGCAAATAAAACTTTCCTTTTCTGCACTTAGTTGCTATTTTCTTGGTCAGAAATAAACATATCTACACTGATGATGATGAAACAGCTTGTGTGCTTGTGTTACTGCCTGCCAAGATGCTATCTTATCACAAACACAGTGCCAAAATGAAATGAAAATGTTTTAAAATCTGGTTTTGTGGACGTTCATTATTTATGTCAACATACATCAATATAAGCAGGGTACTTCACCCAACTACTACCTAAATACACCTAACTAAATTATTGTGGGATGGCACAGTGGTGCAGTGGGTATTGCCTCATAGCTCCAGATTTGATCATGAGCTTGGGTTACTGTCTGTGTGAAGTTTCGCATTTTCTCCCCATGTCCGACTGGGATCTCTCCAGGTTCTCTGGTTTCCTCCCACCTCCCAAATGCATGCCAGTAAGTGAACTGGTGACTCCAAATTGCCCTTAGATGTGAATGAGTGTGTGAATGTGTGTGCGCATGGTGCCCTGAGATGGACTGGTGTCCCAGGGTGTATACCTCACACCCAGTGTTCCTGGAATAGGATCCGGGTTCACCATGACCCCGCTGTTAATGAAGATGAATGAATTATTGTATCTGTAGCAAACAAGAACAAACAACTCTGTGGCTACTGAATGTCAATAACAGTTAATCTATCATTTCACACAGATCATTATATAATTCATAGAATCAATAATACCATTGTAGAGGTCAGTAATTAGACAAATTCTCACAAAAGAAAGATGACATATTTGTTCTAAGTTATGTCAACCAGCCAGTTATTTTTACCTGTCATAAATTTAAAACTTTTGCACTTGTGCCCATGTCTCTGCACTGTACACATTTGGTTTTTAAACAAGAATGAGATGAGCAGATTTAATTGGAGCACTTACTGTAGCAGGAGTCTAACCATGCCTTTTAATAAAGTATTCATTGTAACTCTAAACGTTTTTTTAATTGTCAGGTTACCACCTGTGCCAGTGGTCCAGAAAATACTAACTATATATAACATCTCTATATGTCCTATTATTGGCTAAGGATCAAGTTATGCTCTAACTACCTTTACAACTTCATGCCACAATATATAAGGTGTTAGCAAATGATGGGACTGAAAATTATGTTAATTTCTAAATTACTACCAGTCTACCTTATATTACATTTCAGGACACATACAGTATATGGCTAATATTATACTACTCTCTCCTAACCAATATTTTACTCTATCTTGGCTTTATGTGATGGCATCAGCACTACATAACAATATCAGGAATTAAGAGGCTCTTAGGAGTTAGGACACAACATTCTTAGGAGTGAACAGTATGTGCATTTTATACTTTTAGGAATAATCACTTTTGGTCAGTGTAATAGGACAGGGGCATAGTGATAACAGCTAGTTTAAAATTGTAATGGAAATACTTTGGGGGAAAAAAAACAAGTATTGTACAATGGCAACTTTTGATGCCATTTTGATTTTTGGGAGCAAAGAAAATGACTGGAAAATGAAAATGACTGGAAAATTAAAATGATTTTCTTGTTAGGGTTAAATTTTATAAGACCTTATCTTTGTTTTCCCAAAACATCAGTGTTAAAAGGCACACATTCACACACACACACACACGCACACTCGTGTGAACGTAATGATGAGTTTTATGAATATCCACAAACTGCATCTTGAGAGAAAATCACACAAACTAATGAGATCCTTTCTTTACAATGAGCAACATTAATATATATGTAAATTAGTAGAAACAAGCTGTCACTGCTATATTGCGATGCTACACTCTCTTTTTCACCCCTCGCTTTCTATTCTCTCTCCCTCTCTCTCTCCCTCTCCCTCTCTCAACTTCTCCTCGGTCCTATTCTACCCTCAACTGTTGGGCAAATATTACTCTAAATGCAAAGATTTGTTTAAGATTTCTAAAAATATTGAAGCCAACCTAACCAGAAATCACTTCAATTTATTATCCAATAACTTCAGTTTCATGGGAGTAAGGCATAGAAGGGCATTGGTCACTCGATCATTACATTCATGAAGTATCCAGGAACGTAACTGTGCAGACCACTTTTTGGTCAAACGATAAGGGACATGTCTTCAGCCTGTGATCTGTTGTTTCTTACTCTGATGTTTTCAGCTAATCTGGGTTCAGCTCTGCATCTTCAACCTTGTATAGTGTCATTCTATGCATGCAATAGCACTGTTCCTGGGTTAGTTCAGGAGAGATGTGTGCAGCAATGAGGAAAGACCTGCTTTAAGGACTGGGGGCTGGGACACAGAGGCCTGCAGGTCGGCTGTTCAAAGCAAACTCAATGCATTGTTGGGCAGCTAAGGATTAGGTCTCTCCAGCCTTGCAGAATTTGCCTTCTAATTAAAAGGGATAAAGAGGTAGGAAAATAGTGGTGCACTGTTGGGTGGATGAGAAAGAGACAGGGGGTGAGAGGTTGGTTTGAAATGCGCTGCTTGTAAGAGTATTTACCAGCTCAGCAGTATAGGGCATATGGTAGATACAATGGAGGATGGCATGTTGCTTTTGTTCTATTGGTTGTGTGGCTTGTACACCTCCAAAAAAAGAGCAATGTGTATATCTCCAACCTTGAAATGGGTTGTTCTATTTAGACACCAACAATTTTTCACAGCTTTTACCATAGAATTGAAGTAAATAAATCTGCAGACCCCCACTGAACTGAAGATACTGGCATGTAATGATTGAATGATTGAGTTGCTAAACTTTTTAACAGAATTTGAATTTATACAATACAACTTTGCTGTTCTCTAGCAGAAACAAAGTCATTCAGAGCTCCTCGTTTAAGGAATAATAATAATGGAAACCATTATTAGCTTGCAACTAAAAACAAACTTACTCTAGGTGTGTAGTAGTGAATGCAATTTATGGCCAAATATTTCAGGCAGCACCTTTGGCTCGCTCTGGCAGAAGACTTTAGTAGTGTGTCTGTGCCCATGAGTACTAGGTCCTGGGGGTGTTTTTGTTTAAATCCCTCTTCTCCTCCTCTATTCCCTCCCCTCTCGTCAACTCACTGTGGTTTGGAAGTCCATCCAGAGGCATGGGGTCTGCCACCCCCTCACCCCCCACCCAGGGGGTCCCACAAACAAATGCCCCCATGCTATAAGCCTCCAGAACAGCGCTTTTTTCCCAACAGACCCAGGAGGTTAACGATGTGCCAGTAAAAAAACATGACACCCTCCACCTCCTTATTCTTTCTCTTTAGCTGCCACTCAATATGTAGCATTCACTTACACTCATCTGTCCTTTTGTGTGAAAACAGGTTACACCAAGGTGCAGGTATGTGCCTTATATTTTACAGCTCTGAAAATTTGTAAAGAATGACTGAAAGAATAAAGAATAAAAGAAATGCTAAAAGTACTTGAGTAGATTCTATCACAACACATTAAATACAGCCCTGCTGTACCTAATCATAATTGGGAGTTGTGATAAACCATTGTCCCGCCAGTATACTAGTGGTTACTAGAAACCATTAGGCCAATTTCCATTACGTTGTGTTTTTTTTTTTCAACAAGGCCCTTTACAACACATCAGAGATTACAAAATAGATGTGGATAAATACAAATCCATGTTTTAGATGAAAATGCAGTTATATGACATTTATCTAACGGGAGTAAAATTGCTTGTATCTAATTACTGGAGATAAATAGCAACTTCAACTCTGTGATTATAGCATGTAGCCATTTACATTCACAATTAACACAAGCAAATCCTGTATCAGTAAATATAGCACATGGTTCACAGACATTCATCTCAACACCAAACAACTGCAAGAGTGGTGGGTCATAACAAGAACAACAGAACAAGCAGAGGCTAGATCCACAGGTACACAAAGCCCAGTTAGTAATACTGCTGTCCTAATCAATGCACAGCGACAGAGAGAAAGAACTCTGTAATGGTAGTCAGGTTAGTTATTGTTAGACCTAGTTAACTCTTCTTGTGGACTCACACATGGGATTTAATAATTCCAGCCACTCTTCCATGAGGTGTACAATTTTTCAATAACTTTTGTAAACCTGTCATAAATGCAGTCAAAGTCCATCTTTAACCTCACTAATGCAGAACTCGATGGTGATATGAGATGTTTGTCACCACTTGATGGCAGTAAGTGTAATTGTTCATTGCCTTTTTGTTACTTCAGTGAACAGAGGCCCTCATATGCTCCTCATGTGACCTCCTATAATATTCCCACCCAAACTCTCAGGCTTTGGCAAAACTCCCGCTCACATAATGCCGAATCATGAGGACCTGCTACTGTTGCTATGGGGATATGGAATGCTAGTCAAGATCCTGGAGGTTGGAGCAAATACACAGCACAGGAGTAGAAGATTAGAAGCAGTGGATCAGTTGAGGCATATGCAGTTGACGCAATAGAAGAAACAATTCAATTTGCAGTTTATACATCTAAATAAAGAATGAACATAACACAACCCAAAAGGAAAAAAGTGTGAAAGCAAAAACTGAGCGTTTTTCCCCCCGACAAATTCTCTGAGGCAAGGGTAGGTACCATTTTGATTATATCATAGTGACAACCATATCTGTCACACGGTATAGGTTTAATGAAATGTGACATCCCAAAATAATCACTCACTCACACTGCAGAGGTTGTTGTGGTGGGGCAGATCGATTAGGGGAAGCTTTTTTCCTGCCGTTTGGGTCTGAGCCATTGGTTGGCAAGCAGAGTTTACGAGGCTCCAGTTGGTCCATTGGGGGCTGGCTGAATGATGGCGAGAGGAGTGGACACAGCCAGTCTGGCCTTGATGAGGAGGGGGAATCTGGTGGGAATGACAGAGGGTTGCTGGCCTCGCGCCCAGAGTGGTGACTGCCTGTCTGTCCAGCCTGTCCCTCTAGGCTTTTACCCCTGAGTGGGCATTTCAAAGGAATATGCCTGGCCTCTCACTTTCAGTCCCACATTTGTCCTAACTCA
Organism: Pangasianodon hypophthalmus; assembly: GCF_027358585.1. Taxonomy (NCBI): domain Eukaryota; kingdom Metazoa; phylum Chordata; class Actinopteri; order Siluriformes; family Pangasiidae; genus Pangasianodon; species Pangasianodon hypophthalmus. The sequence continues at coordinate 15,680,314 of NC_069719.1, forward strand.
CTCTCTCTCCCTCTTTGACCCATTCGCATTCACTTTTTTACTATATATTCTTTCATTTATTATTAACACATTCCTTGTCTGTCATCAATCATGCATGTTATACACAGTCCATATTGTCACTCCATGTTGCACCTTGCTCATCTTCTCCTATGCACTGTCACCCTTTTTACCCAATTCATCAGACTCAGACTCTGATCAAACCCACTGTGGCGTGAGAGATCAAGAGCGGGAGGGAGACACAGAGTGAAAAATAGAGTATAGAGGGGAGGGAGTTGTAGCGCTACACTGGACCCATCTGCCCGATGTCTTCCCCTGCTGCGGAGCATGATGTTGCACCATGACTCGATGGGCTCCACTGTGGTGCAGCCCATTATGCTGCTGCTTTATTGAACTGGGCCCCATAAGCTCTACAGCTAGAACCATAATGCCCCCAATGAGACTGAGTCACGCTTCTCCTCTCAGCAGTTTCTCATTTATGTCCTTTCATAGCACACAATGTACATGTTAACATACTAGTGTGCACTGAGCTACATAATGAGTTATTTGAACATTGCATAAAATTTTTTTAGGATTTAATGGATGGATGACAAATCAATGTTTGTTCACAGCAAACATGTCTGTTGAGCTAAGAATGATTCACAAATATAAAAAAAATCTTTTATATTTAAGAAAAATGTTGCACATACCCCAGTTGTATTCTAGGACAACGTTTATCAATTTTATCATGTGACACTAACATTTAAATAATCGAATAGTATCAAAAATATAACAATTGTTCAGCGTACAGTAATTATAGATCTTAAAATGACCAAACACTAACAGAAATTGAGGGATTCTATACTATTCTATATACAAACCTTATATAAATTGATATCAGATATCAGATTAACATAAAGTATTGAAGAATTTGACTACTTAATCTATCCAACTACTGTCAGCTCCTGAACCACATATCTTCCACTTTCACCACCAGCTATTAACATACAGTAACTCCCCCATCTTTTCCTCGTTTTCCGCCTGACATTTTCCTGGCAGTAGGTCCACTCAAATTCCTGCATCCCCATCGCCAGCCGTGAGGCGCTGGACACTCAGGATTTTCAGTCTTCCCACCCCCAACACAAACACACACACACACACACACACACACACACACACACAGCCCAATCCCAGTCTGCAACTCCATCAGATTCAACATTCCTTTCAGTTGTGCTTGGCTTCTCTGGGTAACCAGGAGAATAACAAAGTGGTGATCTGTGATGTTGGTCAGTATAGAAAAGAAGTGATCAGAATTATTCATTTTTAAAGCTTTCCAAAGAGGAAAAATGTTATTAGAATTTATTGTAGCTAGGATGCACTAATAAATAAATATTTGATCATCCATACATATATCAATAAATATATAATTTTGGTTAAATAATCATACTTCTTTATCTACAAAGAAATGTCTACTTTTTACTGTGATATAAATGTATAAAAGTCAGTTCTGATTGTCTTAGAAATAGTTATTCAAATCCTTCAGCAAGGTTAGAAATAACAAAATTTCTTGAGATAGGAAGATAAAAATATTAAAATGTTTGATGCAAGTGTATTCCAAGAGCAGGGACTGGGATAAGGACAAAACATTTTATTATTATTTTATATTATTTTATTTTTATGTATTGCAGAACTGTTTGCCATTAGAGCAGCCACTTGTATAAAGAAATGTATGTCATCTTCCGAATGAAGTTGAAGACTTCAAAACAATAATTTATTTTTACTTTTTGGTTTAGGTTAATTAATATAAATTATAGTTTAACTTATATAAATAATGTTTTATTAAAGTAAAAGACACTGAAATTGCAGAGTGCACAGAATTAACTAAGGTAAATAAGATTAATAGTTTAAACATTCTCATCACTCCTCTGTCAATAACCTGTAAATACTCTACAATTTCTGACTCCCTGTTGGCAAACAATACTCTGTGTGTATGTGTGTGTGTGTTTGTGTGTTTGTGTTGACTCCACACTGTCTGCTTATCTTGGCCCATTCCCCTCCAGAGGAGAGAAAGAGATGGAGAGATCACACTGATGAGAACCTGGGTGTCGTTTTTATCATAGCTGGACAGCTCACCAAGCTTCAGGAGCCAGTTTGACGCCTCCTTACAAACACACACACACACACATGCACACAGAGATACACACACACAGCACAGATTGCCTTGTGTTTACAGTCCTAATTGGAGGGGAGGGTTCCAGTTGACGGACAAGCCCTCAGAGATTCCCAACTGCTAAGAACGGCTGGCAGCCTGAGGCTGGGAAAGTGCTGGACTGTAGGCTGGGAACATTGCGAACATGGCACGAACACGGTGGGAACGTAATGGAAACATCCAACTGTCACAAGTCCTGACAGACAGTATCCACCAGGCTGAAAGAGATAATAAAGAGTTGAGAGAAATTGGCAGTGTCAGAATCAGTGCAGATGTGCCTGTGTGTATATGTGAGAGTAAAGGGGTAGGGGTGGGGTTTTTATGTAGGTGGGATGGGTGTGTTTGCTTGTGTGTGTGTTCTCACATGTGTAAACAAGCACTATGTAGTTGTGAGAGGGGGTATATTTTGGAGACTAATCGAGGGTCTTTGAGTGAGAGTGCCAGAGTGTCACTCAAAACAACGTGGGGTTTGGACTGGGCACAAACAAGGAATGCTCAACCCACATGGGGGCTCGTCCTCAGCTTGCATGCTTTTCAAACTGGATGGAGGGTTAATTATATCACATAATTAAAGCATGATGGTGTGGCTGTGCTGGTTAGTGTGTGTGTGTGTGAGAGAGAGAGAGAGAGAGAGAGAGAGAGTTCAAAATGTGGGTTTGAGTTAATAGATGAAAACAGATTATGTTAATAGGCTACATCTATGAGCAGTATTTAAATACATAAATAGCTTACATATACTTTCAGCTTTATGACCTATTTTCAATATTTTATGACTCCAGATCTCACAGTATATTTTTTTCTCCTTCTGAGCCAATTTTTACAAGTCCCAAGTAGTGTTATGAGCAATGATAATATAAACAAATTCCTGAATATAAAGTGAATTCTGTTAATTTGTGGCATGGTGCTGGAGGGAATAAAACTCAAATCAAGTAGGACATTCATCACTCTGCTGGTCAATAGTCAGAACAGAATGAACCTTAAACAAGGATAAAGAGACAATGTAGAAACTTTTATAATCATTTTTTGGTGTAATCATATTTACTCTATTTTCTACATGCTGTTTTTTATACTTTTAAAAAGGCACATATACTTTATCCATACACCTATACCTCTAAGGTTAAATCAGAGCAAAAAAAAAAAAAAAGAAACTTAGGACCACAAACATGAATAGCCATTTCTTGTGCACACTTGGTGAATTTATTATGGGGATTTCACACAAAATCTCACAATGTAACATTTTTAAAACATGGTCTTCTGGCCTTGCACACTACAATTCAAATCCAGGGGTTTACCAAATATGCCTGAACAAATCCAGCCCTCTGAGCTCCTGTGCCTTTGAACTTGGGGAGAAGGGTGATCTCCATACTGCAGGGCAGGTTCAAATACACACACACACACACACACACACACACCGCAGCAACAATGAGCACAGTTAGAGACAGAATGTTACACACTAGAACCATTATTATTATTATTATTATTATTATTATTATTATTATTATTATTGGATGACTAGAAACCTGACCTATCCTCATACCTCTGTGTGTACTTTGCCTCCTTGCATTGCTGACATGAAGTGTGGAAGTGTGTTTTAATTGGATCCATTTGTTTATCACTTGTCTTCTGTGCAAATAACAGACAAGCAATTAGGCTGCTGTAGTTATTAATAAGTGCTGCATATGAAAAACGGGGAGCAAATGCAGCTTTCACATAGCCTATACAATTACTCTACTCACAATATTTGTATTTTATTGGACAAAATATGACCTAGAGCAATTATATATTATGCAGGCCAGAAATTTAATGGGAATTTTTTTTAATTTGCCTGGGGTTCAAAAGTGGTTTTATGAGGAAAGAAATTCTGTAATTAATAGTTGCATTAATAGGCCTATTCAGATTAAAGATAAATGTGCACTTTTATTTATTTTCAATAAAAAATACCCCGAAGACTATACAAAAATGTTTAAAATGGTTATACATTATTATAATTGGTGTTAAGACTTATTGCTAAAGTGTTAATATGATGCAAACCTGCCTGGTTAGTCCAAATGATCTTTTAGATTATCTTATATGTTGCAGTAAAAATACACAAATAATCTTTACAAAAATACATTGAATAACTTGAGTAAGTAAATACATTTCCAATGCTACAGATATTGCAGTTATACCAAGATATAATCACAATTCAGTAAAGAACTAATCACCCAAAAAGTAATTAAGTTTTAAGTCATTATTTTAACAGTATTGTATTTACCTATTTGCTGGCTTTTGACAAACTGCTCAAAAGAAATCTTACAAATACACAGCAATACACAATTTTACTTGAGAACAGGACGAAACTAAACTCTCTCTCTCTCTCACTCTCTCTCTCTCTCTCTTTCTAAATACCTTCACCAGCATGAATGATCTCTTTCTCTGTTTTGCTTCATCACCCTCCGATCTTCCATCACTGATTTTCTCAGACCGTGGAGCGTCTCGTTTAACTCCGTTTTAAGTTGTTCAACACCGGGAGCACGTGGCACAGGGGAAATTAGGAATGTCAATAAGGATCAAACAGGCTCTTTTATTCACACTAATTACTCTGTGCAAATACACCTTCACGTTCAAGTGCTTCGCTCATTAAAGCAGTCTCTCTCTGCTATGCCATTTGAACATGTCACAATAATGAAACATCAGCGGTACATTCTGGGAAATACATCACCAGCGTAGCGTTGGACTGCATTACAGCAGTGTGATCAGTGTCCGGAAATTCAGTATTATTATCCCAGAGCTCATTATTTTCAAAACTCTTCACGTAAGTCTGCAAGTGTAAATGTCTGGCAAGCAAGCTAGCCTTCTAAAGGTTTCAGTCCTGTGAAGAGAAACCAGCAGCGGGTGTGGGGCAAGGTTTTCATTCCAATCAATCAGTCAAACCTGATTCCATCCCTTTGTCTTTGGTTTTCTGTTAGGACACTGAGATTGTCATCGGCTGTCTTTGTTTGCAGCGGCACTAAATCTGCTGCCGGTGAGCACATCACATTCTGCCTTCTTAAACCGCCTGTATCAGCTCACGAGCAAACAGTTACTCAGTGCTTTATTGTCTGCTACAGCAAAAGGCCGAAAATCGTACGAGGACCCCCAGCTTAGGCTTATACTGAAGGTATAACATATTCATAATCTAAACATAATCACCTCCTGTCTTTCAGTGCAGAACATCCCAAACCAGCTCAGCTGGGTAAAGTCGGGTTTATGAACAGGCCTCCTGCTCCGTAACACTCCTTCTTCTCTAAAAATGTATTGCCCAGATTTGCGAGGTGGGTTTCTGTTTACAAGGCTATGTATCATACATTCAAAATTAACTTTCCTTGAGCCTGTAAATTCCTCTTCATAAATACAGACAGTAGGAAACTGGGGGAAAAGATTTCTCTTTTGTTAGCCTATTTGCCAAACTTTTGCACCTGCACTCTGTGTGTGTGTGTGTGTGTGTGTGTGTGTGAAAGAGAGAAAGAGAGAGAGACAGAGAGAGAGAGGGAGAGAGGGAGAGATTAAAAGCTTTAGAGGTGTCAGTGTCTCTAATGATCTCAGATTGGTACCCTACTATCATACAATTCCGCCAGGATTAATAGATGGGCGTGTTTAGGACGACCCAGGGGGATCTCTTTTTACCTCACCTCTTAAATATCGAGTGCAATTTCATTTAAATGTATCACTTTCAACACAGGCCAATGCGCAGATTGCTTTATGACTTTCAGCTTTGGTATCTGAATTTAAACTGTGATCCTGTGTTGTTGTTGTTATTATTATTATTATTATTATTATTATTATTATTATTATTATTACTGACACATAATAATAATAATAATAATAATAATAATAATAATAATAATAATAATAATAATAATACCAATAATGGTATTATTATTATTATTATTATTATTATTATTACAGTTTAATATTTATTTAGTGGGAGACTTTAATTAGCCCAAAACAGTGCATAAAAATAAATCATTAAATTGACTAAAACGATCTAAACCCAAAGTGTCGATGAAAAGTAACGGCTCTGTATCATTTATGCCGCTCTTTTTTTACTTAAATAAATCACAATCCTTCAAGGATCCAAAATCCCCTCCGGACTCCGGGCGTTTGAGCGCTTGATGAATAATTGAGCGATTTTAAAGAGCGACGCTGGCTCATAAAGCGGAGTGCGGCTGTTCTTCTCTATTGGAATCAGTCACACGCAAAAAACCTGCTCTACATAATATTATATATACATCAGATATATACAGTTCTTTTTTTTTATTTGACTAGTATATACACGGTATTTTGGTAAATCGTGTAAGGGTTTTTAAAATAATTTAATGTTGCTGTATTTTATTTAATATTATTGCTATTAATTTAATAGCCATTAATAATGAGATTTATGTACTTATTTATATTATTTAATATGTGTTTGTCAGACGTTTTAGAAGTGCGTCAGCATGATAATAAAACCACAGATTAAAAAGCACGGGCTTTCATCAATGTTTCTGCCTTCTGAGAGAAGATTTTTCGGATAAAAATTTTCTCACTTTCGGAAGGTGTTCCGATGTCCCTCTTCTGTTCTTCGTAAGTATTTCGGATGAAATTTCAGAAGGTCCTCATAATGAAAGTAATTTCTCTTCCATGCTCTGGCCAGCAGTAGGTGCAGGGAACTTGTCCGTCTGCTCGTGAAAAAAAAAAAGAAAAAAAAGAAAAAAAAAAATCACTCACAAAAAGTTTTTGTCAAAAAGTTTCTCTTCAGCTACATCTGCTGAGGGAAGCAGAAAGCAGGGGAAAGGCTTTATCAGCATGTGCATGATTATTCACTGATGCACACCATCGCTAGGCGTGTTCAGATACAGAGTATAGTTTGGTCAATATTTTACGCAGTGCTTTCTGCGTGTCTCTGAAATGCGTGAAATGCTAACCATGTGCTAGGATGATTTATATATGCGAGTATTATCCTAAGGTATTTAATCAAACATTATATAATAACGTATAAAATTGTATAATAATAATAATAATAATAATAATAATAATAATAATATTTAGGTTGTATAGTTTATAGTAAAATAATGCATTAACAGAGTTAAATAACATTATCTTTTGTTTTGGATTGACCTGTTTAAAGGCAATATGAATAGGAGATTATTACCATTATTATTATTATTATTATTATTATTATTATTATTATTATTATTATTATTATTATTGTTGTTGTTGTTGTTGTTGTTGTTACCTATACCGGTACAAATAAATAACGCTCCTGAAATGAACTCGTGAGATTAATAAGCCTCACCTGTGTGTAGATGATCCTGGACAGTTGTGTTTTGGTCAGATCCTCTGTTTTTTTTGTTTTTTTTTTTAGCACTTGTTTAGAGTATACAAGCTAACTGTTTAGGTCGTCTGCCTTCCAAAAAAATCGTCCCGGATGCTCCTAGCGTTTTGGTTTTTTTTTTTAACTTTAGAAAAGTGTTACATATACCCCTGTAGTGCATCCCTGCCTACTGCTTTCAGGCTTATCCAGCATGGCCCTAGTCCAGTGGCAGTCCATCTCCAGTCATCTGTTGTTACATTTCGGTGTATCAACATGAGCACTTGCAGTGTGACCGTCATGTGGACGAGAGGACTGTTTTAGGCAATTAAACCTCCTTAAATTCCTCTGGCTGAGCGACACAATGCAGGAGAAGTGCACAGAAGCGTCTGCGTTCAGTGTTTGCTTTTTCTCCTTTTCACCGTACCGTCTTTACACGGTCTCGGGGATAATAAGGGGCTGAGTCTGCTAGATTTTTTTTTCTCAGGATTGATAATTATTCCTGAGATTAAGAGTACACGCTTTGTCGTCACCTTTGCCACTGTGCAAGTGCGCCCGTGAGCGAGATTCCCGGAAGATCACCGCAAATTAAAACACTGACACGTTATTAACACATAAACACATGAGACAAACATCATGCTTCTCATATAAACAAGGAAGTTTCAAGTACATGACAGGCACCTAAAACATGTTAACTCGGTAAGGTTAGATATGGGCTATTAAGATGGAAAGTTACGCATATTTGGACTCTCGAATGCGGTCCAGTGAGGCTGCTCTCTGATTGGCTGAGGAGTTTGCGCGTCAAAAAGTAGCCTGCGACGTTTGTTTCGCTGCCAAAGGCCCGGTGAGGGGAGCCGCGTCCAGCCCGCGAGCCCGAGAGCCGCCTCTCCATTGGCCAGCGCGCTGTACAAATCACACACGGGCAAGTCCGCCTGAAGACCGGCCAATTATAACCGTACGCACTTTAATCTCCCTAAACGATTTCGTCTGCTGTCCGTTTAAGTCGAGCAGCTGAAGCTTTTAACTTCCACGCTTCTCGTTTTTAGTTTACAGTTTTGATTAGAATGAAAATATTTCACCATTAATGTTAAGGTAACGGTCGGATGTAGCCTGAATTATCGGACCTATTTTACACTTTGCTGATAACATCAAACAGAAGACTTGCAGTAAGTAGTCGATTTTTTCCTTTTTATTTTTCATCATAGTGCATTGCCAAAATTTTAGACCTTTATTATTATTATTATTGTTATTATTATTGTTGTTGTTGTTGTTGTAGTTGTTGTGTTGGTTTCGGATTGTTTGGTGGAAACGAGCTTATTTCTCTGTCACCTGTTTTTAACTGGGTCTCAAAACTTCAGGGGGCCGTGTGTTGTTGGTTGGTAGGCTATATATTAATCACTGGTGTTCGTACGGACTGTCGTACTTTGATATTAGAATGGGTTTAAACGTAGTTCCAGTCCACGTGTGTGAATGTGTTCTCTTGGCTGCTTAAGGCTCAGTGTGAAGTAGGCGAAATGAAGACAAAGGGCGATAATTACAGAGGCGTGAAAAACACAGAGCTGCGTCAAAGCAAACCGCTTTCCTTACTGACGTTTTGGATAATGATGAACTTTCTGTGCGCTCCGCTGTGTATTGTACGCGATGCATTGGCTTAATACAAAGTGTTACATTTGATGTCGCGTAGGCTATACTGAAATGGCGCAAGAGCTTTTCTTGCTGCCAATACAGGCCTACTCTAAAATCGTAAAATTTAGCTGCTGTTGTAAAAAAAAAAAAAAAAAATACCATGTGTTAAAAATTACTCAATAAATTGAGTAGGCTGATAAATGAAGAGTTAATATGTTATTTGGACAAATATGGGTTTTGCATGAAATATGGAATAATGCTGTTTTGTGCGTATGTGTGTATGCGTAAGAGAGAGAGAGAGAGAGAGAGAGAGAGAGAGAAAGGGAGAGAGAGAGAGATTTGTCCTCGTACACTAAATCAATGGGGCCAAATGTTCAACTGCAGGTTCGAAGATTCTGCGTCCAGTAATTAGGGGAGCGCGTGCCATCCGGATTATCTCGTTAATTTATCAACAAAAACATTTATCATAATTAATTCTTGGATGAGGTAATTACTATCGAGCGACTGTGCAACTGGTAGACGAGGCAAGTGACAGATTGAGCGAGAAAACCGTTGGATTAAAAAAAAAAACCCTCAAACTCCCTGATAAGTTAGAAAGCGATGTAGCGGGGGGTCGCAGTTTAAAATTGCCGTTGCACATTTGTCAAATTGTTAAATGATTTATTGTAGAAATTCTTGCATTAAAAATAGGAAAATTCCTTAAGTACCCTATTAACGCGAATAAACATTTGTCTTTCGGGTAGACTTGAAAACATTTGATTACTAAACCTAGTTTTACATCCTTTGATGTTCTCCATTGCTCATAATAGCAAGATGCCTGGCTTCTTCACCTTCTAACCCCAAAGCACTCCAAATAATCTCAAACCTCGAATCCAATTAGAGAGGCGCTGAACTGGGTGTTAGTTGTGAACGAATTCTACAACCGACTCATTAACCACTGTTACCTAACTCCAGTAAAATAGTCCTATTTCTACTTAGGCCTACAGGAATAGTAGGGAGCACTAAAACACCTAATTATGAATGCATTCACTAATTTAATGGCTGAGCGGGGAACGATGAGGTTCTCTCTCATTGTTACTTGTGCTTCTCGCCAGTAGGGCTTTTGTTATCGGCCTTATTTATCGGACCAACAGCGGCCTTTGTTGCCACAAATGGTCTCCAATCAATTCCCTTATGCTGAAGACAATTAGCCTGGTTCCTATGCAAATCGACATTCTTGCCGCATGTACATTAGCAAGACTATGTTTTGTGCATTGCGGGGACTTGTTGCAATTAGACGTTACTTTTGGGGGGGGATAGATGGGGAGCGTGTAGGTAAGGGGGCAGGGATGATGGGGTGGGTTGGTGGGGTGTGTGTGGGGTGTGTGTGGGGGGTGTTGAGATGAGTCTTGCTCACTTCACGAGGACAGCTGGAGATCTGCAGCGGCTTTAAGAGCGCAGCTGCGGCGTGCACGCGCTTTATTCTGTGTTAAGTCCCGATTGCAGTCGGAGCGCTGAGTTCATCCACTAAACTGCAGTCAACACACCGGCGCCGTATCTGTTTGTGAACGTCTATCCTTATCTGTGTGATTTTGGACCAGGGCTTGGTAACCACCTCCACTGGAGCCTCGGACCAAAAGAGGCGCGAGAGAAGAAACTCTCTTCAGTATTTGCTCCAACTTTACCTCCGCGACCAACTTTAGCATGATGTCGTATCTTAAGCAACCGCCTTACCCGGTTAACGGGCTGAGTTTAACCACGTCCGGTATGGACCTGCTGCATCCGTCTGTGGGATATCCAGGTTAGTCACACACATTCAACTGCCTTTGCAATGTCAGACAAAAAAAGTCAGTGTTTGTCTAACTGCCGAAAAGTTGATCTGCTTGATTTCAAGACTATATATGCTGTTGTAGTTTCTGCCTCCTGCAACGATTACAATAGTTCAGTATGGCACTTGCTATTTGTAACGTTTTATTCCGTAATAGGTCACATGATATAACTTATATGGAGTATGTTTGAGTTATCTAGGCCCATTCTTGCAACATCTTTGTAGCTAATGCAGAGGCTAAAATTTAAAAATGCAAATTATTCTGAAGAAATCATATAGGCCTACATCAGCTGATCACTGCGAGATACTGAGAACTTAACAACTAGCTTAAAAAGTAAAGGGTGATCGAACTAGTGTGTGAAATAAAAAATAGCAAATATCAATAAATATTTGTTACAGACAACATATTTTATGAGAATCCAGTAAAGATATCGAATGTCGAAAAAAATAAGAATATAGAAATTAACTATAAACTATGGCTAATACTGGTATTTTCAGTGGACAAATTACCGCATACAGTGAACCGCTTTCCTCTAATTGTAGGTCTATATATTACATGCTGCTTATTTACGTTAATAAACTTCTATAATTTTTTTACACGATCAGTGTTAACAATATGCATTTAGCCTGGAATTAGAGCAGTAGGCCTGTTTGTTGCTGGCAAAGTTTATGTTGGCGTGATTTCAACATCGCGGACATTTTGTGTTTTATTGGAAACAGCTACTCCTCGAAAGCAGCGTCGGGAAAGAACTACGTTCACTCGGGCTCAGCTCGACGTGCTCGAGGCGCTGTTCGCTAAAACGCGCTATCCGGACATCTTCATGCGCGAGGAGGTGGCCCTGAAAATCAACCTGCCGGAGTCCCGTGTACAGGTCAGTATGGTGTTTACAAATAACAGGAAAAAAACTCTTTGCCATAGTCCATATTTCATTAAGACATATTTAAGTCTAGAAATCAGCACATCACAAAATAATTTCCTCGTGCTCATGTTCTTCAAAGAGCAGCCTAGTATGTAACCGCGTGCAAGGAATGCAGAATATCTTTGATGCAGAATATATAGAGTTTTACTGTGAAAGCAAAAATATAGCCTACTCATTACAGTATTGTGATATTAATTCTAAATGAATAAAACTATTAATGGCACCCACCGTAAATTGTCCACTATTTAAAGCCTGTATGTTTCTAAGGGCCATCTTTCTTCATGACAGGTTTGGTTCAAAAATCGGCGCGCAAAATGCCGACAGCAGCAACAGCAGCAGCAAAACGGTGGCCAGAACAAAGTGCGCCCGGCCAAGAAGAAGAGCTCCCCTGCGCGGGAGGCGAGCTCAGAGAGCGGCGCTAGCGGTCAGTTCACGCCGCCCTCTAGTACCTCAGTGCCGGCTATATCCAGCACGGCGGCGCCCGTGTCCATTTGGAGCCCGGCGTCCATCTCGCCGCTGTCGGAAGTGCTCTCCACCTCCTCCTCGTCTTCGTGCATGCAGCGCTCATACCCGATGACCTACACTCAGGCGACATCCGGTTACGGTCAAGGCTACGCGGGCTCAGCGTCCTACTTTGGCGGCATGGAGTGCGGTTCATACCTGGCGCCCATGCACCACCAGCTGTCGGCGCCAGCAGCCTCCGCTCTCAGCCCCATGAGCACCAGCGCCGTCACCAGCCACCTGAACCAACCGTCCGCTCAGGGCTACGGCGCCTCGGGCCTCGGCTTCAACTCCACTGCAGCAGACTGCCTGGACTACAAAGATCAGACATCCTCTTGGAAGCTCAACTTCAACGCTGACTGCTTGGATTACAAAGATCAGACTTCCTCCTGGAAGTTTCAGGTGTTGTGAGAGAAGCAAGCGAGTTTTTTTTTAAACAAACAAACAAACAAACAAACAAACAAATCTAAAAGACTAGACAAGACACACTGCATACCTGCCATCCTTCAAAAATCAGACAAATAAATATGGCGAGGTGGATGAGTCGCGCTGCGCCTGCCTCAAGTTAGTCACTCCTGTTTCGAAGTAACAAGGTCAATTACATAAATGGTCCCGGAGTCGCATAAAAGCGCATACACGAGCTATATGACCACAAGCTGTTATTTAAGGAAAAGAGAACTCAAGTGAACTTGTAATAAGTTAGGTCACAGCCATCGAAAAAATCCTTACCGTGAAAAGAGGAGATGAAAAACACTACATGTTAAAATAAGACAGTCTATAAGTATAGTGTCTGGAATGGGCAGGCTTCTGCATCCAAAACCTCTTACAGCACGCCGAAATGTGTCCATGCTGGCAAAACGAGAGACACTTCCATCAGGACGATGTGAACAGGAGAGAGAATGTGTGTTCGCGTTTGTGTGTGAGCGAGTGTGTGTGTGTGTGTGTGTGTGTGTGCGCTGAACGCCCCCAGGGCGACCTGGATGCACTACTTTATTTAAGAAAAAGTGTTTATAAGGAATCAATATGTAGTTTTTAAGAGACAATCAATGTGTGTCTTATATAAATGGTACATGTGTTTTTTTTAATCTGTGCTAGCCTTCGAAACTGTGATCTGTTGTAACTGTATGCAATTTGTGAGCTCCCTCGCAACCGCGAAAACTCGGCTGTGATTTTAATAGATTTTTCACTCTTTTCCTTTAAAGAAAAAAAATTACGAAATAATATTAGTCACTTATGAATTTAATTTGAGCGAATCTTTTAAAAGACAAATTTCCTAAATTTGTTGAGCGCTCAAAAAGTGGGTATTCCCTTCCAATGATCTCCTTTTGGTCTTCAGTGACCTGCTGTCGAGGATCTTAAACCTGTCTGGAGTAGTAATGTGGTCCCACCATTGCAGAGAACATTAATAAACGATTTCACATTTGACTCGATATTAAAAGTCATTCAGTTTGGCTGAAGAAGTATGTAAAATAAATGAGTAAATGTGCAAGCGTGTGTGTGTGTGTGTATGTGTGTGTGTGTGTGTGTGTGTGTGTGTGTAATTGGGGGGAAAAAGTTTAAAAGTTGGGATTCTTTTTTTTCCCCCCAGCCAGGTTATTTTGCCTACGATTAATTTAAACGAATTAAAGAAAAACAACGCGATCACCTAGTTTTATCTATGGGCATAAAATAATTTCAATTATTAAGTATTTACATTTTTCATTTAGCTGGGTTAGTCTTTAAAAAACAACGTTTTGGGAACAGAGGCCTGTGGTCATCCTGTGCTGTTTTTCCGTAAATGTGTTTCCTCATCTTTCCCCATAACCGTATTATAAAAAAGAACAATTAAATGGCCTTATCGTTTTTTCTATAGTTTGCAGTACATAAACTACAAGTGTAAATAATTTTAATAAGTAGTTATAAAGATTTTAGTAAACTTCCTTAAATCAACCTAACGAAAATAATGTCTCGTGTGCATGGTGTAATGGGGTTTTAATGGGGTTTTTCAATTAAACGTATCTCTCCACTAGCCAAGTGTACTCATACTTTAATTATTTAGCATTGTGAAGCCGTCTGCTTTCCGGTGCTTCCGCTTTAAGAGCCGTGGCACCGGGAATGGGCGTCTTGGGAAAGTGGCGCTAATCCGCGCCTCAAAGAGCCGCTAATCCCGCTATTCCTGCGCCGGGTTTTCTGCAGGGCAGAGGGCACAGCGGGTACATTCAGTGCCGCTGCAGCCGAGCTTACACAGGAACTAATAATAACTAATAATAATATTTTTTAAAATATCCAAATGTGGCGTGTGATTTGCCCGCATCACTTCGCCACAGAAGCGTTATACTGAAGTTGTTATGGACAGCAGTTGAGATGTCCGGCGTGGCACCGTAGCCACGAGTGAACGCAATGAGCTGGGTAAAGGAAACAGTCATATAATAAGAAAACCTACCATTTTCTTTTTATTTATATAAATTAAAAAAGAATCAATCAGCAAATACGGCAGTTATACTCGGTCATTTTATTAGTGTACATTCTACTACCAATTATATATTATAACCTATGTTTTTTCCCTCCATTCTCCCCATTTCCCCCCATTTCATCTTTTTCATTTGTTTCAATCAAACGAGATTTCCAGAGAGGTGCTGGAACAAAGACGCCCCGGAGTACTGAGCTGCTCAATGGGAAAGGGTCAGGAGCAGGATGGCTGAAGAGGGCTATGGAGTACTATAGAGAATCTAAAGGACCAGTGGTCAAATGCTTTCTAAACTATACTGGAAAGCAAAGTGAGAGGGGCAGTGAAATGACTCGACGTGCTCTGCGCCAATAATTGTGAGCAGCTGAACATTCAATTAGCCTGCTTGACATTGCCAATAATCTCCCTTTCATTTACGTCCTTACTAAAGACACGGCCATTAAAAAGCATGACTTGAAATAATCCAAATCCTAGATGTTGCCCAAAGCGAATCGTTCATTTTCTTTTCTCCGAAAAAGTACAAAAGGGATGGGTGATGTCCATCAGTGAATATTCCAGTAACAAGAAACTGAGTTCTTTCAACTCCACTGAGTTCAAGTGCGTTTGTTTTACATGAAATGTAAAGTCCAGCTAGTCCATATTCTTCAAACGACCATGAACTCACGAATAACCTACCCAAGGGAAAATGTAAATGTTCTTCATATACTGTCTCATGATTTCACATTCTAATAAAGTTGGACTGCAACACAAAATGTACTGCCGAAATTTGGGGGAAAATGAAATAATACATAGGAAAACAAAGACAAGGCAAAAATGCGCATATTAATCATGTAGAACCTCCTCCTTCTTTAATCATTTAGTGCAAATCACTTGAATTCTGTACTGATAACAAACAAGAACAATTGATTTTTACAAACTGGTAGGGCATGTCTTTCTATTAAATGGACAAATAATTGCGTCTTTCTTAGCAAAAATGTTGATCTAAAAATCTTACGAATTCCGCATAAATTCTTCTAAACAAACTAACTGTCACTTCATCAAAATATATTATTCATGTAAAATCTCTATATAATCGAAATTATTATAACAGCAATCTACTGAAACTCCTATAGATCATATTTAATTGCACTAAAACAATCTCTTGTCAGAGGGAATATTTCTCATTTACACTGTAGCCTACATATTCAGACTAAAAATGCTAATCACTGTAATAATCAATTGATTTGTAGTGAGGCAATATCATTAAAAACTCCGGACAAAATTAAATCAGATAAATATAGGAACATTCACTTTCACTGAAATATACTCAATTTCCAATTTGTACTGATCTATTATGTAATAATGTAATTCAGTAATGTGATATTAAGAAATGAGAACACAAACGATAACAAGACTCCTCGAATTGTTTTGTAAACTGGCTTACATGAGTAACCGAGTTACTGGTGCACATCTCGTTATAATTCTTCTTTAAAAAGCTGATTAGTCTGTATGTAGGTCAGTTGTGACAGTTGCTGCTTTTGTGTAGTGACAGACGTGTGTCAGTTGTAGCAACTGTTAATTGAATTGTTTAGTGACAGTTAAGCGAAAACACACCAACAAGATTAAGGAGGTAATATGAAGATTATTACTATACGCTATTTTTTTTTAAATCCTGTGTTAAACTAAGAGTTTTTAGTAATATAATCTATTATCTAATAGCTGCACCCGATTTCATACTCTTCAACCTTCTGCTATGTCTACTAATTTAAAGAAACTTTAAAGAATACCAATATTTTATAGAAGAATTGAGGTGTTCAGTCAGATCTATCTATCTACCTGTCTGATCGCGTAGATGTGATTTTTGAACTTGAGAACAAGATCCTTCAGTGGAAGTCCAGAGAAGTTTAACTCTATTTATTTCAACATGTCTATCAGTCGTGTCTTTCAGCTTGACATATAGGCATACTCATTTTCGGCCACACACAATACGATGAGTCCAGGGGTTTTAACTTTGAAATTGTTGCTGTTTTAAGAGTGCAGAAGTCACCCATGGATCAGACATGGCCCAAACGTAGAGGCCTCCGGTCCCGCAGAGAGCGTCTTTCTTTTTTAATTAAGGACAACGCGGCCCTAGAGGAACATGTGGGGCTCTGCTCTAATCCGCACCCCGCGTTGGTTACTGTGTTGGACTAAACAACGGCCCTCTGTTCTTTCAGCACTCACCGATCAGCCAACTTTCTTGGCCAAGTCCTAGCAAGCGACAACGTGCGTGTAAGAAGCGCAATTTGGACTAATCACGTGATACCGGCTGCCTACAGTTGAAGGGACGTTATCAGCTTGCATGCTCAGCACAGAAATTCTCACTAGTCCTCAAATATATATAGCACACACACACACACACACACACACACACACACACACACACACACACACACACACACAGCCTATAGACCTAAATATATAGGGCGATTACATTATCGACTATTGTTTATTATTTTGTGTCAATAACAATTTTCAAGATGTCATATCAGGTCTAATTAGATATAGATATCAAGACAGTCTAACAAATATTGCCTAAATTTTTTGTCAAATTGTAATAATTCAAAAATTCATCTCCTGTTGTGTGTGTTTTTAAAAGCAGGCCTATATATAGGACATGGGCCTGCTACTGTAATTTTGTATATAGCTATATATAGTTATAATTATTTGAATAATAATAATAATAATAATAATAATAATCATCATCATCATCATCATCATCATTGCTGACTGAACAGCAGAATTATCCATTTCTTAATCCAGGCCTATCTATTTTTGTCACATCATGACTGAATTTGCTAATAGTAATATAATTTTGTGTGAATATTAAAATACCACACTAATGAGTATTGAGTAGGTTTAACAGTTTATTGCTTGCAGCCAGGCTTAATATTGATGATTAAATGCAGTGATCTGTAAACATCTAGCTAATGATTCAGGAATTATGTTGGATGGAACAGTTACACAACTAAACAACTACTGTTTTCTTCATTAGAACATCAGAGGAAAATCCCCACAAAGAGACAAATGCGTTTCCAGATATTCCAGATTTTTCATGTCCTTCCTGGAAACAAAAGAGGTGACAGTACAATTATCCCCTAATCATGAATGATTATTCAGAAGATACTTAGCAAGAGAGACATTACTTTAAAGTTTAGTAAGTGAACACTGGCTCCTCACATTTTATAACATAAAGATTTCCTCCTGTAAGTAATGTATTTCTCAACATTAATTCTGAGGAGTTGTAGGAGCTGTAGCCCTCCACTCGGCGTACTTCAGGGACCTATCCTTAGCCCAATTAGGAAGGTGCGCAAGAGGCGGCCTTACTCATCATTTACCTGCCTAATGACCTTTCTCACACCCTTAATCTCCTGCAAATAATGCACTTGTGAGAAAATTTAACAATGACTGGAAAATAATTAGGTGAAAGCATAGGCCTGGTGTATGGCTTTGAGACTTCCCCTGCTGTACAGGTGGTTCATAAACCTGATTATTAGTGTAAATTAAGAGTGAAGGTGTGAGGCACCTGAGGTGGCCAGCTAATGCTAACAAATTTGCCTTTTTGTGCCTTTGAGTTAGGACTGTTTCCAGGCCTTTTTGTGACCTCCCTAATTTTCCTAAATAAAACCTAGCATTTAATGGATATGACATCAATTTAGGCCACTGCATGCTTTATTTATAGGGTGTGCATAGGTAATGTGGGACACCTAAGCATTGTTGTGTTTATTCTGTGCTGTAAACAATAGCAAGTCAACATTTATACTGCTAAATAATGAAAATCACACAAGTTTGTGAAGTAATGTCACAGCTAGGACAGGGCAACATGCAAACAGAAAGCTACACACATGAAGGAGAAGGTAAGACACAAGGTTTAATATTAAGATTACAAATCTGACATAAGTATTGAATATTGAATTTTATAAGCTCTTCAAATGAAGGAAAGATATATTAGGGTATATTAGGGATGTGTATTTAAGTATCTTACAGTATAAAGGCTTACTAGACAAAATTAAATAAAATTCTTATTTTAGTAAAACATTCATCAATTACACCTAAATGTTTTAACCAAACAAAAATGTTCTTTGTATAATCTCTTACATTGGGTATTTTGTTTTACTATCCAAACAACCCTTTACAGTGCATTAAATTGTCATCTGTTTGTACATAGTCATGTCATGACTGGTCCAAACAAATGGTCCAGAAGTAAATAAGAAATAGAAATGGTGATTATATATGTGTATATCTATCTATCTATCTATCTATCTATCTATCTATCTATATCTATATATATATATATATATATATATATATATATATATATATATATATATATATATGCTTTTCTGACACCTATTTGCAATAAACAATGCAATAGATAATGTATTCCCACTTCCTGGTCCAGGACAGGTTCTAGATTCACTGCGACCCTGACCAGGATACAGCACTTACTGAAGATGAAAGACCAAACATGACTGCAATGTAAAATGTAAAATTATATTCTGTATCCCCACAAATCCATGTTACATTCCCCCTCCTCACATCTCAGGCTCCATCCTGACAGTGTAATTAGTCCACAGGCTCCTAATTGTTTGGGGATAAAGCAATGACCTGCTCAAGGGAAACGTTAATCCTAATCAAAGACATCTGAGCACTTGATCATGTAGGTGAGAGCTGTGTAACTATTACTGAGCTCAGAGTCACTCAGGTTTGCCTTAGGTATTACTAATTGTTATAAATCTATATAATTATATATAATCTGTATTATTTATCCAAATTATTTTTCATAATCACAAAATGAGAAAATAATAGCTGTATTTACAGGTGGTCATTTAACAAATATATTCCAAATTAAAATGTGGAATATATTAACAGCATTTATTAAATATTTTAATATATTTGTTAATGTGTATTTTTTTTCTATAAACAGCCCAAAGTTGATTCAAAGGTACCCAAAATGAATGGAGTCAGGCACTTTAACCTGAATCGCTCAGCTACAGCTAATCATTGCTTTCACAAGCTGGACAACTTCCAAAGTGTCACTATTGTTCTAGGTATATTATTTTGTTACCAATGAACCAATCATCACATAATATTTTTGGCCAAATCAGCCTCATATCCTCTCACAATTTCCTGCATGTGCTGATTTAAAAGGATTCAGAATAGAGTCATAACAAGCATCAGAAGACCCTTGTTCATTTGAGTAAAGTTTGGCCCACCATCCCCTGGCCCACATGTTTAATGTAGACTGGCGTTGAAACAGCGTGTGCCACACCAGCCGTTTGGCCACTTGTTATTATGCCACCCAGACAAAAGAGCTATTTATTGCAAGTCGAACAGCCCCAGGGCAGGCAGTGAATTTAGGGTGGGAGCAGGTGGGGGTATTATGGAGCAAATCTGGCAGACTTTAGACTATCAGACCAGCTCCAGATGAGTGGTGTGTACTGCATTCAGCTATTTAAACTTGTTTCTATATAAAGTTGTGGATGTATGTGAGGTTAGAAATCAACTGAAAATTTTGGGCTGTTCTCAAACTTTTCAGTTAAGCTCCCTTATGCTAACCAAAAACAAAAAAATTAGCCCTTAAAAATTTCAGACCTCCAAAAATGGGTGTTCTGAGGAAATGTGAAAATGAAAATAGCCTTCAGGCAGATCCACCAGCTTGATCCAGTCCTGTGGCTCTACAGCATAAATTACATCTGATAGCCTTTGTATAAGGTAATGGATGGCTTTTAGGAAACAGTTCAGCTTTTTCAAATCTAGAATTGCATGGAAGCTACCATCCTTCTTCTGAACAAGAATGTAAATTGAGTAGAATCCATTTACCTGAACCATTTTCTCTGTCCAAGAGGGAAAAAACTTTATGGGTCAGTGTGACAATCTTGTTGGGGTCTGATATCAGTGAGGCCTTTGTCATAGGCCCATTGTCATATAAGTTATGTAAATAGTTAAACCATACACATTTCCATATTTAAGCTACTTTGACCTACACATATTTATAATCCAGTAACATGGCCAGTCAAAATTGGGTTCAAAACTCACAGCAGTGTATGATCACCTATTAGTGTACAGCTTGTATGAAAATGCCTTATTTGACATAGTACTCTCTAAATGCTTGACATCATGTATACTGCACAAATGTCATTCATCTCATTCCTAAGAACATGGGTTAAAGTCAAATAACCCTCAGTACTGCTAGCATTTTTTGCTTCTGTATGCAGCCACAGGCATTTTGTCTGGGCAGATAGACCTTGTGTTCTTTCGTTAAAGGCTTAGAGATATCGTTTGACATTGTAGGGATGGGGAAGCACTGGTCCAGTGTAAATATAACCAAATTGAGTTGATCTTTCGGTTTTGTTCCCTCTGTGGTCACTGTGCAGTTTCATTGACTTCTTGGTCCCAGGGGGAGTCCAGAGAATCAGCAGAGGTCAAACCGGAGTCTCTATGGGGAGCGACAGCAACCTCTCATTCTCCTTTAAAATGACTTATCAGGCTTCAAGCTACATCACAATGCATATGGCACCTGAAAATCCTGGGCAAACTGGTATTCATATTTGATCCATGAATCAGTAAGTATCAGCATGTAAAATTTGTGAAAGGCTGTTTTAACTGCTTGACAGTGGATCCACATCAGAGCTTACATAAAGTACAATATTACTATAGAAAGCCTGTAAAGCACATTCATCGCATTAATAAAATAAACACTGTTCTCAGTACATGCAGTATTGCGCATTTATTCAGCATGCACTGAGGAGTCTGTTTATTGCTCTCTTTGTTACGGCTGTGTCATGATGGTGACCCATAAATACCCTTTTGTTAGTCAGCAGTTGTTCAGCCTAGTTTTCTTCACTCAACACACACATTTCAACCTGCCAGTATTATGTTAATAGACAATACCCACTGAAATGCTGGACTCGTGAAAAACATCGTCAGTGCTTCATTAACAATAGCAATATCTATAGATGGCCAAGTTGTACAGGAAAGTATTTTTATTTGGTGATTAATGATTTTGATAAGGCAGTTGCTGAAGTGTAAATAAAATTAAAACCATCATGTGTCTTTTAGATTTCCACATACCAGTCAAAGCTATGGCCAGAACTATGAGAAAATGACTGTGAAATTTTGGTTCATGCCAAGTGAGAAATTGATGACTTTCACACCACTTTGTCAGAGACGTGTTCCATGTTATCAGACTGGCTCGCTTTACCAGCCGATGGGATGGCAGAAAGCACTCTGGAGTTTTCTAATGAGACTCGACTGTAATTAGTGAGACACACTGGCTTAAAGGCTGAGTGTGTCTGAGTTTGTATGATGCATGGGGTGCCTTTTTATATTGTATGACTATTCCTGTGATTACAACTAGAGATAAATGTCACCATTTTGCAGCTCTGTACATTTGAATCTTAGGAGTTAGTGCAGTACGTTTAATCAAATTAGCTTTTTTGAAAAATGCCATCACACACCACTACTATGGTACTGTATGACAATGTTAGTAGACATTTCTTTTTTTAATTACACTATTTTCTCTTAATTCTCAGCAGGTGCCAGTGTGTGTAGGCATACTTGCTGCACATGACCATCACAAAGTTGTGTGCTTGTGAGCGTCCTCATGATTGTGTGTGCATGCGCATGCACTGGTGAGGTTACACAGGGCACCAGGGCTCCAGATGGGTTAATAGGAAGCTTAGTTATATGATTACAATGAAACAGTGTCAGCTTCAGATTTGGTAGCAACTGCCCCTAAGCCCACAAGAAGAACCTCACATTCATGCTGACCCTGGGGGGAAAGGGAGGGGTGACAACCAGCAACGTGCTTCCAGTTACACCTCACTCTGAACATCCCTGATTCAGACAGCACAATCTGCCACTCTGTGTGCGTGTACATCTGTTAATCCCATTATTGAACCAGTTAATTCAGAATGCTCAGATCTGTGCAAAAAGTGGAGGCAATAAAATTGTGCAATGTGGACATATATTTGCTTCCTTCAACACATGTAAGGGTAAACTATAGTGTATGTGCATATATATCAACACCTTGAAAATAGGTTCTATATGACTTTTGGCAAATATGAGTAAATGTTATAAACATTTGCAAGTCACTGAATCAGGGCTGTTCAGTAAGGGTTACAGGGACAAGTGTTCAAAGTTTAAAAAGGGGGCACATAAATGAAGATTTTAAAACACCAAGTACAGCATCTTACTGAACTCTAGCAGCTGATATTAAAAGAGGAACATAAACCTACCCTTATTATATGATTAAATTGGCATTTATCAAATTATATAATATAATTAATATCTTGAATAATGAAAGACTATATGACGCACATAATAAAAATATGGGTGTGTTCCGAAGGCGTATTCATGCCCTGCTCCCAGTGTTCCTCATGTTTTAATGATTTGTCCTATATTAAATTTTATGATCAGAGAATGTCTCCAGCATTAAAACATATGAAGAAGCATAAATTTATAGTCGTGTGAACATGAAGTGCACAAACGCAGAAAGCCCTGTTAGGACAATTTATCAGAACACCGGGATAGGCTCCAGATCCATGGGCCTGAATGATTTTAAACACAATAAACTCACCTTTTCCACATACTAGAAATGCAGGCCATGTGATATAAACTCAACAAACAGCAGCCGAGGCCTTTTATTTATAGATAAATTATTTTTGGATGAAACTTTTTCTCCTGATAAAAGTCTCAGGCAAACCTTTCACAAAAAAAATGCAAATAAAATAAAGATTTCAAATGGGCACTGTGGACATGCTCGAGAGCCCCCATACCTCCCCACACACATACAGAGTATAGAAAAGAACAGCAAAATATTGCCTGAAAGTTTTTTTGTTTTTTTAAGTTGACATTATTGTGGACAAACGTTATGGAGCATATATTAAATCAGACTTTTCATTTAGAATTTTATCATTTCACTTTCTTGACACGCAGAAAGCATTGTTAAATGTACATTTAGAGAAACACACACACTCCTGCACACTCCTTCCACGGCGCCTGTCCGTCAGAGGGCAGGCTGAGATGGACTGGGAATTTGGTGGTCATGGGCAGAGACAACAGCTCCACTAATTAAATTCTGCCAGGTTAATCCCTCTGTGTCCCCTACACTCACTCTTTATCCCATACATGCTTAGGGAGGGAGCAAGGGAGGGGCAAAGACAAACAATCAACACTCATCATTGACAATGGCAGTAAAAAAAAAAGTAGTTATATGTAAGAAAAACAATTAGAAAACAGCAGGCATTAGGAAACAATGGACCACTTGGGTTAAGTTACTGTTATGAGAAGGACAGATGAGTGGCATGTTAACAAGCAAACTATATATTTATAATAGCAGAAATAACATAAGAGCAAACATTTGCTACATGCAACAAAGTTTTGCCTTATGCTTAATGAGGTTTGTGCTACTAGAACAAATTTAATGTTAAATCTGACTCTCTCTCACAATCTCTGTTAACCCTTAGTCTCATTAAAAAAAAACACATAGAATATGATTATTTGCACACACACACACACACACACATATTTGTATAGAGTACTGTATAAAGTCTTAGGCACCCATTTTTTTGTACAAACTTTGTTATCAATTTTTATTTTATTACTTCTACATTATCGAGTCAGTACAATAACATTTTAGATTTACAAGCATTAGTTTTCCAGCACAAAATTAAATGTTTCAGAAAAATCTTTGTATGTCAGTAAAGAAAGCAGCATATTAGAGACCACTTTTCAGACAGAAAACATAATGAAGGCTGCTGAGTTTTGCTGCTAAAATAAGAAGCAACTGTGAAAGTCAAAGTCACCAAAAGAACTGTGGTTGGTTCTGCAAGGTGCTCAGTAAGACTTACAGCTAATTTCCTTATAAAACTGCACAAACTGTACCTGAGACTACTAATTTTTTTTTAAGCAAAGGGTCATCACACCAAATATTGACTTTGTTCCATTTATTACTGTTTACTGCTTTTTATAGTATTTTTTAATGTAAAAACATTTAGAAGCATTATTTTTGAAGGCATCTTTGCTCTACAGCATTTCTTTGCCTAAAAGGCTAAGACCTTTGCACAATACTATGTATATATATGTATGTGTATATATATATATATATATATATATATATATATATATATATATATATATATATAATGTATGTATGTATACACACACACTTGCACACCATCCACTTTATTAGGCACACTTGTACAGCTATTCATTTATGCAGTTATCCAATCATTATGTGACAGCAGCACAATGCATAAAATCATCCAGATGCAGGTAAAGAGCTTCAGTTAATGTTCACATCAAACATCAGAATTGGGCAAAAATGTGATCTCTGTGACTTTAAGTATGGTATGGTTGATGGTGCCAGATGGGCTGGTTTGAGTATTTTGGAAACTGTTAATCTTCTGGGAATTTCACACACAACAATCTCTAGAACAAAAACATTGAGTGAGTGACAGTTCCGTGGGTGGAAATTGTTGATAAGAGAGGTCAAAGCAAAATGGCTAGATTGGTTCGAGATGCCAGGAAGGATAAAGTAACTCAAATAATCACTCTTTACAACTGTGGTGAGCAAAAAAGCGTCTCAGTATGCACAAAACATCAAATCTTGAGGTGGATGGGCTACAAGACCACATTGGGTTCCACTCCTGTCAGCCAAGAACAAGAATCTGAGGCTATCATGGGCACCAAGTCACCAAAACTGAAGACTGAAAAAAACACCAGGCCTTTTGGTGTTACTGAGCTCGCCCGTGCATTTCTTCTTTTTAAGAATATATCAAATTGTTGATTTGCCACTCCTAAAGCTTCTGCTATCTCTCTGTTAAGTCTGCTTTGTTTTTTGTTTTTTTTTCCAAATCCATTGTGGTGGTGTACAGAGGCAAAATTATGAAAATTGTGTCAAGTTGTGAAAATATACAGTCCCCTCCAGATTGAATATGAGACGATAGATCAGAATTTCAGCATTAATTTCCTAATATTTACATCCAGATCCATTAAACAATTTTTAGGTGAGTAAACATATTGGAAGAGATAGTTTTAAAGTAAATAACACTTAATGTTTGGTTGCATGTTCCTTGCTTGCAATAACTGAATCACCAACCTGTTACTTCTTCCTTTATGATGCTTTTCCTGGCTTGTTCTGCAGCTTCTTTCAGTTGTTGTTTGTTTTGGGAGATTCTCCCCTCATTCTCCTCTTCAGGAGGTGAAATGCATGCTCAATTTGGTTAATTGGGTCAATTGGCCAGTCTAAAACCTTCCACCTTTTTTCCCCCTTTGTTGCGTTTTCAGTGTGTTGGTCATTGTCTTGCTGCATGATGAAGTTATTCCCAATTAGATTGGATGCATTTCTCTGTAAATTGGCAGACAGAATGTTTCTGTAGACTTCTGAATTCATTCTGCTGCTACCATCATGAATTACATCATCAATAAAGATTATTAAGCCCATTCCAGAAGCAGCCATGCAAGCCCAAGCCATGACACTACCTCCACCGTGATTGATCATTGAGCTCGTATGTTTTGGATCATGAGCAGATCCTTGTTTTCTCCACACTTTGGCCTCTCCATGCTGGAGGTTTGATCTTAGTTCCAGAACTTTTGTGATTCATCTCTGTATTTCTTTGCAAATTCCAGTCTGGCCTTCCGATTCTTACTGTTTATGAGTGGTTTGCATCTTGTGATTTGGCCTCTATATTTCTGCTCTCGAAGTGTTCTTCAGATGGTGGATTGTGATACCTTCACACCTGCCCTGTGGAGGTTGTTGATGATGTCACTGGCTGTTGTTTTGAGGCTTTTCTTCACAGTTCTCACAATGTTTCTGTCATCTACTGCTGTTGTTTTCCTTGGCGACCTGTTCGATGTCTGGTTGTTAGTACACCAGTGGTTTCTTTCTTTTTCAGGACATTCAAAATTGTTGTATTGGCTATGCCCAATGCATGTACATTGGCTCTGATCGATTTCCCCTCTTTTCTAAGCTTCAAAATGGCTTGCTTTTTTCCCATATACAGTTCTCTGGTCTTCATGTTGGTTTATCGATTTTAACAAATGCAGTCATCACAGGTGAAACCAAGGGCTCAAACCAAGTGTAGACATTCAGAGCTATTAACTGTTTAAACAATCAATCTAACAGGGGACACCTGAACAACAAGAAACACCTGTCAGTCACATGTTCCAATATTTTTGATCACTTGGAAAATGGGTGGTTCAAACAAAAGGTGCCATGTTTTAAGTTGTTTAAAACATCTAGATATAAAGGTCAAGATATATTCTGATTCATTGTTTCATATTCATATTTACACACACACACACACACACACATTTATACACACACATCATGCCTCAACTTTAGGCATGAGAAAAAATCCAAATATATGGTAACAGGCAACCAATCAGGGGAAAGAAAAAGTGATAGAATGAGAGAATGCAATATAATACATCAGGGGTGGCGAACCCGCGGCTGTTCAATCTGCATGTTCTGTGTTTACAATCGCAATTTATTTTTTAAATGTCAAAACTTAATTTTGCAATAAAGGGGTATGTATTTAAATGCATTTGCCGAATCTAATTTGGATTTTTAATATGTATTATTATTATTTATTTTATTTTATTTATTTTTTTTTTTTTTACACAACCTCTCGCGCGATTTAACATACGTTAGCCAATTGACTAACACGATTGACGTGAAGTTCGTTAGTATCAATCGTCATGGCAGAGTCAGGGAAGCGTACGGCTAAGCGTAAATACGACGATGAGCACAGAACATTTTTATCTGAATGGGAGGATTTCTATTTTTTTGTTGAAAGAAATGGAAAGCCATTCTTCTTGATATGACTTCGTTGTCGCATTTTAAGGCTTCAAATCTTGAGCGCCATTTCACTCCATTCTACCGTAGCCTGGGAATTTCCCAAAGGCAGTGAACTTCGCAAGCACACGGTAAAGACACTGAAATGTCAGTCAGAAAAGCAAACTCAGCTTTTCCGAAAATTTACCAAGCATTCAGAGATGGTCACATTAGCGTCATATCAGCTAGCAAAGAAGCCATTCCTTGAAGGGGAATTTGTTAAAAAGTGCCTCAGTGATGCTGTTGCTATTCTTTGTCCTGAAAATGAAAATTTGAAACATTCAGTAAAGGACCTTCAACTGTCACGGCACACTGTTGAACAGAGAATATCGGACATTGACAATTCAGTAGAAACACATTTATCAAAACTAACAGCAAGAGTCATGGACGGAGCTCCAGCCATGTTGGGATCTGAGAAAGGTCTTGTAGGGTTGTGTAAAGCTGATGATCGTTTTCCAGAAATTTGCATGTTTCACTGTATTATCCATCAAGAGCACTTGGTGTATTAAATACATAGTGAGGAGTGATGGATTTTTAGCTTTTGATTGATGGTCAAGTGATTTATCTTGTTGTGGAATTTGTATCATTACCCAATTGCAAAGTTGTGTTAACTAATGAGATAATGAAATCTGAGCAATAGATAAGTTATGTTGAGTGTGTTTCTGTGTATTTTTGTTCTTAAACCTTGGTTGTTTGACTGTCATTTGTATTTATATTATTTTAGTAAAAAGACAAGTTTACAGTTTTGAGAAGCCGGTCTATTTGTTAAATATTAGTACCTCTATGCATTCAAAACTCTAGTCCATTCAAAAGTCTATGCATCTTTATGACAGGTAATAAAAAATAATTGAGGTCTGTGGGTCTAGCTAAGGTTGCCAAACAGTCACTGTGTCTGAAGAACATATTATTGACATACTCTGTTCAGTTTTTTCCCAGTATCATTAAATCAAGAACAAAAATTAATAAGGTGAATGAGTGCATGAATGTGTGCGTGCATGGTGCCCTGCAATGGACTGGGATCAGAACACTAGAACATCAATTATTGAGTCTTAAAGGTAACTAGCAAAACCACATCAGAAAATTCTAATCAAAAAGGGTAACCACAGGAGACATATTGTTCGGCCTGCAGAGAGAGGCCACCACTGTCATTCTCCCAGCTTGCAATGCTCATATACACACACCTTCAGCTGTTGGACCTTGGTCCCATTGGACTGGTCAGCCTTAGAGAACCACTGATTTACTGACCTCTTCCACATGATGGCTGTTTTGAGTAGCTCATTCACTTTATTACATGAGATTGGGCTACCTAGGGGTTGTAAAATATGCTACTCACTGAGGTTGTTCTCGAAAGGTGTCATTTCTACTGACATTTTCTTAGTACCTAGTGTTTGGAAGTATACCAAAAATTCTTCACTTTTTGTCAGTATTGAGTGCTCTAAGAATATCTTATTAGTGTCTTTACTACAACTGGGTGTTTCCACACTTCTGTGGGCTGGGTGGTGAGTGTGTTCCTGTGTGTGTGAGTGAGCATGCGCAGTTTGTGTGCCTCTGTAGCGGGTATGCTCAGAGGTGTAATGTCTGATTAGGGGATTACAGGGGAAGTGCTTCTTCGCAGTTCTCTGAGAAACAATTATTAACATGTTGGTGTCTCTAATCCTGGATAAACACAGCTTTTCAAGAACAACGGAGAGGTTCTCTCTCTTTCCTCCCTCTCTATTCTCCTCTTTAAATCCATCTCTAAACCCCCATAGTCAGTTGAACTCCAAAGCCTAACCAGTTGAACACACAGAGCATTAATACTTTCTCTGCACATGTTGCACCTATGTCCACCCCCCAGTTAGGTTGGGGACAGAATGGAATAATTGTGCTTGGGAAGCTTGTTTTAAAGGGCACTGGGTTGAAGATGTTTACAGTATGTAATCTTTTGTTTGTACACCTCTAGTTTAATCAGCTTTCTGGTGCAGGGAGGAGATTTTCTAGAGTGTTGGGAAAACTGTGCTAACAGGTAGAAGAGAGATGGCGCCTTCTGCTCCTCCTACACCAGTCTCATAACACTGTTAAAATAGCATGTGCAACAAACAAAATAAGGATGTCTCATACCACAATGCTGTTGAATTGTCAAATCTAATTGGTCAGCAGCTCTGACAATAGTGCCAACTGCAAGGCAAATAAGAGGTTTTCAAATAAGAGGTAATTTGAAGTGGCCCGGCCCAAAGTGTAGTTACTGTTACCACCCTGAAGTTGATTAATTTCGAATAATTGATTATTATGTTTGATGGCAATATTACAAGCTAGTGAGTGTGAAGGACTCGAACACATCAGAACCACAGTGTGCAAAACCGCACACTCTCACTCACTTACTCTCAACTGATGGACTTGATGGAAAGGTAGCCTGCAGCTCTGAAATCAGACACAGACAGGTGATCAAAACAGCCCATTAGTCTCCATTTACACACTCTCACCGTCACACACACCTCAATCTGCTGACTATTCCAACACTAGCATGTGAACCACTTTGAAGAGTTCAAAACGGAGTTCTTTTGCTGTTGCAAGTGGTAACAGGCAAGCATGTTAAGCATCTTTCCACAGGTTCAAATGAAATTAGTGACAAAGTGTAATTCAGTGCTGAGCAGTCATGACTACATTATTTATTCAGCCCATTATCCCCCATTGTTTATACAGTGTGATTGTGATAATCCTTATGCCTTTTTACCCTTGTTTTTTTCTTTTTTTTTTTTTTTTTTTTTTTTTTTTACTCACAAAGTGATAATAGACCATCATGGTGTTTAGTACACAACTGTACATATCTGTGGTTCTTACAGTGAGGTCTGGGGACATCTGTGGCCATGAAGCATAGCGATTTTAAGGATTTTTTTTTGTTACAGTGGTGGAAATCACCAGCAATATCAAAGTTATTATAGTTACTTTTCAATTTCAAGAATATGTTGCCTTATCAAACCTCTTGGTATTTATAAATGGTTCGATTATGAACTGGTCTTGACGTCTTCACACTAACTTGCTCACTCGTTAGGCTAAACACCAGAGCTGTGGTACTAACAAGTGATGAGTCTATTTACCAATGTTCTTGTGTAAGATCTGTACTGTGTCAGTGGAAGCATTTAGCACAACGTCCAGTCTTATACTGTTCTTAATACAGAAAATGGGGAGAAATTACAAAGGCACTTGGCAGCTTTTTGTTGACTTTAAGAGCTGCTGACATTCAATAGTAGTAACAAAAATAAGCATTAAATCTCAACAAATTGACAAGTTGTATATTTATAGAATGTGTTCTGTGTGGCATGTTCTCCCTGCATGGGTTTCCTCTGGGTTTTCTGGTTTCTTCCCACTCCCCAAAAACATGCTGATAGGTGGATTGGCTACACTAAATTGCCCCTTGGAATGAATGTGTGTGCAAATGTGGTACTCACGGTGCCCTGCGAATGGCATTCCCGCCGCATACCCAGTGTTCCTGGGATAGACTCTGGATCCACCGCGACCCTGACCAGTGGATTACTAATTTGGACAAGTGGTTATTAAAGATGAATGTAGAAAAAAATTTTTTTGTACACTATCAAATAAAAATAATCCAGCATTAATAACCACAAATACATTAAATGACTGGGCCAGAGAGGTACATGATGCAGAAGTTACACATTCAGGAGCATTTTGGATTATGAAACTTACACATGGTATACACATGTAAACACAGGGCATTTCAACAGAATAGAAATGTCCATGAAAGCACCAGTGTGAAGAGAAAGTTGAAAATTACAGGGCTGTTTGTGTTCCACATATGAGTTCCACATATACGTATACACACAGACAGATGTCAGGCAAAAATTAAGAGGAAACATAATTACAAAGAAACACAACACAGTATACAAACACCTCGCAATACCCAAAAGCAATCACCCTGACATACACACCTTACCACCGTTAATCCCCTAGACACTGGAAAGCACACACACAAACACATACTCATGCAAACTCTCTCACACATGCACACAAACACAGAGTCAGTGTGTTTATCACAGTGTGCAGGCTACCAGAACCCGTTAGTCTAATTCCGTTTGTGTGTTTAGATTCGTTTTGCTTTAATCTCCTCTTGTTTGTGCACATCTGCAGGAATAGCACTCTGTGAGAGGGGGAGGGGTGGTTCCAAAAGATGGGTACAGGTGAGAGACAGAGAGAGAGAGAGAGAAAGAAAGAGAAGAGAAGAGATAGAACAAGGGAGCAAACTCCAGTATGTACATAAAGTGGTATGGCCACAGGATCAGGAGACAGATGCAATCCAACTTCTGTCCATTGCTTTTGTTTAGTTTCCATTCAAGAATTCACATCACTAAATCATGTGAAAATGTGTGATAATACAAAAGCTTGATTTTGGAATAGAGTTCCAAATGTTTTAGTCTCAGTAGTTAAACAATCAACTCCAGTATACTTGACACTGTGCAAGAGAACGGTTTATAAACATTACACAATGGTTAAAATTTTCTACTTAAATTATTGGAAAATAATAAAATAAATACTTTACAAGAAAAGAATTACAAAAAATAATTCTCAAAAGAACTTTTTCTATTATAAATGTAAAAGAACTCTTGACACAGAAATATTTTAAATAAATTCTAGCAATTAGTCATCCTTGAAAAATGTTTTTAAATTGCTCAGTCTCTAGATACTCTTTTGTTACCTTGAACACACACAATCCATTCTCATGAGAAAAAATAAAGAACATTATACACAAACTAAATAATAGATGTTAACATGTTAACAAGTCAGTTAATGGATATAAAACTATGCATAAACATTCATTTATTCATCTTCGGGAACAGCTTTAATCTGGTCAAGGTCACAGCTAATCTGGAGCCTATACCAGCAGCCAGCCCATCACAGGGAACCATGCACAATCACGCACTCATTTGTACCTATTGGCAATTTAGTGTAGCGAGGAAACCGGAGAACCCAGAGGAAACCCAAAGAAAATGGGGAGAACAAGTGAAACTCTGTAAAGACCTATGGAAATAGGAGATATTCTGCAGGGAGAACTAGGCCAAGATCCCTGTTCAAGTGTTTCCATGCTTTTTAGATATTCCAGGAAAAGGCTCACTGCTTCTTCTCTACAGAAGAGGAGGCTTCACCATATATTAATTAATTTTAAAATCAGTGTTCTTATAGATAACCATGCCAATAAAGCATCAGGTGTCACTAAGAGACTATTCACACTCACTGTTGGGAATATACATGTTACCATTTGACTAAATACTGTATCTGATTCACAACAATTAAAAATATAAAGCAAAGTGTGTGTACGTTATATTAAGTATAATTTCCAAAAAAGAATTTCCAGCAGCATAAATGATGTTCATTTTCTGGTAGTGCACTCAGACTTTGTGATCATACTGTAGGGTGTTAGAGTCTCAGCAATAAGCGGGCCAGCAGCAGTAACCAGGAGGCTCTCAGCTCAGAGAAGAGCAGAGCACATTGGCCAGGCCTTCAGGCTTCTGGAAGTCTCTTCAGTCTGTCACACACAACTCACAACACAGGCTCCACCACCAACACAGCATTACAGGCCTGTTACACAGCATTACAGCACATCTTATTATCCTGCTGAACTCTCTTCATTAGCCCAATTGGATCCTGGGATTTCCATTTGTAAATGGGGAGCTTTTTAGATTAGCTGGTGTCGGCCATTATGACACATTCTCTAAACGTTCCCCCAACGGCACGATTAGCTCCTGTCTGTCAGGCTGGAAATGTAAACTTTTCAAAATGTGATTCATCCCTTTAAGCCTTTCACAAATATTTTCCACAAGAAACGGTAAAAAAACTGTCAACGAAGCAATCCCTGTTTCAATGTTTGTCATCATTATGAATCATAAACTACTGAAACTACGCAATGTAAACCAACCTTGTTAATCCTTATCACTGATGCATTTATCATTTGCCTCACTACAGCTGGGATGGTGGGGGGATATGAGCATTGTGTACTGCTCACACTGAAGATGTTCTAATGCAGAATGTGTGGATGCAGTCTTACTTGGAACAAAAACTTTTGGTTATGTACAGTCAATAAATATCCACAATAAGACATTTTCTAACTTTGGGCACCATAAAATTGCAGGGGTACATGTCAGTACTAAAATTGCACTATTACCCTGTGTTGACAGTCAAGAGTTTGCACTCATTCTGGTTCTCTTTTTCTCTCTCATTTACAGCCTCTCTCTCTCTTTTCCCAGTGGAAGGCAGGCTGCTGTTCCTCCCCAGGCTGGCATTCAGACACGGCCACAGCTCCAGCAGCACCAACGCACACTGAGGCAGCAAATTATGAAAATGTGGCTCTGTGTCCTCAATGGCACCACACTTCCTTAATGTGGCACAAAATTAGAACCTGAGGGTGAGAGAGAGGAGCCCGTTTAATTGGAAAAACTGCTCTAGGCCTACACACATGCACATAAACACACACACACTCCCCCCCCCCCCCCCCCAACACACACACACACACACACACACACTTAAAGTAATTCATTGCATGAAAGCTGTGATATCATCTCTTACCCACCAACAGTGCACTCTCATCTATAAGACACCTCTGCTGAGAGCCGTAGGCATTCATAAAGGTGTCTAATGTGTGAGTTTACCCTCAATTATTTAAAAAGCCCTTTACAGAGATCACATAATGAGGGCACTCTCTCTCTCTTCAAGAGACAAAAACATTTCTCCTAAAGGGGTCTCATTTGTTTACTCAAAATGTCTCCAGTTATGTTTGATATTCCTATAAATGTCACACTGGTATTATCACAGTGAGACATGGTGCAAGCATCTGTTTCAAATTGTGCACATCAAAACAGTTACATTTGTCATGTTTCATTCGCTTAAACATGCAAGTAGGTACACTGGGGAAAAGGCATGCACACACACTCACACCTGTACATAATTCATCAAAAGGAGGAAGCCCATTGTCTAAGCCCCCATTGGCCATTGAATGCCAGTTATTCAGCCACGCTTCTTCCTGTGTCCTGCAGTGCTGTGGTGAGGCCTCACTCTCAGGTGTGCCCAAAGACCCGGGACTGAGATTCTCACTGGTACCTACCCACCCAACCACCCCGAAACCTCCTTCCTCCTCCAGCCTACAGCCTCCCACTCCAACCTGGCTAGTATTACTATGCTAGGAATTAACTAAAGGTTCAAGAATCATCACAGAAATTTGAGTACCAATTCCTGCCTCTTCTTAAACCACACCTCCATTGTTTAATAGGTTTAAGGTTTATTAAAGCAAACAATGGATGAAGATACTAGTTGGAAGATGGAGGTGACATGGAGGCCAGGGTTTCACTTTCACATAGGCTATGAGCACAATAGTGTGCTATTTTAATCTTGGTTTCTATTCTTTTATAATAAGGGATTAACAGATCTGGGGTCTTATAAGTGAGATGTACAGTAAGGGTTTAAAAGTCTGAGTCAAATGACAAGTACTGTTCTTTTTTCATAAATATCTGTATAAACTATAATCATTTAATAAATATACACATTGCTTATGATTTTCTGATTGGTTTGGTTCTGATGTTTCTTAAACAAGATTACAAAATGAAACTCAATATTGTATCAGAAATAATGTATAGAGGACTGTGTTAACTGAGTCAATGTTGAGTGTTGGGTTAAAAAATGAGTATCAGTAATATTTTGTATTAGTTTTTGAGATAACAGTGATGAGATAAAAGCAGTCCTTGGTGATGGATTCAGACTTTTGGAATTTTATATAGGGATCACATGGCCTTTCCTCTGTCCCCTTCCTGCAGCTCATCAGTGGTATAAAGTACAAATCCACATGTCCACACACACACACACACACCTGCACAAGTGGCCATAAGTTTCATCTCAACTCCATAACAGTGGCTAGCTCTGTATAGTCTCTTTCCTTCCTCTTTGCTCCCTCCCTCCCTCCCATCCCTCCAAGTCAGTGGAAGGAGAGGAGATAGTCCCTGCAGCTAAAGCCTTCTTTTTAGCACGCCGCTGGCGAAGTCTATCAGCAAGGCACAGCAAGCAGAGGTGTCGCTTCTTCTCTGGCATTTCGGACAGTATCAACTCCTCTCTGGGGGGGGGGGGGGTTGGTTTGGGGAGAAAAACAGAAGGGTATTATCAGGGAGGGATGAGTACAGCTAAGGCATTTTTGTCTTTTTATTCTCCTCCTAAGCCCCAGGCTGTGCTCCCAATCCGATTGGTCGATACAGCCAGGGATGTAAATGAAATGCAAAGAGCAAAAAGGCTGGCTTCCCATTGCCACTGTGTAATGTGTCTGTTCCACTGCAACTCTCTCTTGCTCACTCTTTTGGCTCTTGCTTCCATTTCAGTGCCACATTCTCTCTGTTCTTTTGGATCTATGTCTTTGTTGTGCTTTGAGTAATGTCTTTCTGTCCATACCACTACTGACCAGTTTGTTTACTCTGATCCCATCATGCTCTTGACTTCAGCCCTGCACTCTCTTCTTTCACCATCTCTTACTTTCTCTCTTCATCCACCCTCCCCACCCCCACCTCCTGCTGGCTGGGCTCTCCACTCTTATCTGCTCAGGCGGCCCACATTCCAGTGTTGCCGTGGCGCCCTGCCTGCATCCATGGTCACGGCGATTCCATGGGTTCCCACAATCCCCGAGATGAGAGAGGGAGAAACACAGCAACAATGAAAAATGATGAGAAGAGAGCAAGAGAGAGAGAGAGGGATGCAAAGAAACAGACAAGTCAAGAAAACAGAAATCAAGCCCAAATTATATGTGACTATTTTTAAAGACACTCTTCGCAAAGAAGCAACACTCTGGTACATGGGCAAAACAAAATTCAGGTATGTAACATTCAGGTAGAAAGTGTGTATATGTGTAGTTTGCAGGAAGGCTGCATCATAGACTGCATTCTCAGATCACACCATCAGGGATTACAAGCCTGAACCAATGCCTTAACAAGATTTCTGAATATAAAATAAACAGACTCATCAAATCCATTGGCATGTGGAGTTTAAAGGAGTTGTGAATGCACTGTGCAGTGGAAACTGATAGAGGAAAAAGAGAAAATGATGGGACATTTCAAGAGGTTGTCCCCAGATTAGTGGGCCTTTCTTAATCTCTTTTGGCTGGTCCCAAATTGGGTTGCCTTCCAATCTCAATCCCAGACTGCTGTGCTCCTAATGTGGGAGCCAGATACACATGACAGCAGGAGGGAAAAGGATAATTATGAGTGAGTGAGAGGGAGAGAGAAAGTGAAAGAGACAGAAAGAGATGGTTCATTAATAAAATATACACTGGTATAATATCAATTTATTTTGGTACAAAAATAACACACATTCAGAGTGAATTCAAACTGAAAACAAACATTATTTTTCAAAATGTTTTACCTCTACCTGGTCCACTTAATAGTATTTCATCTCACCTTACAAAATACCTCCCAGCATCTCAGACAGCAATGACAACAGTGCTCTATTAGAAAAATGTGTCTAATATTTTTCAAAAGTTATTACAACACCTACTGTGTGTTTGCAAAGCAAAAAAGATATTCCAAAAATGGTAAGATCATATGGCTTTTTAAGACAAGGTCTTTCATCAACACCTAACTGATGGTATCATCATATAGCCAAATAAAAGCAGGTAGCTCAGTTCATCTATTAAGTGCAACATCAGAACCAAAACAAACCATCATATACTGGCATCAATCGGCACCACTGACCTGTATGATTCTCACTGAAATTGGCTGGTTTGATCTTTCATTCTTTCTGCTTCTTTAACCTGTTTTTCACCGGCTTCTGCATCAGGAATTCCTTTCTTGCTGGAGTTCCTATTCCCTCAAACAGTACAGCTATATATGTTAAAGCGTGTTCACATTTTCTGAAGTTTCTGAAATTTCATAGTGGTCTATGTTGTGTTTTTCTGTGTGAGTCTCTGAGTTTGTCCCTCTCCTTGCTGAGGTGTGTGATGGCGGAACGGATGGCGCTGCTCTGAGGGTCCATGGGTTCTCTCTCAATATACCGGCTAAAGTGATGAATACCGTGGTTCAGAAGAGACTCTAGCCCATGACGTCCTCCTCCTAAACGGAGCAAGCGCTCAGCAGCCAAAGCCAGATTCTTATCCCAATTAGCAGGATAGTCGATCTGGGCACCCACAATTTGACAATAAATCTATAAATAAAAAAAGGGTAAAATGGTACTGTAGAAAAAAAAAAAGTAAAAATAGAGATTGCAAAAAAAAAAAAAAAAAAAGTCAGAGTCAGAGATGCTATCACAATCAAAAATGTTAGAAAAGCATAATTAGGTGGCCAAGTGATA
The DNA here is from genome assembly GCF_027358585.1 of Pangasianodon hypophthalmus. Lineage (NCBI taxonomy): Eukaryota > Metazoa > Chordata > Actinopteri > Siluriformes > Pangasiidae > Pangasianodon > Pangasianodon hypophthalmus. The sequence goes on from NC_069719.1 coordinate 15,718,274, forward strand.
TTTACATATTACGTGACTCAATGTTGTATATATCAGTAAAAGACAATAAGTAGTGCTGTTTCTCTTGTTTTTGGATGTAATTATTTGGTGAATTCCAGAGGATCTTAAGTCTTGTGGACAGCAAAGTGCATAATGGCTTCCTTTTACACTTCCTGTTTTTAAACAAAAACCTGTCATAAATGGAAACCATTATGTATGTCCTCAACAAACAAGCAAATAACACTAAGTGTAACTAGAATGCATTTAGATACATAATGAGAAAAGTACATCAATGAATATGGTTAGAACGTAAAACAAATTAAGGACATTAAAATAAAATTAGGACATTAAAATCAATTCTTTATCAGCTATACTGGCTAAAACTAGCAGACCCACTCTGTCATACTCACATTGTAAGAGAGCTCATAGAGGTGAGCCTGACCCCCTCCCTCCATCCTCTCAGCAAGGTCAAAGAGGAAGAATGCCATTTTCATCCTATAAAATCAACCACAGAAATGGATGTCTGGTTCTTCTAGAAATTAGATTCTAATTCTGTGAACATGGCACACACTGAGATCAAGCATAATTGCCTGTGGCTTGCTGGACAATAAGATAACAGTGATAGTGGAAAGCGTTACCTGGCCTGCCACATTTCCTCATTGGCCACTCGCTCCCATGAGCCAGGAGGAAAGCTACAATGGAAGATCACAAAAAACAGCAATATTGGGATGTGTGAAAGTTGTGAGTATGAGTCCAGCTTTTTTTTTCTTCATTCTACTACCCCGCATATCCTTATATCTATACAGTACTTTCTTCACATCATAAAATTTTTTCCACATTATTTTACCCTAGTATGGAAAATAAATAAGACACCAAAGACAACTGTAATTCTTTCATATTATTTTACAAATGTAGTAAGTTTAGAGAATAAATACATTTTAAAAAGCACTGAGTATGTCAGTAGTATCAGGCTCTCATGTTCAAGTTTCTGTTGGCAGAAACAAGCAATCCAGAAGATCCTCGTAAAAACATGTGACAGCTGATATTCAGTGCCTGCGATCTTTAAAAGCACTCCCATGTGCTAAATGACCCACATATTTCTGCACTTCTTCCGTTCCATTTCATTGCGCATAACCATGCGGCCTCTCCTTCAAAGGAATATTTTAGCATGTGACTTCCCGGCTAATATTTGGCTGCCAGGCAGGGACAGACACGCTTGTAGCAGCCGAGAGGAGAGTAATGTCACACCATTCAACCCCGATTAGCTTGCTGAATACCAGGCAGGCACGCAGAGCCTCAGCGCCGAGGACTAGAACTAATTTCACTTTATACGCACGTATCGGCACGCTGCAGTTTAGAAAGTCATTAGGGTGGGGTCAGCAGACTAATAACGACTTTGAAGCTGGAGACGATGGATGCCTTCCCAGCAGGACCCCAGTGCAGTGGTTAAGTGGAGACTGAAGTGAGTGGAGAATGAAGTGAAAGATGCGGCTGGAAAAAATTATGGAGCTCAGTGCTGTATTGTGCTCTATAGATCTCAATTTAAGAGGAATCACTTTTAGAACATTTAGAAATGTATAAAAAAATATAGCATCAGATATATCATATATGAACGGTATGAGCTGGTACATAAAATTTCTAGGGAAACCATTAGCTGGTGAAAAGAGAATACACAGCAGATGCATCATGTGATAATGGAAAACGTAGTGTACCTGTTATGAGGCTCACTCCAGTTGTACAGATTCTGTGTGCGCTGTACCCACTCCACAGGGTGCAGGCGGCTTGTAAGGGGCATCAGCTGCTCACAGACCCCCCACGGCCACTGGGAGAAGGACTTCTCCCAACTTGGGTCTCCTTCCGACAGGCCAATACACAAAAACATAGGCCGGCTGCATGCAAGCACATACAGACACACAATTACACAACAGGTGAGATATAAGAGGCACATGACTCCAAGTCAAAGATTTTGTTATTCAGATTTTCGATAATTTGTTGTCTTGATGAGCCCACAAAAAAACTCTAATTGCCACCAACAAAGCAAAAGATATTATTATAACAATAATCCCATTCATTTATTCAAGGCTTTCCTTTAAAAGTCAGCCAATGTTAGATAATGTACAAGCACTGTTTTTTTAAAATCCTACGGCCTGTTCCTGCAGACCCTCTTGACCAATCCCACCATCCCTCTGCTATTTTTGTTTATATTTGCCTGCAATATGGTCCTACTACCCAAAATATAAAAAATAAAGTAAATAACCACAGTGACCCTGACCAGGAAAAAAAAGTTGCACAACACTGCACTAAACCCCCATGTTAATGAACGTGACTTTTCTTTGCCTTGCAAGCTTCATATCTGACAGCCCTCTCCCGTCTGCATGAGAGTGAAAAACATGCACTCCTGCAACATATTTTTTGTAGTCATGCGGGATCCTAGTCCTGATGCACACCTGTACTGCCAACCAACTGAACAACAATATCCTATGCTTAGAGCTGATCATCTGGAAGCAAATTATAGCAAGCCATGGACGATTTACACTGTCAGCTAAAATTCTCCATTTTAAATCTTTTTTTTTTTTTTGGTCACCTAGGACTAGGCATAGATTCTATTCAGGCAACTGTCATGCATTTCCCTTTTCTCCTTTTCCCTCTCAAGTCCCCAGGGTAGAGCCTACAGTGCCTAAAGCCCCAGGCTCCAGGCCTCTGGAAAGGAAATGCTGCCGTCTGGTGGAGGGAGGGGGTATTCACCTACCTCTTCTTCTGTGCTTTGTGCTATCCAATATCACATAATGAAATTAATCATAGGCATCATAACCTACATGGGCTATGTAACTGCTGTGTTTGAGCTCAAACATTATTTAGTCATTAAGACATAGCTGTAGTGATTTTGGGGAACATCATTGCAAAATGGTGAAGTGTCTGTGCATGTTAAACTCACTCTATATTGTGCTGGATAAACTGTTCGATGTTAAAGCTATTCTTCTGTTCAGTGTTAACCGGATCCCAAACTCGCCCAGGGAACTTTACGCCAGGAAGATGCTGTTGCAGCTTAGGCACATACCAGCTATAGGTCATCATCTGGAGAATCAACAGGAATGTGGCATGAAAACCTAAAAACTAAATCAGCATTAAACAGCATTAAACTTATAGCTCTAAATAGTATAGTACTAAAATGTTCTTTGCTGTAAAACCTCTTGGTCAATGAGGCTGAGGTCTGGCCGCAGGCCCTGGCAGTAGTGCAGGTAGCGGAGTGTGTTACCGGGAAGATCACCCCTGGTCAGCACCAGTGAGCTCTCTGGGAATGAGAAAATGAGCTCGCGGGCGAATCTCTCCACAACATCGTTCCTACTCTGATCAAACTCTCTGGAAGAAGTACACACATTTTATACACACTATTCAACACTTGAAAGTACTCAGAAAGCAGGCAGAATTTCAAGCTGCACTGAACTAGCACCATTTAAACAAACAAGGATGCTCAAGAACAACCACTAACTTATAAAGCAGAAGGTATGAAAAATTATTCATGATTACAAAAATGAGGTACACAGTACAGATAACTCTGTAGGCATTGAAGAGTACAGGAGATCCATGACACTATCACACCTCCAGCTGGTCTGCTGTCAGCTCCTCTCCCACACAGAGCCAGCGTGAGAGTGAATGAATGATGTTAAACTTTCTCAGATGATGCAGCTGAGCGCCTTGCCTCTGTAATCAGCCTCTGACAGGTGTGATGAGCGCCAACAAGTACATCCTTCCAAGCAGGCTGATCAAAGTGGCACGGTACGAGGCACCAAACCACACGGCTGTAATCTATGAGACTGCTGTGGCCAGTACGCCTAATCAACCACAGAGCACCGGCGCTTTAATCTGCATGACTAGCGTGGCCAGGACAGCATATCAAGCAGAGAGTGAAAAGAGATGGAATGTTATGAGTTTGGGAGCTTCTGATGTTTGATGAAGCATGGACGTGATGAATAATTAGGTGAGTGACTACCAAGTCCGAAGCACAGTGAAAACCTATGACCCTGGGAAACACAGTTGAAGGGAAAGGAATGGACATAACAACAAATACAGCATGAAAAAAATCGAGGATACAGTCCATTTAAAACATTGTGCAGACCTTTGCCTCTAAGGCATCATCTCTAATACTTCACCTCTGATATGTAAAAATACCAATACATATTTCAGCAGTGTCTTAACACCTATAGTCAGTTTCAGAACTATTGACTCCCTTCATGAAAATGAGCAAAAATGAACATATGCAATGAATGAAATTTCGAGCTCAAACAAATCCATGTAGCTTTATTTAAATTGAAATATTTTATTTAATATAAAAGGATTTCTTAAGTAGTATGTTTTTTTTTTCTTGACAACACTGTTTTCAAAGTTATCAACACCCTTTCTTATAATATTACGTGAAGCTTCACCTAGTCAGAATAGCAACACAGAACTTCACCCTGTAATGTCTAAAAAGGTTGGAGAATATATTCTTAGGTTCGTTCATCATGTGGACCACCGTTACTTAAACTTAGAAACGTTACTTAAAAAACGTTAGATTTTTAAGGAAAGATACATTTTTTAATTGTTTGAGTAAAAAATTTGAATCATTATGCCACCTCACAGCTCCCGGGTCCCCCTTCAATCCTGAGCTCAGGTTACTGTCTGTTTGGAGTTTTGCATGTTCTCTCAATGTCAGAGCGGGTTCTTCTGGGTTCCCTGGTTTCCTCTTACCTACTAAAAATATGCCGGTAAGTGGATTTGCTACACTAAATTGCCACAGTTTTCCACCACAACCCTGACAAGGATAATGCGGTTACTGAAGTTGAATGAATGAGTTAATTAATTTCTGCATTCTCTTGAAATGTACCAGTAATTCAGGAATTAACTGAATGTGGCTTTGTATAATGAGTTCATTCTCAGGCACACAAGCACACACACATGCATGTTCACCTTTGATTTAAGTGAATTGTGTGTGAGAGAAGTCCTGCAGTGATGAGCCAGGCTCCCACGTTCCACACCTTTCTCAGCCCCAGCCATCTCTCCAACAAACACACTGTCCAGTTCAGCCCCACACCAGCCAGAACACACACACCAGCATCAGCCTGTAGCCAGAACCGCTCCACCTACACACACATACACACACACAGCTTTCCTTCAACATTAGAAGCCTTCTTGCTCAGCAGACAAAAGTAAAAATAAATTAGTTGAAGTCTCAGTGTGTGAATCTTTCATGCAGTGTTGATATCACAGGTACCTCCGGTCCATGCATAACTGAAACTAATCATCTGTTTGTTACAGATACACTTGACACTCACGACTCCAAGCAGTAGGGGATTCTCAATGTCCAGGTTGGCTCTCCAGGCAAAGAACACAGAATAGACACTCACCATAACAGCAATCAGGCACACGAAAGCACACCATCTCCTGGGGGTGAAAATAGACGGTCATTATGCTGTAACGTACAGGAATGCTTTCCTGCGACACCAAATTCTCTGTCGGGTGTAATGGTGATGCATTCTTAAAAAGCAGAACACCTCACTTGTCAATTAAGCCATTCATCTACATCAGTTGTAAATATACCACACCAACTTTTGATGGAAACTTATTGAAAGCAGCAATTTCTATTTTCATTTCACAAGCAGACTTATCTGCTGAGACTTACCTATTACATAAAGCATTTAGCAGAGCCAATACAGCTAATACGAGCACAGGAACAGGCAGGTCAGCCATACAGTGATTACACTGAGCTCTGAAAGAAAACACATACGCAGCGATTAATGCACTTCGCTTATCTTCAGCAACTGTTTCATTCTTTTTTACCATTGTCAAGGTGAATCTGAACCCTATTCCAAAACACTAGTTCATTCATTCAGAAATCATCAGTAACGGCTCAATCCTGGACAGGGTGGTGGTGGATCTGGAGCCTTTGTGAAGCAGCAAAACTTCTTTAATGAGACACCAATCCATCATAGAGCACCATGCGAAACTGGTGTAAACACCACAAAACTGGGGAATTTTAGAGTAGCCAAGCCACCTGCTGGCATGTTTTTGGGAGGTGTAAGGAAACCAGAGAACACAGAAGGACCCAGACAGCCCATGAAAAGAAACTCCACACATACAGTAACCTGAGCTCAGGACTGAACCTGGGACTTTGGAGCTGTGAGGCAGCAACAATACCTACTGCTCCTCCATGCCCCCAAAATCACTAGATGCAAGGCAGAAATATTCAATCATTTAGTTAATACTCATGAATGTTTCTGCAATTTCTCTGTCTCTTTTCATAAGTCAATATGCAATTTCCAGCTTTCAAGTGATAGTAGCCTGACTTAATTCCACCATCTTCCCTAACCATTTTACAAACGTAATGAATGTAATGAATGAGAGACCCATGCACCTTCTACATCGTACTTCCAGGGAAATGTCATGGGAAAATAAATTTTAGGAATAAAGTGATTTTTGGTTGGGTTGGTTTCAATAAGTTTGAAAATCTCAAACAAATATTTACATTTAGGTTAATATTTGCCAAACAGAGGGGAGAAAGGAACACAACAAAGTACATGATGGAGCTCTACCACAGACCATCTCCAGATAAGAATATGACACTAACTGCCATCAGAGTAGCTCTTGGATGGCTATTTACAGTTGTATACATTTGTTTTTGGGTTAAATTCAGCTAAAACACAGCCCTAAATTTCCATTTAAAACAGAGACATTCTCACTACTTCCCTAAAAACGGTATCTCACAAAATAGGCTCAACTGTTTGGTCAATCATCTGGGATTAGATGATGAGGCACCCAGAAACTTTTAGCCCATGAGCTTGCTTTCTAAACTACCTAACTAGGTAATGTTAGTGATGAATTATTATTGTTGTATTACTGGGGTTATATTTTGTGTAAAGATGCTGACATGTTTCTAAGTAGTTTTTTTTGTTGCTTCTTTAGAATCTACACATTATTTTAATAGTTTAAAATTGTACTTTCATAGGTAATTTAAAATACATAATACCTGCCATTTAGTGCATTAAAAGAAAAAAGTGTCAAAACGTTCAATTGCTGAGATCAGAAGATGAAATTAAACTTTATGAACAGTATTACATGGAAATTAAAACATGCCTTCAACTCTATAGCAGTAATGACAGTATTGAGCTCATTCTGAAGCTGATATACTCACTGTAGCATCTTCATCAGGTTAACTTTACCCTCAGATTTTGCCTGAACAAAACATGAAAAACAAAGACAAAGAAAGAAAAACTGCATAAGAGTAAAACAGTGTAAATATTCTCCACAGTCAAGTGGTAGCTAAAATAATGCCAGCTTGCTGAACATACAGTGGATATAAAAAGTCTACACACCCCTGTTAAAATGCCAGGCTTCTGTGATGTAAAAAAATGAGACCAAGATAAATCATTTCAGAACTTTTTCCACCTTTAATGTGACCTATAACCTGTACAACTCAATTGAAAAACAAACTGAAATCTTTTAGGTTGGGCGAGTAAAAATAAAAAAACAAAATAATGTGGTTGCATAAGTGTGCACAACCTTAAACTAATACTTTGTTGAAGCACCTTTTGATTTTATTACAGCACCCAGTCTTTTTGAGTCCATCAGCATGACACATCTTGACTTGGCAATATTCGCCCACTCTTCATTGCAAAAACGCTCCAAATTTGTCAGACTGCAAGGGCATCTCCCGTGCACGGCCCTCTTCAGATCACCCCACAGATTTTTAATCGGATTCAGGTCTGGGCTCTGGCTGGGCCATTCCAAAACTTTAATCTTCTTCTGGTGAAGCCATTCTTTTGTTGATTTGGATGTATGCTTTGGGTCGTGGTCGTGCTGAAAGATGAAGTTCTTTTTCATCTTCAGCTTTCTAGCAGAAGCCTGAAGGTTTTGTGCCAGTATTGACTGGTATTTGGAACTGTTCATAATTTCCTCCACCTTGACTAAGGCCCCAGTTCCAGCTGAAGAAAAACAGCCCCAAAGCATGATGCTGCCACCACCATGCTTCACTGTGGGTATGGTGTTCTTCTGGTGATGTGCAGTGTTCTTTTTGCGCCAAACATACTTTATGGAATTATGGCCAGAAAGTTCAACCTTGGTTTCATCAGACCATAACACATTTTCAAATGTGTTTTTGCAAAATTTAGCCAGGCTTGGATGTTTTTCTTTGTAAGAAAAGGCTTCTGTCTTGCCACCCTACCCCATAGCCCAGACATATGAAGAATACGGGAGATTGTTGTCGCATGTACTACACAGCCAGTACTTGCCAGAAATTCCTGCAGCTCCTTTAATGTTGCTGTAGGCCTCTTGGCAGCCTCCCTGACTCCCTTTTCTTCTCGTTGTTTCATCAATTTTGGAAGGACGTCCAGTTCTTGGTAATGTCGCTGTTGCGCCACATTTTCTCCACTTGATGATGATGGTCTTCACTGTGTTCCATGGTATATCTAATGCCTTGGAAATTCTTTTGTACCATTCTCCTGACTGATATCTTTTAATAATCAGATCCCTCTGATGGTGTGGAAGCTTTCTGTGGACCATGGCTTTTGCTGTAAGACGCGACTAAGAAAATGTCAGGAAAAGCCTACTAGAACAGCTGAACTTTATTTGGGGTTAATCAGAGGCACTTTAAATGATGGCAGGTGTGTACTGACTCCATATTTAACATGAGTTTGGATGTGATTGCTTTATTCTGAACACAGCCACATCCCCAGTTATAAGAGGGTGTGCACACTTATGCAACCACATTATTTTGTTTTTTTGTTTTTACTCGCCCCTCCTAAAAGATTTCAGTTTGTTTTTCAGATGTACAGGTTATAGGTCATTTCTGTACTTTTTATACATCACCAGAAACCTGGCATTTTAACAGGGGTGTGTAGACTTTTTATATCCACTGTATATATATATTAAGTAAGAGTGTGTACCAGGCTGAAGGTGCCGTACTCAGCCCTGAGCAGGTGTGTAAGCAGGCCGCTGAGGGTCGTCTGGTCTCCCCAACTCCATCGAGCTTTGTTTAGGTATGAGGAAATTGGCAGGTAGAGATAGGGAAGAAATCCAGTGAGGAAACACACACCCAGAGATACTATGGCTGAAAAACACAACCCCTGGAAGAAGAAATATTCAGCTGTTTCAACAAACACATTACTTAAAAAAAATTCTTACATTTAAATAAGCAATGCATTTAAGAAATTATTAGCACATTTTAAGTTCACGACTACTGGAAGAGCTCTCGTTGCTGGATGAGTTCCCTTGAACTAATTTGCTTAAAAACACTGCAGATTGGCAGAATGTCCAATAATCTACAGAGCAGCCTGCCAGCTTCTAAACACTGTCAGCAGAGTACAAGCTATTTCAACACTCTGTTTAACTGGTTTGCAAAGCAGTTTACTTTGAAGGCTGAGTGCAAGAGCTAAGTATGTGGCTTTTATGCATATTTCTCTCTAATTTCTCTAAATTAAATTAAAATTTATAGAATATGCTTTAACATCACACTGTACAATATGCAGAATTTTAAACATACATATGGGTGCTAAAATACTGTGTACTTTGTACTCACTTTGTAAGTGTAGAGCTGGAGCAGAGACCAGGGTATGATGATGAGCACATACACAACCAGAGTGTGCTGGTTGCACAAACTCAATCCACAGCACAGCGCCCCCCACAGAGCAAACTAGAAAACAACAAACCATAATGACTAGTAATGACGCATCATGCACATCGCAAACATTGCATTGTGAGCTGTAATTGGGAAATTGTGTTTATTACCTTTTTCTTCTGGTCCACAGTCTCTGCATTATGGAAGCAGGCTGAGAGGGAGAAAAGGAACCCCACAAATAGGTTATTAAGTGAGAAGACTTCGGCCACTAGTGACCACTGCCAGACGAGTTTGGACAGAGCGAAGCTTCCACCTGCCAGCACAGCTCCCGGACCAGGCCCAGCCATTCTGAGTGAAGGAACACACTTTCAGTCACTGCACTCAGACAACTTTCTCTCCGGGATTACCACTAAGCTTCTGTTTTACTGCAGCTAATAAACAAAGCTACACATCCTTAATCCCCAACCTGGTGTGGATTACAGTCTGACTTTTGCACTACATGACAGTAATGGAGTGAGGTTACATTGGTGCCACTGTTGTTGGCATAAGGAGAAATAATCCATCAATCCCTTTAGAAAATACCAAAGTAAGACCATAGAAAAAATATACAGTGCCAAAAATGCATGCCTTATATTACATGAGAGTCTGGCACTTTGGCACATACTTATTCAACTTGAGTGTATATGCAGTAACCAGCAGCCATATGGTAGTGGACAGCCTGGTGCGGCAGCTGGTGGTCACGCTGGGGGTTTGACCCTCACCAAAAGGCCCAATATTAGCTGAAATTGAATAGCTCTGCACTATACTGTAATAGAATTTTTTTTCTTTGTCTAGTACATTAGTAGCAAAATTCACCACACATTTCATGACCGCATTCAGTACTAATAAAAACTGAATGGATATTATTGGCAAAAACAGAAGTCTTTGTACTTGAAGTACTTGAAAAAAAATACTGTAACAGTGTCGCTACACATATAAAAAACTGGCCATAGTTCAGCAACTGTTTTCCAGCTCAATCATTTTATTAATCAGCTTATCCAATCACATGCATTTATGTAAATTATTTAGCCAAAAACAGCTTATCAGACTACAGACTAGCTACAAGGTAAGAGAACTTAGGTTAGAAAGGGGAGAATCCTCAATGACGTTTATAGTTTTTTTTGTTTTTGTTTTTTTTGTTTCATTTTATTAACCCTCTCTGGCCTGATTAGTGAACCAACAACATGGCTTGTTTAAAGAAAAGTTGACAATGAAAACAGAATGTTTAAAACAATTGGACAGAGAAGTGTCCAATTATTCTCAGTGTCAGATTTAAAATAACTAAAAATAATTAAAATAACTAATAATAATTACAATAATTAAAATTAGTCCATGGCACTAGTAAAAAAGAGGTAACGTGAAGCACTACTACGGAACAAATATAACCACTTTGAATTTTCTTACTTATAGCCACAAATTAATCAATAGGGGTTAAGCAGTAAAAGGCCACTGGTGTCACCATTCAGTCATGTTAGTCACTGATTCAGACCTTTGTAAAGAACCGCAGTAGCCAAATTTAGTTGACTACCCCAGCCTTAATTAAAGCCTATTGTTTCTTACTGTTCAAGGCCTAAGCATAAAATAACAACACACCACTAGCCTCATCTCTTTAACAGTAATCAAGGCAAATTTGTGTTAATACCCAATGCTTATTAGTAAGACACACTGTGAGAGAGTGGAAGCACAGACAGCAAGGAGAATCAGAATGTGTGTAGAAGAGAGGAAACCAGAAGATAGGAACCAGACTGGATAGAAATGCAGTAGGAAAAGTTGAAAATGATGCCTGGAAGAGAGCTGGAGAGAGGGGGAAAAAAACCCAACTCTGTCTAGCACATTGGTTTGGAAAATTTTAGCGAGCTTGACAATTAAAGTTTGGGGGGGGGGGGGGGGGGGGGGGAGGGGGGGGGGGATAGTCAGGCGGTATGGCCCTCTCCTCATTGTACTGAGTGGCTTAGAGTCCTCATCAGCCTATCAGCTAAGTGACAGGCAGAGAGCTGCTCTATTCAGCAGCACAGATACACGCCGCGGGCCAAGCGGCTGCCAGGTCCCTCCTGACCCTGCAATCCCTTGCCGCTGACAGCTTCAAGCTCCATGGCAAATTAGGCGCTCTCACATTACAATCGCACAAGACAGATTCCATTAACGGTATCTGAAATTGAGTAGAGAGCAGGGCCCCCGCCTTATCAGACCTGACTCATAAGCAGCGGCAGCACTGCTGCAGCGCGCACGCTTAATCGCAAGCCATGATACCATTTAGACGTTTCCAGTGCCGTTTTGCCTGCCGCTGTGATAGTCGGCCACAAAAGAGCCTGATGAGACTTAGGCGAAGGGGAACAATGGAGCTTTCGCAGGGAAAGCAAAGTAAGTCTGGAAAAAAGAGAGAGAAGAGAAGGGTAAGGATGGAAAAAAGAAAAAATGGGGGGAGTGGAACTCTTTGACTGTTTTGTCTTCCTCCTCTTCCCCAACCTTATTTTCACAGTCATTTTATTTTTTTCGATTTCACAAAATATGGAGCATGTTTGGGTATGTGAATGTAAGTGCACTCAGGCTAATGGGGTGTCAGAGCATGAGTAGTATACTTGGTGATATCAGCTACTTAGTAGTCAACACAGACAGAAGAGTGAGGAGTAACCACAAGCACTTTGGTTAAGGTGCAGACCCCCCACACCTTCAAATCTACCCCCCTGTGTGTCAATTAACCCCAGCACACTCTGGAAACAGGGGGCTACAGCAGGAATTCCATCCAGTGGCAGGTGCCCTCAGTGTGAAACATCACATCCAGCCTTATTTAAACCTCCACCAAACATCAGCAGCTGAGGTTGACAGGAGTGCTCAGCTGTATTCACTCCCCTCTTTAAATCTCTATCCCTCTAATGACGCTTGACATCTCTCTATTTACGAGTGTCAGTTTGTCTAAGGGAAGGTGTTTGATGAGCTGCGTGCTGCATGTCTCTCATTTCTGTACTTGCAGGACCACCCGGGTCTCTCCTACTCCCTTCTCCATCTCTGTCTGCTTCTCTCTCTCGGCTCTGTGATAAGAGAGAATGAGTGACAGTCCAGTGCAGCATCAGAGGAATATTTGCTTTTATCTCGGTGTGCTGTCTGAGATGCTGCTGTGTGCACTTCTGCAGTTCTGCACCTCATCTTTTCAGCATGTCAACAAAAATAAACACTCACTCATGCAGAAGTAGTTATACATACTATACACATCATATTCTTGAACACACCTTTTCATATAGACCATCAACATGAGGATTAATCAGCTGTTCTCTAAATCAACTACATAATGGAAAGGTATAATAAAAACTCTAATGTATTTTTAACTCTCAAATGAAGAGAGTGTCCCTGAAAATTTATTTTAGATTGTTATGATATTTAATGTTAACTTGAGTTAACTTCTTAAACTTTCAACTTATCATTTAACTGTTCACCTTAAAGCATATGGAGCGTATATTAAAAGTTGAGTTACATATAGTATAGTTTGAAATTGCATGCAGACATAACTACAGATTTAAACTCCATTTAAAAGTTGTGCAAGAGTTATGCATGTGGGACAATGTTTGCTTAAGCATAGCATAGCATGAATGGTTCATCAGCTTGTCCTTCAACCTGTGGGCATACTTTCTGTACAGGAGAATGATTCGAATTAACAAAAACATTGGCATTATTTTTTATTACTTTGACAACTCAAAATAGCAAATTTAAAGTGACCTCGACTGTGCTCACAATTAATTGTCAGTGTGTGATCTTAAAAACAAACAAAAAAACAAAATAAAAAAATACAAAAAATACAAAACAATAGGATGTGCTGGATCAAGTGCCATTTCATAAGCTGCTGAATAATGAAGGTAGAAAATATATCGTTAAATTAAATCACATTTGCAGTGTTTAATGAGATAAATATAATTAGGACTATTCATGCAGCAATATACTGCTGATATACTAGACTAATATTAGATGTTTATTTCAATGCTTGCTATTTTCTCATTCACAACATTGTATTGGTGTTTTTTATGTTCCATTTTTAATTGTCTCTTGACTTGTTACATTGCATTACATCCTTCTTCAGTCTGCACTTTCTATCCCTGATTTTTTCAGACTTACAGGCAAGTCTTTGGTGTTTAAAGGTGCTGGTCTTGATACTACTGAAAAAACATATCTCAAATGCTTCTACTCAAGAAAACCTGGCAACCCTGGAGGTGTGAACTACATGCAGGTAATTTGCAAATGGCGCACACTGATAAGCAAAAACTGACTTAAGCAATTGAATAATCCTTCTATGAAAATGCATAATTTTCCTTGGACTTAGGTCACCAACTCTGAATACAGCCCTTTACTCAGTAACTACTATGAATTAGTAACTACAGTGAAACTAATAAGAAAGAAACAAAGAATGTAAGTCTGGACCCCAGAACAGCTCTTGAGGTTTAAGGGGTTAAATATTAGATGTGATATAAACGGTGAATAATTAGTCATCATCAGTTAATTCAAGGGGCTATATATTTGATGAAGGTTGGTTCATTATGACGGATTTGAGTGTTTATTCTGAAATGTAACTCCACATATTACAAAACATGCACTGGGGCAGAAAATACTATATTACAGTATATGACTGATCACATTTTACCACTAATTTGAAAGTACTTGTTGCACAAGAACTGATATTAATTTTATATCTTGCAAAAACACTAAAACTTACAGTATGTGAACGGTGTCTATGAGAAGAGCTTAGGGGTGTTTAAAGGTTGAAAGGCTGAAAGGACATTATAGAGCATTCTGCACAGTGCGTGTTAAAAATTAATCATTCCCCAAACAATACGGACAGTAAAACAATTTCCCGCAGCAAGCCATCTTTAATCCCCTAACTACCCACACCATGTGGACAAACAGACTCTAAGTGTGTATGTCATTCAGCAATTTCTTCCACCATCATTATTGCAGCAAAGTCATTAGGCATCCATGGTTCTGAATTATGCACAGTTGTATAGACTGTATTAATTTTGAACATATGGTAATAGGCAAACACTGATCCTCTCCTTGCTTGGTGACTGCTATTAGGAAGTGCCTGTGGAGATGGAGAAATGTAATATGGATGTAATACCGACTTCCAGTGTAGCAGACACAATCTTGGGCCTCCAGGCAAAGAGAAATTAGAGTAATTGTATAATACTGTAAAATAACTGTATTTCCCCTTATTCTGAACCGAATAATCAGAGGAAAAGACTTCTTTATTAAATATCTGTTAAGGAGTATTACTGCATGTATGTCAAATGAAGCATTGGTCATGCTGGGGGTGGCCATTTATCAGCAGTGTCTCACTGTGTGATATAACACCGGGCATGGCTTACCGTTAGGATAAGGCAAACATTTAACAAAAATGTATCCTTCTATTCAACATTTGGTATGTGCTAATAAGACAATCCTTCCCAAAAGAAACACAGTTGGGAATACATAATAATGTTTTCCAAATCTAAAGCATTTTAACATTTCTAATTGCTTGAAATCACTCTTATATGCAACAGTAACACAGTCTGATTTAAAAAGCCGATAGAGAAGCATGCAAGACTGGGTGAATGTGGCGGCTATGATGTGGAGAGCAGAGTTACAGCCATATGGTGAAGGCCCCTAGAAAAACAAAAACGCAGTAAGACAGGTGGGCTCTGGAGCGCAGCCAGCTGTGAAATCAGCTGCTGTACTCAGGACTGGTCCAGCCTGATCTTGGCAGGTGTGTACCATCGCATGTGTGGAAGAGAGAGGCTTGGGCAAACAAGCAGCAGGGAGGATGGGTGGAGTCCCTTTTAGACCACATGGCTGATTGTGTTATGTAATGAAGTTCTCAGGAAGGTGTGGAAAATGCTGAGTGATTGTTGTTTACTGTTGTAATATGCATTGATTCATAGGATTTGTATGAATTCAAGTGGTGACGATATGTGCAAGTTATTAAACAGTACACAAACTTCAAAAAACTATTTTAAAATGAAATTATATCTCATTTAATGTTAAAATCTGCATGAGGTTTCACCTGTTCTTCCTGTGCTCACGCGGGTTTCCTCCAGGTTCTCTGGTTTCCTTCCACTGTCCAAAAAAAGGCAGATAGATTACACTAGTCTACTACTGAAGAATTTTGTGCCAGTAGAGAAGCAATTCCAGCCAGAGACATTAATCAGGATGTCTGTGTGATTGTTTGATCAATCAATGCCCCTCACTATATTTAACTTCACCCGTACCTCCCAGTTCTGCTCACATGGTGCCAGGACAAGAAGACTAACCAAATCAGCACAAGTGATTAAGTGTGGCATGGCTTCCTTGGTGGTGGAAATAGTCTACATAAATGAAGGTTACTAGATATTAGAAGGTAAACTGTCTGTTATCAGAAACCTGACTTGAAGGTTTGCTTTAAGGCAAAAATATCCTCAGAAGACTTTTCAGAAGCTAAATTTTATTTATTTATTTATTTATTTTTAAATCAACAAGCACAAAACAAATAAAATCTAAATTATTATTTTAGTGAGTGGAAAATAGTTCTCATGAATTACGAGTTCAAAGATCTCAAATAGCTGTATATTCCATAAAGGTTTAAAAGCAACATTCAACAATTACTGTTATAACTGAGGCCGGCCTTCCTCAAAGGCTCATCAAGCACCAGTGTGGAAACATAATAAGACATTCAATTTGGCTATCAACCATGTGGTTTAGAAAAGTGTTTCAGTAATTGACAAATCAAAGGGAGGCCAAGTGATGGGTTTGAGAAGCGGGTAACTCAGTTTTTGAAAGGCAATGGCTTCCAAACCCATCAGTATACACAGACATCCACCTCATTTGACTTGGAACATCAAAGACTCATGATGCTGAGGATCTTCCAGTTCATTTGAAAAAAAAATAATAATGAAGAGGAAATTTGGCTAATGTGGTATTGGTTAGTTACTCCAAACTATATGATTACTTAACTCACACTCTCAGCTAGAGTCTCTATATAAACTTAAATGCAATGCTTTCCCTAAATTTTGCTAATCAAATATGAAAAATGAGCACACTAATGCAGAACACTTTTTGGTCAATGGTACCTCGATGGGACTCACAGTTTTGTACA
The DNA here is from genome assembly GCF_027358585.1 of Pangasianodon hypophthalmus. NCBI lineage: Eukaryota > Metazoa > Chordata > Actinopteri > Siluriformes > Pangasiidae > Pangasianodon > Pangasianodon hypophthalmus. Next base: position 15,734,971 of record NC_069719.1, read on the forward strand.
GATGACAAGAATGTTTCTGGAGATCTTACTGACTCACATGTTATTTAAATAACACACAAATTATATGTGCAAGCCCAACCCTAAGATGACAAAGCGCACATGGGCGCAATGGAATGAAGCGGCGCAAGGTGCCAGGGTGGCAGTCCGGGGACAGGCCTGCCCGGTAGTGCTCCTGCTAGGTGTGGTATTCCATTTCAGCTCTCCCACCAGGCATAGAGTGTATACCTGAAGACCCCAATGCCAATCCAGAAGGGCATCCCAGACAGTGCCGGAAGCTCTGAAGCCCCAAAATGTCTCCCCCTCCCAGCCCTGGCATCTCACGCTTGCCAGCTACAGCTCTCAGCCCAGTAGATGAGCATGAGGCCAAAACCACAAACCATTAAAACCTATTATACGCTCAGTTGAAAATATAGATTGTATACTGACACATAAGATCTAAGAGGGCTTTTGCACTGGAATGTGTGGCACCAATGTAATCTGTTCTGCATCTTTGTTTGTGTGTGTGTGTGTGTGTGTGTGTGTGTGTATCCCCCATCAGCTGCAGGGATGTAGGGATGTGGAAGCCCAGGATATGGGTAATGACTTTTTAGTCTCTTAATCCAAAATTGGATCTAAATCCTTTCTGGATTAAGAGTAGGAGCTGCATTTTACATGTGGCCTCAGGGCAAATCTTTGGTCAGCTTGGTTCACAATCTCTACTGATGTGGCTCCTCTGACCTCAGGCAAGTCGTACAATATTTACGTCATTAAGGAAGTCCTGCACAGCAATGGAATGTATTAATATGTGTAGATGTAAACATGGAAACATAGTTTGGTAGGATTTCTCTGCTTTTTAACATTTTAAATAGAAAGGCAACATACTGAACATAGTTTATTGGCAATAACAACACTTCCATGCTGCAGTTTTTGTTTGCTTGGTGTTGGCTATAAATACTAGGGATGCACTGATACTGGTACTAACGTCAGGTACTGGTCCTCACATTTCTTTTTTAAAAAAAAAAAACCACTCTGACATCAGGTGACAATATGTGTATGTAGAGATGACATAGATCCAATACCCAGTATCTGTACTGAGTTGATACAAAAATGGTGGATCAGATCCTGTAACAAAGGGCAATGACTGGATTTCAACTATGAAGTGCCTCAGTTTATTAAAAAAAGAAAAAGAAAAAAAAAAAAACAAAAAAAAAAACACCTAATATATGCCTAGTATACACTGTTGTGCTAATGAACAGATGACACAAAATGAGAGCAATTTTGATGTATTTCAGGGTTAATGACAGCAATCAAAGTAAAGCAGACTGCAAACTGTACTCTGTGAAAATATCAAGAGGAGATACTACAGCATCTTCCTACTATACAAGCAACCTTAACTTAAAGATAAAACCCAGCATGAGGAGTTCACTGCTAGCAGCACACAGCAGCAACTGACTCTACAATAAACGTTGGCTGGGCAAAAACAAATGTCTACAGTCAATGCTAGATGAGTAAAATAACAACCAACAGCCAAGATAAAAATGGAATTTAATTAGAGCTCTACAGAAAAGCTTTTCTCATGTGAAACCAAACCCAACAGTTAAATAATTAACGCTATATAAAGAATGAGCCTAGCAGCCTAAGTACATAAATACGCCTGTGCACACTTTCATGGCCACTGTTTATACTGAGAAAATACAAACAGAGCCAAATATCATGTTCTATGATGTCCCTGGTTTATTAATACTAAGGAGGTTACTCATTTCGGTATCAGTACTGATGAGTAACAAAAAAAACATGTATTCGCACTCAGTCTGAAAAAAATGGTACTGATGCATACCTAATAAATAGCATGCAGAAGCACTGCCCCTTCATATTCCTTTTTTCAATGCATAAAGGCTTGATCAGACAGAAAGCTGTATTACAGTAACTTCAGCCACTTACACTCTCAGGTGAGAGGCTCCTACCTGCAGACAGTGTAGCATAGCGCCCCGCTAGCCATGGCCCCCAGCACAGCACACAGCACATTGACGGCATGTGCAGGAGAAGTGGCAGGAAGCAGACGGAGGGTCAGCGAGGCCAGCATGGTAAAGAGAGGATATCCAGGGGGATGGGCCACCTGAGAGAAGACAACATTCAGAAAACTGACATACTGCAACAAAGAAAACAGTGTAGGATCAAAGTGACCTGATCTAGCCACCCCTCCTTCTTTCATCCTCTTCCTCCTCTCTACTCAAGGACGGCCTCTGTTTTATTAGTTATGGTTTCTCTGCATCAATCTCTCACACACACATACACACACAGACACATACACATCTCCTCCTGATAACCCTCCAAAGCCCTGATCTCCTGTCTCGTTGCATTCCCAGCAATTAGGCACTAAGTCCCCTCAGGAGCGATAAGGGCTGAGCTATTAAAGGCTGCCGCTCTCCTACTGGCCCGATAACACACACAGGCATGGCAGAGACACACAGCACACTCTACAGTAAGGGGATTTCTGAGAGATGAGAGAATGAAAGAGAGCACGAGAGCACTGTTTGAAGATACAAAAATCCTTAAGAAAAGTGGGGCTAATATGTGTGATGTGTGATGGCAGCTTGGGCCAGGTACAACTGACCAAAATTTATATGCGTTTGATTAAACACAGCATTATATACACAAAAAGAAAATATTGTCTTTATATTGCTACACATCGTAATCGTGAAATGCATTGCAACATTTGCATTAAAGCTTTGTATTAAAGTAAAGTGGTGTAGTTGTGATGGAAAAAACAATAGGTTTTTCCATTATGCCAGTGACATTATTAAAGAACACATGCACAGAAAGACATTATTAAGACATTATTAATCAACACACGCCTCTGAGAATTGGTCAGGCTGCTAATGGAGCATAATAAACAAATGTGTTCTGTTAGAGGGCTTATTTGCATTATTGCTGCTGGAATATGAACACTGCAAAGATCTTGAGATAATTATTGACAATGTTATATAGTGACAAGGGACAGGAAGAAAAAATATATTTGAGGGACGTATTTATGTGGGATAGATGTAAGCATAGAGCAAGAGAGTGTGTGAGGGAAACAGAGGGCACAGAAAGGACAGAAGAAGCAGAGACAGTATGGCAAACAGATGGTAGGGTCAGGAAGGGCACCCTGCAGTGCCAACAAGGTGATCATGAGGTGGAAATAGAGGTGTGTGTGTGTGTGTGTGTATGGTGATATCATTCAGGCATGCGTGTTAGTAGAGTGTATGGTAAGGAAGGAGGTAGGAGAGGTGGAATTGTGCCTGTGTGTGTGGTACACTACAGAAGTGTAGAACACACAGGTCGAGAGCTGGGATGGAGTGAAGCGGGCATGCCTCAGGGAGCTTAAAGGAGTAGATCCAGTGCTCGAGGGAGGAGGAGTAGTGTAGAGCCAGCGGCCTGCTGCCCGGAGAGAGCGATCCAGCCTGAGGCCACACGGACAGAGGGAGCGAGGGATTACTGGCACACTGACACTGCCACAGCCTCCCTAAAAGGATCACGGCAGCGTAATAAACTTTATTAAATAATAAAACTTATTATAACTGTTAACCCGATTTGGTTCATTCTTCGTGGCTTACACAAGCACACACATGCATGCACAAAAAGCAGAGGGGTTGAGAATAATGAGCCTTATACTATACGTAAAGCAAAGCCTACAAAAGCCATTGCCTTGCCATTCAGTCTAATTGGATTTGAAGAACGGGGTTGCAAATTATAGCATTCTCTACTCCTAACTTAGTAAAAGAAGTACATAAAAAGGAAATGATGAAAAAAACTTGTAGCCTGCAAAGTAAATTAATCAACCATTTTTTTCTCCCAACATACTTAATTAAACTTCCTTAATGCTTCTAAGAGTTAATGAGTGAATTGATTAAACAATAACGGCTAATGCTTACCCCCAGCTCACAAGCAGCGGTGATCAACTCTCCTGTGGTAGAAATAACAGAGAGGGAAATTAATGTAAACCCAATAATTATTATTAAGAGACAAGTCAGCTCCCGAAAGTTTTCCCAAATCAAATACTCGCACTGGGGTTTTGCATTAATTTGCCCGGATCAAAACCTGCAAATCTTCCCAGTGTGACATTTCATAAGCGGCACGCTCATTCTCTTCCATCGTGTGATGCTCCCCTGATCCCCAGGCAGTGCACACACACACACATACAGAGGCAAACGCATTCAGTCTCTCCACAGTCCCCATTCGTAGACAGAACGCTCTCATATTCAGAGTCACTCATACACTCTCTCTAGGCACATGTCTCCTCAATCATCCAGTAATGTATACATCATCCCACATCCATTCTCTCCCACAGGTCTTTATGCAGTGCCACACACAGAACACACACCACAACAACCAATATTTTAAAGCCTTTAACATCCTCAGCCCTATGCCTGATTGTAATTTACTTTCTTTTTCCTGGGTCTGTATAAAAGACATACACACAAGAAAGTATCACAGTCTCAAACAGGACAAATGACCAACGTATAAACTAAAACATTGATGCTGAGGTGCAGTGACAAATGAACTTGTTTGTAGTTTATAATTAACACCAAACTCTGCCATCTATTGGACAGAGCAGGAGGTGTTTTAAGAAAATGTGTTTGGATATTGCACATATGTTCTGATGAACCCCAAGCACTGTGTGTTTGACATAGCTACTGGTTACCAGTGCAGATCAGATGAAAAAACATTGCAGTCATTCATAAAAGGCTTTAACTATGAACCTGATGATGTACATTGTGCTAAATTTAACTCTCACGTTTTTGAGTACACATTGAGGTTTTTATCTAGAGAACAATCAGGATGACAAGTAATTAACTAAACCTGAGCTTAATTTAGCATAGAAATACTAACTTGAACACAGTCTAAATAGGAATTAATTGCAAAGACTCTTCAGCAAACTGAAATTTCCAAAAATGTGTCTGCTTGCAAGGGAGAGAAGGCTAAACAAAAGCAGTTTATTAATAAACATTTTAATTAATCAAATAATATATATAATATAATAAATAATATATATACATATATTTTTCATTTATATTCTTGAGCCCTTTTAATAATTTTTTTCTGTGCAGGATGTCTTACAGGTATCTTAAGAGATTTTATTTTCCACTTCAAATGCAATTAATTTAATACAATGTTTTCAATTATATAAGAATATCTAAAAAAATAAATAAATAAATAAAAATTGTCTACTTATGTTATTCTACATCAAGAAGAATAAACACAACTAAATTTTTTTTTCAGACATATTAAATTGAATTTCCCAAATCAGTCCCTCTGTGTGTGCTAATGCTAGCCTCAATTCCACACACTGCCTTGTCTTGTGCAAGTGAGGCTGTTTTATCTAGTGTGTGATATGTCAAATCTTTTCAAAACATATGCAATCACATAAGGAAAAAACATGACAATAGATCATGAAACTGATAACCCTAAATTAATAAGACAGTGTAAATTTGAATTTATGACTAATTTCATAGTAAGGACTTTTACTTAATTTCAGATCAAAGAAGACTTTAAGGACGCAAGGACACCATGGCTGTTTGCAAACAGAGGGAAATTCAAAATATGGCAAAAATCTGAGAAATGCTGTCTGATGCAACACACTAACCACTGGAAAATCCCATAAACTGTGTTTGCTGATGCAACCCTAAATGCTCAGTGAATTGCTGAAATTCTGAAATTGGCAGTTCCAACATTTCAGTGAAGCATGGCTGTTTTGCTGTCATGTCAGAGCTCCTCTATCTGTGAGTACAGGCTCCTGACTCTTCAGTACTGGAATTTTCTTTGCTTTCACTGTTTGATTTAACACACCCATGAACTCATACAGACCAAATCACACATGGTGAGGTCAAGCCCACAACATCGCCAAGGACATGGCTCTCTCTTTAATCAAATTTTGTTACGTTATATACAAAGACAGATATAGTTATCTCTCATTTTTATTCATGCAATGCTGTGTTAGGGCAAAAATCTATGCCAGCTAGTGGAGAGCAAGGTGGGGAGACATACAGCGAAAGAGGAGCAGCAGCAGAAGGAGCCAAGTGTCTTTGTGACAGTAGAGCACTGGGCATCCAAAGCAGTCTTTCTCCCCCTTAATCTCCATCATTTCCACAATCAAATTCCTAGACAACAGTAGTCCCGTGGGGAACTTGCTTAGCCTCTCCAGGGCGTAGCACACCTAAAGGGATTAGGAGTGCGAGACGGAGACCTGGAAATATTCTGCAGAGCATTCAGCTGGCTCTATCACACCCATATCATGCACTGTTTCTGTGCACCATGCTCAGGGATTGGGTTTTTCCACCTCCAAAAAGCCAGCGTGGACTGGAAGCAAGGAAGAAGTTACCAGGGCAAAAAAGCAGATATTTTTCCAGTCTTATTTTAGACATTTTTCTGTATTTACACTGCAAGCCTGACATTTGCCAGGTGGTTTAAAATCCTCACAAATAGCAACACAAATACACTATATTGCCAAAAGGATTTGGACACCTGACCAGCCACACCCAAATATGCTTTTTGAACATCCCATTCCAGATTTAGTCCCCCTTTTGCTGTTATAATCACCTCCACTATTCTGGGAAGACTCTCCTGGGAAGGAGTTTGGAACACAGCTGTGGGGATTTCGGCCACAAGAGCATTAGTGAGGTCAGACATTGATGTTGGCCGAGAAGGCCTGGTGCACCATCCACACTCCAACTCATCCCTATGGGGTTGAGGTTAGGGCTCTGTGCAGGCTACTGATTTTGTTCAACATCAGCCTTGACAAACCATGTCTCTTTGGATCTCGCTTTGGACACAGGCATCGTGATGCTGGAACACATTTGAGCCCTTAGTTCTAGTGAAGGGAAATCGTAATGCTACAGCATACAAAAGACATTCTAGACAGTTGTGTGCTTTCAACACCACAGTCAGAGCTTTGCTCAGCCCAGTGTCGGCTAGCTAACATTAAGCAACCAGTTCATTCTCTAGGTTAAGTGCTGTTTATGATACGGCTGAATGAGCACAGTTACACCACGGCACTGCTGCTTGATCGGGCAGTCACAATGAGAGCTAACCAGCTGCTGGTAACTAAAAAAAAGCTCTGTTTGAAGGGGAAATACAAGAGAGAAAATGTACCAAACCTTAGCTAGCTCATTAAAATACAAGATGTAGTTGAAGAGAAAAAGGCTGCCTAGCTATAATATCACTGCTGCTTGAGGCCAGAACTGCAGGCTGAATGTATGGGCTTTCCCCAAGGCTCTGCACATATCATTACAGATATTGATTGGTGCTGTATGTTATGGATAAAAAGAGCGAATATATTGAGCAGTGTCACAATAATGATATGCCCTGGTGAACTGGTGAACATGTGATATGCATTTGTTTGACCCTTTCTGATTCATGCCGATGCCACAGTTTATCATCCAAACTGAGGTGGTTTGTTCAAATTCTCATTTGCATATTGCAGGCAATATTAGTATTGCAAATGATGTACTGTACAGTCCTAAAAGTAATGTGGTAGTGCTCAATCTCATATTCTTTTATTCAGCACATTAAACCACGCATTCCCCACGCTGGCCCTGGAGTAACCCCTGTTATGCACATTTTAGCCTTTTACATGCTCCCAACACGCCTAACTCAATTGATCAGCTAATTAAGATTCAAGATTCAAGAGGTTTATTGTCATATGCACAATGAAAACACAACGGTTTTGACCATACAATGAAATTCTTACTTTGCACATCTATCTAAAAAAAAAAAAAAAAACAGTAACAGTCCATCCTGAGTTGAAGTGGGGGTGATAGAGCGAGAGTTGCCAACTAAGTGACTTTTTAGACCCCTCTGGTAACATTATTTAAAAAAAAAAAAAAAAAAAAAAAAAAAAAAGAGCATAGTGACAAACCTAGCAACTTTTTTGAGCAGAGATCTGGCTCTCCACAGCTGCTGGTTATACAAGCCTGAAGAGCAGGTTCAGTCGACTCACCACCACTGCGTAAAGCCTGACTCTGCATCCATGCTGTTGTATGTAGTTTGTCTCTTGTGGGTGTGTAGCAACTGCTACTGTTGTCGCTTGTGGGTGTGCACTGTCCAGAAACGGTAGTAAACAAAATGTATAGTCTACAACCAATGACTGTACATATAGGTGGATGTTGTAACAGGGGTTTAAAAGTGAAGCCAAAATGTCTCTGAGCCCCACTAGTGGCTGGCTACAGTACAGTTTTTAACTCCACCTATACCCTTGCTAGTATATGTAACTATTAAAAGTTACGTCATATTCTTACACTTTTAAGTTACATTCACATCACAAGTTACATCTCAACAAATTATCTTCAGGAATATTGTTCTCTCATTATTACAAGCTCAGCTGGCCTTGCTATCTCACCAAATATATGTGTTATGACAAATGCATTTTACAAGAGTTATTTGATGATATTTTAAAGGGCATGGTTGATGAGGTGACTGATAGTTTGGGACATGACAGTCAAGTCTCATGAACTCACACAAACCAACACAACATCTGAAGCTCTTGACAGTTTTGTAGCAAAAGCATGTCTTGTCCTGCTGTAAACTTTTCTAATAGAGCCTCAGCGGAGAGCTCTTTGCAGTTTTTCTTGGTATGTTGCTCATTTTAATGTGTAAGCAAGCTTGGTGTACTGATATTATAACTAGCAAACCAACACGAGTGAGTGCAGTCATTTCATAAACCAGGTCTGCTAATACTAGCTAAATTTCATAAGAATTTACACTTAATGATTTCATCACTGATCACTGTTGTTCGTCCCACCTGTTCATCTCTAAGAAATGTGATAATCTATTCTCACATAATTTTCTATTTTGATAAAACACAACTCTATTCTATGGGTCTTCAAAAAATTATTCATGAATCAATTAATATGCAAATTAGTTTGTAGCGTCAAATGGGGATTTCTAGCCATGCAATCTCCTTTAAAGGGCTGCCAACACTGGTCAAAGCAGGGAAAACACTAAAATGCCTAGGCCATGGGGTACTCCAGAAGCAGGACTGGGAATATTACGCATTAAGCTATCATATGCTCACGGTAACACTAACACTAACACACACACACACACACACACACACACACACACACACAGAGAGAGAGAGAGAGAGAGAGAGAGAGAGAGAGAGAGAGAGAGAGAGAGAGAGAGAGAGAGAGAAACAGACAGAGAAGCTGATTGGCTGCGTGTGATCTAAACAAAGGCACGCGCAGTAGATTACCTGAGTCTCCACCAGCGACAGAGCGCGGGATGTGGTGCAAGTACAGCGCGAGAACACACGCTACCGTCGCTCCTGTTAAAGTCCAACACGTTTTTTTCGCATTCATTTCACACCACCTGACCTAGTGTTCCTCGCTTACACTACTGTGTATGGACTTAATGGCCTGGCTGGGATGGCTTCGGGAAATGTTGTCTCCTCGGCTTCTGAGTTACTGCCGGTTCCGGAGAATTCGGTTTCCCCGCCAGTGCGCATGTGCGAAAAATCATGACGTCACCTGCTGCTGCACTTAGCTGCTTGTATATGCTCAGTCCGCGCGTGTTTACAGCGTCATTATTTTCTGTTAATCAGGGTAAAGTCAAATTCACGTTGCTTATAAAATAGCTTGTAATTAAATCACATGTTTTAAAGTATAGAGTATATTGTAGCCAGAGGTTTTATTGCTCCATCGTTAGTCGGATAAACCTGCTAATTCACAACTTGGCTAAACGTTGGCTTGTTAAAAGTAGCTCAACATGTACACCCTACAAAAAAAAAAAAAAAAAAAAACGCAAAAACTCTACATTTTGTGCACTAATTCCCAGATGTTCATTACTGACAACATTAAAAGATGTGTACATTCGTGCTTTGTCGGTGGATAGCGCAGGTCCACAAACTGTTTTGCGCTGTGAAGACATTTCAAAATAAAGGTCACGTATTTCAATGCCACACTACACGAATTAATAAATCTGATTCAGTTACATGTTGAAGAAAAAAAAGAAGAAATGTAGTTCATGTGTTACTGAACATATGAAACCTGGTCATGTGTTACTGAACATATGATAACTAATTTGTGAAAATTGATTATAGATTTCCTACTTTTTTTTATTACTGGCTTATAGAAGATGGCTATAACTTCTAAAACACATGACTGAGACTCCTTATTTCAGTCCTATGTTGAATTGACTTGTGTCAATATAATTCATGACAACGAGTGTTCTTCCCACTCAGCGGATCTGAATCCTATAGAACACCTTTGGGATGTGGTAGAATGGGACATTCGCAGCATGAAAGTGCATCTGAAAAATCTGCAGGAATTGTGTGATACAATCAACATGAACCAGAATCTCAAAGGAATGTTTTCCAAAATCTTGTGGAAACCATGCTATGAAGAATTGAGGCTGTTTTGAGAGCAAAGGGAGGCCCTACTCAGTATTAGTATAGTGTTGCTAATAAAGTGTTCCATGAGTGTATATCTATATATCTATATCTATATCTATTTACACACACACACACACACACATGTGTGTGCGTGTATATATATATATATATATATATATATATATATATATATATATATATATATATATATATATCAATCTCCCAGCTCTCAACCGTCCCAGAGAGCACAGGTTGCAAGGGGAATTTTTGGATGTATTTTCTGCTTCTACCCGGTTGCACAGACCTCATAGAAAGCCACATCAAGACTCCTACAGGTGTCCTTGTACATAGCTAAACATACAGGTTACTTGAACATAAAAAAAATTGTGAATTGTGGATCAGGATGAACTCAAGGCTATGCTTGACATGGGAATAATCAAGGAGTCCTATAGTAATTGGAGCAGCCTGGTGGTCTTGGTGCCAAATACCAAAGGGTCAGTCCATTTTTGTGTGGACTATAGAAAAGTCAATGCAATGTCTAAATTCGGCTGTGGCGGCAATTTGTGAATGGAAGGCAGAGTCAGGAGAGTGAGTGGTAACATTGAGGCTGCATCTGTGGGGGACTCACCTAATGAGTTTTTTCTGTAGCAGAGTTATTATTGTAAATATATGTCCAGATTTGTCATATTGGTGGTGCTAGAGGGTGGCATACACAAAAGTTTCTGTGAAGGTAACAGAGACTGTCCTCTATCAATGTGCCAAATTTCATAAATAATGTATGAAGCTTTGATGCACAATAATGTTCTGGCATAGTGATGAACTGTTGTACAAGGTGATTGCTTTGTAGGTGTCATCCAGTTTAATATCTTGTTCCATAATGTATATTTGTCTGTCTGTGATCCTTCCTGAAATTGACCACCATCTCCTTGGTCTTGGCCACATTGAGGAGTAGATGGTTCTTCTCACACCATTCAACATAGTTGTTTTGATTTGTTCAACACTTTTTTGTCAGACAAAACGTAATTCCAAATGACATATTTTGTAGTTTTGATATCTTCACTTTTGTTCCAAATGGCAGAAATTATTGAAAATAAAGTAAAACTGGCTGTCCCCAAATTTTTAACTGAACAAATTTTTTTTTTAATGTTTCTTAATCTCCATGAACTCTGTCAGTACCTTTGACCAGGTGTGTTTCCTATTGATACCTAATATGCGGTTTTATACTGATAAATGATTGAAGAAGACAGGTAATGGATATAAAAATAATTTTTTTTATTTGGTCTTATTTTTATTTTTACCTGTACTTGTTTACTCACTTACTCAGATTCAGTAATTGCTTATCCTAGTCAGGGTCGCAGTGGATCTGGAGTCTATCCCGGGAGCTCTGGGCATAAGGCAGGAATTCATCCTGTTATTACTGTGTTTTAAGCAGGGTGACATGTTATTACTGTTGTATAAGCACAGCGACATGTTATTACTGTGTGGCAACACATGCAGAGGTGTTTTTACTGTGTTGCAACACCTATGTGTTATTACCATGTGGCATTTGACGCCAAATTGTTTTTTACTGTATTATATGCACGCCTTTGTGTTATTACTGTGTTATAAGCACATCAACACATTATTACTGTGTTATAAACATGCTGATGTCTTATTACTGTATTAAAAGCACGCCTATGTGTTATTACTATGTGGCAAAAAATGCCAATGTGTTATTCCTGTGTAATAACCATGCTGATTTGTTCCTACTGTGTTGTAAGGACAGGAACATGTTATTACTGTGTTATAAGGATGGCAACGTGTTATTACTGTGTTATAAGAACACCAATGTGTTATTACTGTTATAATCATGCCAACATGTTATTACTTTGTTATTAGCATGAGGACATGTTATTACTGTGTTATATACAAAGTGACATTGCTTTGTTAAAAGTATGCCTGTGTTATTACTGTGTGGCAAAAAAGCTGATGTCTTATTCTTGTGTAATAAGCATGCTGATGTGTTATTGTTTGTTATTAGCAGGAAGATGTGTTATTAGTGTGTTATATGCACTGCAACATTTTATTACTGTGTGAAAACATATGCCGAGATGTTATTGCTGTGTGGCATTGTATGCCAATTTGTTATTACTGTTATAAGCATGGTAATTTCTTGAAGTGAAGTGACGTGACTTGTGGCCAAGTATGGTGACCCATACTCCGAATTAGCGCTCTGCATTTAACCCATCCAAGTGCACACACACAGTAGTGAACACACACACCGTGAACACACACCCGGAGCATTTGGCAGACGCCCTTATCCAGAGCGACTTACAATAGTGCTTTGAAGTCTATCAAAAATACATTCTGATATTGGCTCGCTAGGTCACAAACTAGGAATACCATCAGTCCAAAACTCTGTTGGGGAGATGCTTTTTTTTTTTTTTTTTTTTTTTTTTGTGAAAGTGCTAATTTAAGTATTTTATGAAGAGGTAAGTCTTTAGACGTCGTTTGAAGACTGCCAGTGACTCAGCTGTTCGGACATCTAGGGGAAGTTCATTCCACCACCTTGGTAACAGAACAGAGAAGAGTCTCGATGCATGCCTTCCTTGTACCCTGAGAGATGGTGGGACCAGTCGAGCAGTGCTAGGTTGCGTGCAGTAACCGAAGGCGAGATCAGAGAATTGTCTAGGGAAATTGCATGATCCTGAGATGGGGATGGATCACCTGGGATGAACAGCAGTTCAGTTTTGGTGGGATTAAGTTTCAGCTGATGAGCTGTCATCCATGATGAGATGTCTGCCAGACAAGCTTATATCCGTGCAGAAACATGAGAGTCTGAGGGAGGGAAGGAGAGGATGAGTTGAGTGTCATCTGCATAGCAGTAGTATGAAAACCCATGTGAGGATATGACCGCACCAAGAGATTGAGTATAGAGGGAGAACAGGAGAGGACCAAGTACTGAGCCTTGTGGAACACCAGTGGAGAGTCTGCGAGGAGCAGATGTGGATCCCTCCATGTCACCTGATATGACCGATCTTCCAGGTAGGAAGCAAACCATTGCCATGCTGTACCACGAATTCCTAGGCTCATGAGGGTGGATAGGAGAGTCTTGTGGTTCACCGTGTCAAACGCTGCTGAAAGGTCAAGGAGGATGAGAACTGAAGACAGTTTGGCTGATCTAGCAGCATGTAGCTTCTCAGCGACGGCCAAAAGGGCAGTCTCTGTGGAGTGTGCTGGTTTGAAGCCAGATTGATTGGGATCTTGGACGTTGTTCTGTGAGAGATAGCAAGACAGCTGATTATAGACAGTTCGTTCAAGGGTTTTAGAAAGAAAAGAGAGAAGTGATACCGGTCGGTAGTTGCTGATGGCACTCCCCCCACCTACAATCCCTGCCGGACCCGAGACTAGAACCCACAACCTTCAGGTTCAGGTTGCAAGTCCGACTCTCTATCCATTAGGCCACGACTGCCCCCAAACAGGAAACTGGCCCGTACGGCACACTAAAAGCACACTGATTTGTTATAACTATGTTATAAGCATGCTGACATGTTATTACTGTATTATAAGCATGTTGACATGCTATTACTGGATTAAAAGCACAGTGATAGGTTATTACTTGGTTATAAGCATGCCAGTGTGTTATTACTGGATTATAAGCACTATTATATTATTACTGTGTTATTAGCATGAGGTCATGTTATTACTGTGTAATAAGCATGCAGTTGTGTTATTAACAGGACATGTTATTACTCTGTTATAAGCATGTTGACATGCTATTACTGGGTTATAAGCACACTGACATTTTATTGCTTTGTTATTTGCATGAAGATGTGTTAGTACTCTGTAATAAACACAGTGACATGTTATTACTGTATCCCAGATGCAGTTATATACATCAGCCCCATCTAACTGGTGGAGGAGGAAGTGTTGCAGTTATTTATAATGATTTTCTAGGCGTCACACAAAAACCTAGTCATAAATTCAACTCATTTGAAGTTCTTTACCCTAACACGCGTAGCCACAAAAAATAAGTCTACCCAGTCAATTCTACTAAGTATTATTTACAGACCCCCAAGGCCATATTCTGAATTCCTTTGTGAATTTGCAGATTTCATCTCAAACATGGTAGTTTCTTTAGACAAAACATAAATTGTTAGAGACTTTAATATTCATTTTCATAATCCAGAAGACGCCCTGAGAATAGCAGTTGTGTCCATTCTTGATTCAATAGGAAATGAAGAAGCAGGAGGCATGCTTGGGAACAACTGAAGAGGCTCTTTATTCTACATCATTTACTTTAGCTTTTCAGCGGTTTTATTTTCCCTCCTATACGCGCATACACACACGGCTCTGTGCTGGTTAGCTCTCTCTCTCTCTCTCTAGGCGCTTGTCTCTCTCTTTTTTATCCTTGCCACAGCTCACTGCAACACAGAACACTCGTTAGTAGGCTTCCCCGAAGGTGTGCATTCCTTACCACTCACCTTATCCTGCTCCGCCCTCCATTCACAAAACCGGCGCTCGACCACACCCCCACTTTCACAGACCCTCTCGTAATAGTGGTCACAGTCTTCATCTAATACTAACATTCGGATTAAATAAGAAAGTATAGTCACATTTCTACAGTCTAAAGCTCAGATCATTACATCACCTTGTTTAAAATGTGTCTTAGTCATAATATATATACCTTACCATGCTACCGCATCAAACGTATATTCGCATCAGCTACTGCACAGTTTTATCAATAATCTCCCAGAATTATTAGCTATGATTGGATCAGCATCTACCCCCACAGAACTTGATCAGGCAACTGATTGTTTGGAGTCAATGTTCTGCTACACGCTAGATAATGTAGCTCCACTTAAACAAAAAATAATTAGAGAGAAAAAAGTAGCACCCTGGTATAATGATCACACATGCACCTTAGACCATTCAAAAATTAGAAGGTAAATGGCATCAAACTAAATTGGTAGTATTTCAAACAGCATAGAAGGAGAGCCCCCTGATCTACAGAAAAGCTCTTAGTGCTGCTACATCAACATATCTCCCCACCCTAATAGAAGATAACAAAAATAATCCTGATACTGTAGCATAATTAACTAGGAATAAGACCACCACAGAAACATGCGTTTTTAATAACAAAATTGAAAATATCATGCAAAAAATTCAGACTATAAATTTAAAATCAGACAATTTGATAACTAACTATGCAGATAATTGTCACGTGAAGCAGGTTGAGGCGGATGCAAATGCAGGCTCAAGTTTAAAGTTTAATAAGGATCAAAAAACAAAATACAAAACAGGATTTATAGCACTTGTGGCAAATTACAAGGACTAGGAAACAATAAACAGGAGACTAGGAAGCATAATGTGGTAGTGAAAGACAAACGCAAATCAAAGAGTGCAGTGCAAAACGTGACATACATACTAGTGCTGATTATCCAAAAATGTGAAGCAGGTGAAACCAGATATGTGATTTAGTGCAGTGGCTGATGGGAACCATAATCTCTAGTGAATTACAGCATATCCATGACAGAACCTCCCTTAACACGCTGCCCCCGAAGCTCGAAACAAGTTCAGAAGGGGGTCCTGGACACCCAGACCAGGTGTGGCCAAGTAGTACATAGTCCTTATGAGCGCCATCACTCGCGGGGCCAGAATCTGGATGCTTGTTGTTCTCTCTGTGGTAAAGATGCAGGGTGATATCTTCCGTACTGCTGAGGGAATGGCGCAATGTCCCAGGCCAAGCTTGAGCGCGGAGCCACCACACAGCCAGCGGGGGGAATGAAGCTTAAGGCAGAAACCGATAGGGAAGCCGATGCTCTCCAGGAAGCCAGGGACGATGGAGTGACATCAGTGGCAAGGCCGTGACCTGCAATGACGTCTTCTGTGGGGCAGAGTGGTGGGGTAACATACTCAGACAAGACGGGCAGTGGAGCGACGTCCTCAATGGAACCAGGCCGTGGAGTGATGTCTTCAGCAGGGAGGCAGGCACCAGATTGATGTCCTCAGCAGGGCAGGGAGGCAGAGCGACAACCTCAATGGAGTCAGGCAGTGGAGTGAGTTCATTAGCAGAGCCAGGAGGCAGAGCGACCAGAGTGGGACAGGGAGGGTGGGAGATGGTTCCAATGCAGTTGGAAGCTCCCTTCCCGATATACTTCCTGAGGGAGTACATCATGTCGAGCCATTCCCAAGTGGCTTTAATCAGGGATCCCTTCACCTCTCATTCCCACTTCAGTCTATCTTTGTCAAAAACGGCCTTCTGGATGCTCAAACAGTCTGCTGCATCCATATATTTCATTCTTGATTCTGTCAAATAAAGGCAGGTTGAGGAGCATGCAAATGCAGACTCAAGTTTAAAGTTTCGTAAAGATCAAAAAACAAAACACAAAATGGGATTTATAAAACTTGTGGCAAGATACAAGGACTAGGAAACAAAACATGAAACAATAAACATGAGACTAGAAAGCATAATGTGGCTGTCACGGCAAAAACGGAAGCGGATTCAGTAGCGAGTAAACTGAGGCTTTAATGAGATTGCAGAAACAGAACAAGCAGAACAGACAGTCCCAGGAAGCCAGCCGGACACCGTAATCCTCCCGAGTTCAAGACACGCAGCGCAACCGCGGAGCTGAAAAAGCACAAACATGAAGACAACAAACTGACAAAAGACAGGACAAACGCTGAGGTATAAATAGAGCCGGTAATGAGTGGCAGCTGAAAACAATGACTAATTAACCATAGTACATGAAATGGCCAGAAGGGGCCGGTGAACCCATGAACCGTGACAGTGGCAACAAAAGACAAACACAAGACAAAGAGTGCAGTGCAAAAAGTGACATATATACTAGTGCTGATTAACCAAAAACATGAAACAGGTGAAACCAGACATGTGACTTAGTGCAGTGGCTGATGGGAATCGTAGTCTCTAGACAATCCAGGCATATCCATGACAATAATAATATAACCAGAACAGGTCAGTTATTAGAATATTTCAGCCTCATCATAGCACAGAGACAGTGCTGGGTAAGTGGTAAATGCCCTCTGATCAGGGTTGTGTCTCCTTGCTTGTGTTGCTCGACCCTAATGAAGCTTTTGATCCCATTGATCATATTAGTCTCTTTGATAGACTAGAAAATGTTGTTGGTGTTAGAGGAACGTCCCGATCCTGGCTCAAGTCTTATCTCACTGATCGTTATCAGTTTGTAGATGTAAATAGTGACTTCTCTACACATACTAAGGTAAAGTTTAGTGTTCCGCAAGGCTGTGTTTTAGACCCACTGCTTTTTTCTTTATATATGCTACTTGTTATTTGTAAACATGGTATTAGCTTCCACTGTTATGGTGATGACACACAGTTGCATGTTTCAGCAAGGCCAGATGAGAGACACCAGCTTAGTGAAGTTGAGGAATGTGTAACATACATTAAACACTGGATGCTTATTAACTTCCTTCTACTTAATTCTGACAAGACAGAAGTACTTTTACTAGGACCACATCCAGCTATAAGTAAGCTTTCTGACTGCTTACTATCTCTGGAAGGCATTTCTGTTTCATCTTGTGCAGCAGTAAAAGACCTTAGTGTGATTATTGTCTTTCATTTGAAGCTCATGTAGATAATATTAATAGGATAGCCTTTTTTCACCTCAGAAATATTTGCTAAGATAAGAAATATAATGTCACTAAATGATGCAGAAAAAATAGTTCATGCTTTTGTTACCTCTACAATAATCTAGGATTATTGCAATGTCTGACTGTCTGGACGTTCCAGTAGGTGCATAAACAAGCTCCAATTAGTCAAGAATGCAGCAGCCAGAATTCTTACTAGAACCAGAAGATATGACCACATCACCTCTATCTTATCCACCCTGCATTGGCTCTCAATCAAATTTTGTATTGATTATAAAATTATACTATTGACCTATAAAGCACTGAATAGTCTCGTGCCGCAGTACCTGTGGGAACTTTTGGTCTTTTATGATCCGCCACGCCAATTTCAATCAAAAGGTGCAGGCTACTTGAACAGTTGAACAGTTGATAATTAAAATAGACTTCATGTATAAACTATAATGAACATTCATGGTTATACAATCACAATTTTTGACCATATAGTAAACAGTCATAGAAGGGAATTATAATCACAATATCCGGTGTCACCCAGATGAGGATGGGTTCCCTTTTGAGTCTGGTTTCTTCCTCATATTATCTCAGGGAGTTTTTCCTTGCCACCATCACCTCTGGCTTGCTCATTAGGGATGTAGCAGTTGTAATGTCTTACATAGGTATAACTATATACAGATTTAGAAACTAAAACACAAACATAATATACGTTAATAATTAAAGAAATATAAACAAACAAACTTGTTAAACTACCCAACACCCAAAAAACTACCCAATTACTCCAGGCTACACCCTCCCCCCTTTAAATGTCTGAATGCCCTCTTACAGACCTTTATACCCTACTAGTTTCAGTTGTAGGGGCACTAACTTCCTTATAGTGTTACCCTAGATCTTTTGTGTCTAGGCTTCTTACCTATTTGAATGACTACTTCTTTGTGGACTAGCGCGCGCTGCATCTTCTTCTTGTTTGACAGGTGTCAGCATTAAGGCGCAATACTGACACCTGGGAGGTCAACCAGGTACTGGCGCTGGAGAATTTATGTGTCATGTTATCATAAGAGTCCTGTTCATTTTAAATATTGTGGTTATCGCCAATACCGGTATATTGTCATACCCTAAATTAACACAATGTCGATATTTCATGCTTTGAATATCACGGTTATCGTCAATACCGGTATATTGCGACACCCCTAGTTCCACCATTACTTCCTCCTCCTCAGACATGTGTTCTTGTTGTCTGTTCAAGCCACATTTCCTATTCAGGGCTCTTTCTAGGTAGGGTTGGTATGGTCTCTGCACATAGTCACTTTCAGATTCAGAGCAAGTTTCCGAGCTCTCTACATCTTCCTTTGCTAATTCTAGTGCAGAAGATGTAGGTCCCCTTTGCGCATTTTGACTGGTCTTTCTCTTGACTGAACTACCCTTCATGACCACTCTTGTGGAAATCTCATGAGGTGGCTGATAGGTAGAAGATCTTTGTGTAGTACCCATACACTTCTATCTCCTGTTTCAGGTTGGACTTTCTATACAGGAAGGTTAGAGTATTTCTCTTTCATGATATAGGATATAGTACTCCATTTGGTTTGCAGTTTATGGCTCCCTTTCAGACCCAGGTTCTTGATCAGCACCTAGTCTCCTGCTTCCAAGGTTTGGAAAAATACTCTTTGATCATAGGATCTTTTGTTATGCTGATGAACTTTCTCAGCTTCTTCCAAAGCCAACTGGTAGGCACGTTTCAAGTCTTTTCTCATGTTGGTAACATGCTGTGAAAGGGTAATGTTATTTGTTCCATCAGGGGATGTACCAAAACACATGCCCACTGGCAGCCTAGCTTCTCTCCCGAACATTAGGAAATAAGGGGAAGACCAAGTGGCATCACTCTTAGTAGACTTATAGGCATATAGGCAACTTTTCTTTTTCTCAGCACTCAAGGTACCTAGCATGGCTAACAGCATGTGATTGAAACACTCAGGCTGAGGATGATCTTGCGGATGATACCGAGTTGTTCTTGATTTTCAGATACCAAGCAGATTCAGTAACTCCTTTATGAGTCGGCTTTTAAAATCTCGACCTTGGTCTGAGTGGATATGTGCTGGTAGTCCGTAATTTATCAAATACTTCTCCATGAGTATCTTAGCTACAGTCAAGGTTTTCTGATACTTGCTCGGGTAGGCTTGGGCATAGCAATTGAAATGATCTGTGATTACTTGCACATTGCTCTATCCTTTTGAGTCTGGCTCCAAGGACAAGAAATCTATACATACTAAATCCATTGATCCCCTACTAGCAATCTGATGCAATACAGCAGCTCATTGACATGGACTCTTATGGATAATACAGGCACCACAGTTTTTCACATATTGTATTTCTGAACTTTGCAGGCAGTACTAACTAACATATCTTTTAACCAGACCTTTTGGTTACTTGATGAAGTAATCCATTTTTCATCAATAGTTTTCCTGCTTCATGTCTCAGTATTAAGATCTGGATCAACTATTTTGGTAGGCCACTTTTGACCTTTCACAGCAGTTATTGCTTGTTTCACAACTGGATCATCACTCTGCGCCTTTACCAACTCTGGCTTAGTTAATAGCGCCAATGAGTTTAATTCCAGTCTTGTGGGATAAGAATAAACCTCAGGTGGCAAGGGCAGCCAACCACCAGTGACCTGTTGCATTCAGGTTAGCAGAGGTTAACACATAAGTAACTGGGTTGTTATCAGTTCGAACAGTGAATCTAGCACCATATAAATAATCATGGAACTTGTCCACGACTGCCCATTTCAGTGACAGGAATTCAAGTTGGTGAATGCAACACCTTTGTTCTGCAGGTCTCAACTTTCAGCTTTCAAAAGCTACTGGCCATAACCCTTCAGGATGTTCTTGATATAATACTGCCCCTACACCATTCAAACCAGCATCCACATGAAGGATGTATGGCTTACTGGGGTCAGCAAATGCTACCACAGGAGCATGTGTCAGACAATGAATTATTAAGGCCTCTGTGCAGGAGTGATCCTATCCCTCTCTGAATGGTTCAGATTCTTTGAAGTTTCTGGTAATCTTGTCTTTGTTAGGTTTCTTTCCCTTTTTCATAGGCACATAGCCTTTAGTGAGTTCCGTCAATGGCCTAACAATAGAAGAATAGTTGGCAATGAATCAGCTATAGTAGCCACAGAAACCTAGAAATGATCTTAGGGATTTCATGTCTGTCGGTTGGGGCCAACTGGTTACAGCCTCAATCCTGCCAGGATCTGCTGCTATCCCATTTTTGGACACTATATGCCTGACATACTTAACTCTGTCTTGATTGAACTGGCACTTGTCAAGGAAAACTTTCAATGCAGCCTCCTCCAACCAGTCTAAGCCTTTCATAAGCCTCTCTTCATGCTCCTCCAATGATTGTCCAGGTACACTAATATTTGGAGTAGGTTCATGTCCCTGACAGCTTTCTCCATTAGTCTCTGGAACGTTGGTGGAGCTCCCATAATCCTTTGTGGCATTCTCTTGAATTGGAAAAATCCCAGTGAGCAGATAAATGCAGTTTTCTCCTTGTCCTCTTCTGCCATGGCTAAGTGGTAATAACTGCTTCTCAGATCAAGGACAGAGAACCACTTGCTACCTGCTAGACTATCCAGTGCATCATCAATTCTGGGAATTTATATTGGTCTGGAACGGTCCTTGCATTACTGACCATTCCACTTTTCTTTCTGGCAATGACTATTGGAGATGCATACGGGCTGCATGACTCTTTGATAATACCAGCTGCTAAGAGATTTTGGAGATGTTTTCGGACATCAACTATATCAGCTGGTGCTAAGTGTCTAGAATGTTGTCGAAATGGTCTGGGATCAGAGAGACGGATATTATGTTTCACTCCTTTAACAAGCCCTACATACCACTCGTGAAGTGACAATACATTTCTTCTTTTGCTCAGTTTCTGGCATAACCTTTTCTGCCATTCCTCAGGAATTGCAGAATCAGTTAAACAGTTTTGGATCAATCAGTTAAACAGTTTTGGATCAGTTAAACAGTTTTGGATCAGTTAAACAGTTTTGGATCAATCAGTTAAACAGTTCTGGATCAGTTTCTCTACTGTTTTCTACCGGTATGTTTTCCACCGGCACAAATAACTGTCTGCTTTCCAGGGCATTGCTTGGGACTACTATTGCTTGTACTAACACTCCATCTGAAAGTGAAGTCACAGTGGACGCATCCATCATTAGTGCCATTCTTTCTAGAGACTTTGTTACTTCAACTTCACACTTTACACATCCACCAATCTAGGTGGGAGAGTCATCGGCCCAGGGCCTTGCCACATCACACGCCCAACTGCTTCACCTGTCTCATTCATTGCATGAGGAGTTGGAGCAGGGTTTTTCATTTCTTTCCCTGAGGTAGGTTCAATATAAGGGTATGGGTAATATCTGTCCCTGTCACATCTTTACACAGCTGAGCCAATCGAGTGAACAGGATAGCATTTGTACCCAGTATTACTGGAGTTTGGTCTGGACTTTTGGGCCAGGTCAGTGCTAGAACAGAGATGCTCTTTGGACTACCAGTGATTCTCTCTGGGAATTCTACATTTACCACAATATATCCTCTATAGGGATAGCTGGAATCACTTAGACCCCATACAGCCAAACCAGCCACAGGGTGGATAAGAACCTCAGATAAATACTTGTTGTACCAGGTTTCAAAGATTATGGTCACTTGTGACCCAGTGTCCAATAATGCAGTGCACAGCTGTCCATTCACTCAAAGTTGCACTGTAGTGGTAGGTCCTATTAGTCCTTCTGGGAGACGTTTTCCACCAACTGGGTAGGCAGCACTCTTTTTGGCTGAACAGTAGGTAGTACTCTTTTCCTTCTTTGAGAATGTTTCTTTTTGCCCCCATTTCATCTTTCAGTTTGACCTAATCAGTCTTTGAATTACTTTGTCTTTGTTCTCTGGGTTTTGAGACTTTAATGCTATCCTCACCACAGTTATAACAAAAATACATTTCTGACTCAGTAGACTGCCTTCTGTGACATACTGGTGGGTTTCTTGTATGACTGGCATTCATGATAATAGCTGAAACACCAGCATTGGGATGGGCTCTACCAGTGACAATCTCTTGACTTGTTTCTTTAAAGCTGCAATTTCTCATTCTTGTTGAGTGTCATTGGCAGTTGCTTTCGAATTTAGTATGGGCTTGTGATCTGCCACATGCTTCAACAGTGATTGAGTTTCCATAGTAGCAACTTGATCTCAACTTTCAGGGTCTGGATTTCTTTGTTCTTAACATCCGTCTCCACGCTTGTACTAATTTTTTGTACTCCTGTGTTCAACTTTGCTTGAGAAACCTAATATTCTTCTTCAGCACAGATTTCACTTAACAGCTGAAGGAAATTAGAGGATTTATTCTTTCTTTCCCCAAGTCTCAGATGAAGAAGCATCATATAGGCACCCAAGGCACATCTCAGTAGTTGCTCAACGAGGACTTTATTTCTGAGATCAGCAGGTATACCACCTCTCTGAACTACTTTGGTTAGTGCATGCTCTAATCATCTTAGAAAATCTGACAGTTTTCCCACTGTTTGCTGCTGCAACAGACGAAAGGCAAACATAAATCATCTCCTGACTCTGTGGATCCAAAGGCTCTCTTGAGGGCATCCAAGTACCCTTCTGGACTGACATCTGTATCAGCATCTTTCACAACTTTGCCAATTTCTAGAGCAGGTCCTCTTAAACTTTCAAGGATTCTCCTCTTTTTTTCTTTTAGAGTGCAATCACTTTCTTCTACCATTAGACAGGATTGCTCTATCCAGTGTTCAAATGGTTCTTCCCCAACAGGGGTAGGTATGTATGCTCCCTGAAAACATCCTTAAGCTTCTATAACCTCCATCCTTAAGCTTCTATAACCTCCGCTCTCACTGGAGATTTTGCATGTTTTGTCAAGGAGGTCTCTGACAGCACGCATTATGACATCAGGAGATAACATTTCAGGAGAAGAGGGTGTAAACATGTTCTGCACATCTTCAAAAGTCATACCTTCACTGCATAGTAAGGCTTTCATCTTTTCAGCAAAGTCCTCTGAACTGGTATCATCTTCTCGTGAAGATTCTTTTCCGGGACTCGGCCCCAAACACAGGCATGACTTCAGGGGGAATAATTTTGGGTCTATTGTCTCTTTACTCTCACACAGGACAAGGAAACTATGGAGTTTATCATCGAACATCCTGCCTCCTACTCGTACTTGATGAAGGCATTTGATGGTCTGCATCGGCTCTTCAATCTGTGCTATCTCCACTTCTTCAGGTATGACAGCCATGAGAGCACTGTTTTCATTCAGAGCTTCCTCTTTACACCAACCCTTAAGCCCTTCTCCAAGCTGCTACACACTAATTTCGGTTGGTTTTATTCACTTCAACTGTAAAGAACTTAGCCTTTTTTGTTTTTTATTACTGGCTGAAACTAGCTAACATCAGGGAAATTTGTTATAGTCCCAGTGGTGTCTCCATTTTATATGTAGTGCCCTAATCCCGATACCTATGCGGGATGGGCCTTGAATTTTTTATAAGGTTAGATCTCTCTAAATTATTTATCCCTGAATATCATTAGCTACTCACATAATAAATTCTTTAATCTAAATACTTGATCCTTACTTTCTGTGTTATTAAATAAAACCCAAACTCACAAATTAGTTATAAAAATATATCTCTGGGTTGTATATAATTATCAAAATAAAGTAAAATAATATGAAATTAATTTAACCTTCCAGTATAATTAAAGAATTGAAAAAAGTTAAAAACTGCACTCTTAAGCAATTTAAACCAAATACATTCAAGTGGTCACAAATGAAGTAATATCACCAGCAAGTGTCAAGTTAATCCAGTCTAGTGACTCCAGTTCCCAACATACACTGAGGGCCCCAAACATGGCTGCCCTGCACTGCATTTCCCCCAACACACACACTGCCTCCCTCTCAGTCACCAGTCTTTTGATTGTGCACACCTGCGCACAATTACACACACACACACAGTCTCACAGCCACCATATACAAGAAACTCTCATTCAATAGAACTAACTTACCAAGCCTGTTTATTCTCTATATGATCTTTGCCAGTTTTGATCTTAAATTTGTTCTTTGTTCTGGGCCTCTTTGCCTACTCTCTGACATCATTTTTGCAGATCACCTGACTTCTGCCTGTCCCTGGTTTTTGGTTATTGCTCTTCATTTTGGATTGTTTGCACAAACTTTATTAAACGCTGTCTTACCTGCAACTGCATCTGTCTCCGCTATCTTTACATGACATTAAGTCCTTTTACAGCTTTAAATTAACTCAGAATATTGATATTAGTAAGCTGAATAAACCCTTGAAAGTGAATAAACAGTTTAGAAATAATATGTTGCCTGAGTCGTTGCTAGTCTAAGTTGAGGCACTAAGTTACTGTCCGCTTCAATCAAAGAGCTAATCAACAAAATGGCTACCTTTCTATTATGAGTTCAGGCATCCTTCCATACCACACTCACAAAGCGCAGGAACAAAGCCATTCGGAAGACGAGGACATCGGAGCCACGCACACTTCTCACTTTGCCAAAGGAACCACTGAGAACTCCCAGTGTCTCAGGGTGCTATCTGTAAGTTCCTTCAGAGGTGTATCAGCGTAGGTTTCAGGTAAACTATTAGCATGCTGGCGGTGGTCACAACAGCTAGCCTAAAAGTTTCCTTACTCTTATCAGGTCTGTCCCATGAGAACAGTCTATAAAAACTCTCATTTGAAGCTTTAAAGGAGAAATTACTATCACCTAAACTTTAAACAACACTATACCAATCTTTTAAAAAGTTCTCTTGTAGACAACTAACAAGAAAAGTACTTTTCCTCTAATTGCTAATAAACAAGAGTTATCTCTGCCTCCACCATTCTCTCTCCCTCATCCTTTTATTCTCCCCCTTCAATTCCATTTGTCCATGGGAGCACCACCCCCTCCTCTTCACATCTCTAGCAAGGTTGCTCTCCTCAGTGATGCACCTGCTGAGGAACCAGAAAGAGCTCTGTTGATAGGATATTAAAATTAGCTAGGCCTTTAGGGGCACCAGCAGCACTAGATAGGTATATTTGAAACCCTGTGCTTGCCTAAGACGCTACGATTACCTGCTGGCTCCAGGTATACACCGGTATACAAGTATATATACATGTGTATACCGGGAGCCAGCAGGTAATCTTAGGCAAGCACAGTGTAATGATGACGTATTATTGTGGAGACAAAGGTGTGGTTGCTCTCTCAAGCACGCCCCTCCCTCTCGCTCTCTCCCGAGCTCACTGACTGTCCCGTCCCCTCTTCTGTGCACTCCCGATGAAGGCTTAAGCTAAGGTCCTAGCTGGATTATTACAACAGGTTTTCAAAAATAGTTATTCATGTAGGAGCTAATGATATACGCCTTCGTCAGTCAGACGTTACTAAAAGTAACGTTGTAAGGGTGTGTATATTAATGAAGCCGATGTCCGATGCTGTAGTATGCTCTGGCCCCATCCCTATGCAGCATGGCGATGTAGCTTACAGCAGGTTATGGTCGCTGAACTGCTGGATGCCCAGGTGGTGCTCCCAAAACAATGTGGGCTTTATAGATAATTGGAGTAGTTTTGAGGGCAAGGCTGTGTTGTCCATCCCATTCAGGAAGGTGCTGCTCTCATTTCTTGTAGCATAGCACATAGTCTCAGAACAGGCCTAGTTAATCGGTGACAATGCAGATCCAGACATCATTATATAGCAGTGGTGACTTCATAAATTTTTTCAGTGGTAAAATTGAAAAAATCAGGTAAAAAATTCAGACTATTAGTTTAAAACCAGACAGTTTTATAACTAAACCTGTAGATAATAATATAATGATATCAGATCAACGATTAGAATGTTTTACTCCTCTTCAAGAGACCGACTTAATTTCACTAATTTCATCATCAATTTCATCAAACTGTATACATGTTTCTTCAAACAGATAATTCAGAAACAATCAAACCTCTTCTAAAGATAATCAATTCTTCCCTTAGCACTGGCTATATACCTAAACCTTTTAAACTAGCAGTTATCAAACCCCTGATTAAAAAAAAACAGACCTCAACCCCTGTCAGTTGTCCAAATTTAGACCTATATCAAATCTCCCCTTTATCTCCAAGATCCTAGAAAAGGTTGTAGCACAGCAGCTATGCTCAAACTAATCAAATGTCACAATGCTTATAACACAGTAATAACATGTCACCATGTTTATTACATGGTAATATCACACACTGAGCACACTTCTGTCAGTATTCCGGTGAGGTATTTCCTGTTTTAGAATCGTTTGTTGGGAGTTTCTTGCCTGCATCTTAGTTTAATTTATACTGTTTCTTTTTTATCAATAATTTTGTGCTATCAATTTCATCTGCTGTATTTTTCCTTTCCTTTCTGCCATATTTTAATTTGTTTTTCGAGGGAACGCTTTTGTTTTTTGCCAAGACAGCGAGCGGAGGCCGTCCACACCAGATCCATGCCATCTAAAATAATATCAACTAATCTTAAATCAATGTACATTAACCATGTCAAACATTCAGCTTGTTCAGTGTGTTGAGTGCAGGATATTTAGTCACTCTTCCTCCGTCATTTGTAATAGCTTTATCTGTGCTAAGTGTATATTAGTCAGCTTTCTGACGGAGAAGACTGCAGCATTAGAGGTGTGTATCGAGACTCTGGAAAGGATCAGTGAGAGGGAGAGCAGAGTAGTTTCTGTAGGGGAAAGTCTGGATGCCTTAGGTAGAGTTAGCAATCCTCCAACTCCGGCATTAGAGCCCTAACAGCAGAGCAAACTGGTGACGACTTGGCGGCATAATTGCAAATCCAAAAGTAACACTATGGCTCGCCTACGGGAGCACCACTCCTATCCACTTCACGTGCCTGACAGGATGGCTCTCCTCAGTGACGCATCCGCTGAGGAACCTGAAAGAGCTCTGTTTATAGGACACTCAATTTTAGAGCACGTAAAATTTGCTAGGCCTTTAGGGGCACCAGCAGCACTAGTTAGGTGTATACTGGGAGCCAGACATAGCAGGTAATCTGAGCTTAAACAAAGTACTTCCATTTTCAAGGGCTCAAAGATATTTGGACAATTGACTGACAAGAAGTTAATTGACCAGATGCAGTCCATTCCCTCATTACTTCAAGACAAATGAAGCAGATAAAAGGTCTGGAGTTGATATGAGGTATACATATCAGTGGTGAGCTCAACAACATCGAAAGGTCTGGAAGACCAGGGAAAACAACTAAAGTGGATGATCGCAGTATCCGTTCCTTGGTGAAGAAAAACCCCTTTACAACATCAACAGAAGTCAAGAATACTCTGGAGAAGGTAGGCGTATCATTGTCATATCTACAATCAAGAAACGCCTTCATGAATGTAAATACTGTTGTAAAACAGAGGATTTACAACAAGGTGCAAACGACTGGTAACATTCAAGAACAGGAATGTTCTAGTAGATGCATAAACAAGCTCCAGTTAGTCCAGAATGCAGCAGCGAGAGTCCTTATTAGAACCAGAAGATATGACCACATCGCCCCAATCTTATGCACACCGCACTGGCTCCGAATCAAATTTTGTATTGATTAGAAAATAATACTATTGACCTATAAAGCACTGAATGGTCTGGCGTTGCAGTACCTGAGGAAATTTTGGTCTTTTACTATCCGCCACGCCTCTTTGGATCAAAAGGTGCAGGCTATTTGTTGGTACCTCGAATAGTGAAGGCTGAAGCAGGGGGTTGAGCTTTCTCTTACAAAAGCCCCACAGTTATGGAACAGCCTTCTGGTTAGTGTTCAGGGCTCAGACACAGTCTTAGTGTTTATGTCTAGGCTGAAAACATATTTGTTTAGTCACATATTTGTGAATAGTTTTTCTTAGTTAGAGGAGCAGGTCTGGTGGGTTCATGGTCATAGATTGTCGTGGTCAACTGGGACGTTTGGATGCTGTCGCTCCCCCACTCTCAGTTTTGTTCACTCAGGTTTGTTGACGGTGGAGTGGCTGGCCGCTTTATGTCCCACGGTGCCCTCATGTCTGTATTACCTTCTGGCTCTCCCTTTTAGTTACGATGTCACAGCTAGTCTTGCCAGAATCCCTGCAATCAAAATATATTGTCCTTAAACATCACAGGAAAAAGCTTACCTAACAATCTCTCCCTCCCTCTCTCTCTCTTGCTCTCTCTCTCTCTGTCTTCTTTGTCGATCTACACATGCTACTTCTGAGATACCAGTGATCCTGACCCCTTCTGCTCTCTGGACCTTCCTGATCCATCCTGAAGCCCTAATTCTGGTTGGAGTTCTCATCAGTTGAGATCGCTTGCTGCTGCTGGGAATGGCCCCTCATGGAGGGCTTGAAGATCATTGGGATTGCTGGGAATGGTGCCACTTGTGGGCCATGGAGATGGCTTGGGGATCTCATATGGGGAGTTGTACTGTGATGGCTTGGGACTGTGATTGCTGTGGTGGCCTTAGGGCTACGGTTCCCACTAGCAGCTTTGTACTCAGGACTCCATCATTGGACAGTGGATACGATTAACAAACCAGGCTTCATGTAAAAACTGTGATGAATTTACTAGTTGCACAATTGCACAATTTGTCCATGTAGTAAATAGTTATAGAAGGGATTTATTTATGATAGCACTATCCATTAGCACCCAGATGAGGATGTGTTCCCTTTTGAGTGTGGTTCCTCTCAAGGTTTCTTCTTCATATCGTCTCAGGGAGTTTTGAATTGAATTGAATAACACATCTGGATGCTTATAACACAGTAATAAGACTTCTGCATGCTTATTACACAATAATAACATGTCAGCGTGCTTAGTAAACACTAATAACACATCTGCATTCTTATTACACAGTAATTACATGTCACTGTGTTTATTACACAGCAATAACACATCTGCATGCTTATTACACAGCAAAAACATGTCAAATTGCTTATTAGACAGTAATAACACATCTGAATGCTTATTAAAATATATCCATGCTTAAAACACAGTAATAACACGTTAAATACTTTATTAAACAGTAATAAGACATTTTCATCCTTATTACACAGTAATAACACATTAAAATGTTTATTACGCCGTAATAACAAGTCACAATGTTTATTACACCGTAATAACACATCTGCATGCTTATTACGCAGTAATAACACATGCATGTTTATTACATAGTAATAACATGTACTGTGCTTATTACACAGTAATAACACATTTGCATGTTTATTACATAGTAATAACATGTCACCGTGCTTCTTAAACAGTAATAACACATTTTAATTCTTATTACACAATAATAACCCATCTTCTTGCTTATTACACAGTAATAACCCATTTGCATTCATATTACAAAGCAATGAATGGCACCATGCTTATAACACAGTAGTAACACATCAGCATGCTTATTACACACTAATCAAATGTCACAATGCTTATTACACAGAAATAACATGTTACCGTGTTTAGTACACAGTAATAACACACACAGAGCACACCTCTGTCAATATTCCAGTGAAGTATTTCCTGTTTTAGAATCATTTGTCTGGAGTTTCTTGCCTGCATCTTTGTTTAAACTATACTGTTTCTTTTTTACCAATAATTTTGCGCTATCAATTTCAGCTGCTGTATTTTTCACTTTCTTTTCTGCCACATTTTAAATTTTTTTCAAGGGAACGCTTTTGTTTTTTTGTTAAGACAACAAGCGGAGGCCATCCACACCAGATCCATGCCATCTAAAATAATATCAACTAATCTTTGACAAATGTACTTTAAGCATATCAAACATTCAGCTTGTTCAGTGTGTCGAGTGCAGGATGTTTAGTCACTCTTCCTCCGTCATTAGTAATAGCTTTATGTGTACTAAGTGTATATTAGTCAGCTTTCTGATGGAGAAGATTGCAGCATTAGAGGTGCGTATCCAGACTCTGGAGAGGATCAGTGAGAGGGAGAGCAGAGTAGTTTCTGTAGAGGAAAGTCTGGATGCCTTAGGTAGAGTTAGCAATCCTCCAACTCCGGCATTAGAGCCCTAACGGCGGGGTGAATGGGTGGCAACTCGATGGCATAATCGCAAAGGCAAAACTAACACTACGGCTCGCCCGCGGGAGCACCACTCCTCTCCGCTTCACGTGTCTAACAGGTTTGCTCCCCTCAGTGACACACCCGCTGAGGAACCTGAAAGAGCTCTGTTTATAGGATACTCTAGCTTAGGGCACGTAAAATTTGCTAGGCCTTTAAAGGCACCAGCAGCACTAGTTAGGTGTATACTGGGAGCCAGACATAGCAGGTAATCTGAGCATCTTAGGCAAGCACAGGTTTTCAAAGATAGTTATTCACATAGGAGCTAATGATAGATGCTTTCGTTCATTAAAAGTAACATTGTAGAGGTGTGTAAATTAGCGAAGGCGATGTCCGATGCTGTAGTATGCTCTGGCCCCATCCCTATGCGGCGTGGCAATGTAGCTTACAACAGGTTATGGTTGCCGAACTGCTTGATGTCCAGGTGGTGCTCCCAAAACAATGTGGGCTTTATAGATAATTGGAGTAGTTTTGAGGGCAAGGCTGTCCAGTTAGGGCAGGACGGTGTCCATCCCACTCAGGAAGGTGCTGCTCTCATTTTTTGTAGAATAGCACATAGTCCCAGAACAGGCCTAGTTAATCGGTAACAATCCAGAGCCAAGGCCAGGGAGAAGACAAGCAGGCTAAACTGATCCGCTCCCTGAGCTAAACAAAAATGTAGAAATACTCCGAAAGTTTGTTTTAATACCCTAATTAACATAAAACTTAAATCAAACCGAATGCACAGCCAGCACCTTTGATCTGAAGCTATTACTGTTGAATAATAGATCTCTTATGTCCAAAGCGCCTATTGTTAATGAAACTATTAAACCAAACGAAGCCGTAGCATTAAATGAATCTAGCCCTCCCGGATACAGTTACATACATCAGCCCCGTCTAACTGGCAGAAGAGGTGTCACAGTTATTTATAATGATAATCTAGGCATCACACAAAAACCTATTCATAAATTCAATGCATTTGAAGGGCTTTATACCAACATAACATACGTAGCCACAAAAAATATCAAGACAATTCCGCTAATTTACAGACCCCCAGGGCCATACTCTGAATTCCTTGTCAATTTGCGGATTTTGTCTCTAACCTGGTTGTTTCTTTAAACAAAGCATTAATTGTTGGAGACTTTAATATTCATTTTGATAATCCAGAAGACCCTCTGAGAACAGCAGTTGTTCTTGATTCAGTAGGGGTTAATCAGAATGTAATAGAACCAACTCATAGTGGTGGTCACACTCTTCATTTAATGCTAGCACTCAGATTAAATATAGAAAATATAGTCACATTTCCGCAGTCTTAAGCTATCTCAGATCATTATCTCATCTCATTTAAAATGTATCTTAATCATAATATATGCACCTTGCCATGCTACCGAGTCAAACATACATTCACGTCAGCAACTGCACAGAGTTTTGTCAGTAGTCTCCCAGAGTTACCGACAATTATTGGATCATGGTCTGATCCCCAAGAACTTGACGAGGCAACTGAATGCTTAGAATCAACGTTCTGCTACACGCAAGATAAGGTAGCTCCACTTAAAAGAAAAACAATTAGAGAGAAACAGCTAGCACCCTGGTATAACGATCACACACGCACCTTAAAACAGACCATGCAAAAATTAGAAGGTAAATGGCATCAAACTAAATTGGTAGTGTTTCAAATAGCTTGGAAGGAGAGCCTTTT
This sequence comes from Pangasianodon hypophthalmus, assembly GCF_027358585.1. Classification (NCBI taxonomy): domain Eukaryota; kingdom Metazoa; phylum Chordata; class Actinopteri; order Siluriformes; family Pangasiidae; genus Pangasianodon; species Pangasianodon hypophthalmus. The sequence continues at coordinate 15,767,702 of NC_069719.1, forward strand.
TTAGCTATAAAAAAATCTCTGAGCGCTTCTAGATCAATGTATCTCTCCACCTTAATTGAAGATAACAAAAACAATCCTAGATTCTTAATCAATACTATAGAAAAATCTACTAGGAATAAGACCACAATAGACACATTATATAGCAGTGATGACTTCATGAATTTTTTCAATAGTAAAAAATTCAGACTATTAATTTAAAACCAGACAGTTTTATAACTAATCCTGTAGATAATAATGATATCAGATCGACGATTAGAATGTTGTATTCCCTTTCAAGAGACCGAACTAATTTCACTAAGTTCATCATCAAAATCTTCAAACAGGTAATTCCAGAAACAATCAAACCTCTTCTAAAGATAATCAATTCTTCCCTTAGCACTAGCTACAGTTACTAGCTACACAGCTACAGAAGTATTTGGACGATGACGGAGTTTTTGTGATTTTGCCTTTATACACCACTGCAGTGGATTTGAAACAAAACAATCAAGCTGCGATCAAAGTGTAGACTATCAGCTTTATTTTAAGACGTTCCACAAAATTATGGCATTTACCATTTAGGAATTACAGCCATTTTAAACAAAGTACTTCCATTTTCAAGGGCTCAAATGTATTTGGACAATTGACTGGCAAGAAGTTAATTGACCAGGGGCAGTCCATTCCTTCGTTACTTCAAGACAAATGAAGCAGATAAAAGGTCTGGAGTTGATATCAGGTATTGAGTTGGCATTTGGCAGCTGTTTGACTGGAGCTACCAATATGAAGTCCAAGGAGATCTCAATGCAAGTGAAGGAGGCCATCATTACTGAAAAAACAACATAAACCTATAAGAGAGATAGCAAAATCCTTTGGTGTGGCCAAATCAACAGTTGTGTACATTCTTAAAAAGAAAGAAAGCAGTGGTGAGCTCAACAACATCGAAAGGCCTGGAAGACCAGGAAAGACAACTAAAGTGAATGATCGCAGTATCCTTTCCGTGGTGAAGAAAAACCCCTTCAGAACATTAACAGAAGTCAAGAATACTCTGGAGAAGGTAGGTGTATCATTGTCAAAATCTATAATCAAGAGACACCTTCACAAGGTGCAAACCACTGGTGACATTCAAGAACAGGAAAGCTAGATTAGATTTTGTCAGAAAACATCTAAAAAAAAGCCTCCCATGTTCTGGAATAAGATTCTTTGGACTGATGGAACCAAGATTAACTTGTGCCAGAATGATGGGAAGAGAAAAGTATGGTGACAGAAAGGAACAGCTCCAAAGTATACCACATCATGTGTCAAACATGGTGGAGGCACTGTTATGGCATGGGCATGTATGGCTGCCATTGGAATGGGCTGACTGGTGTTTATTGATGATGTGACTGCTAACAGAAGTAGCAAGATGAATTCTGAGGTGTATAGGGCTATACTCTCTGCTCACATTCAGCCAAATGCTACAAAACTGATAAGACGCCACTTCACAGTGCAGGTGGATAATGTCCCTAAACATACTGCAAAATCAACTCAAGCCTTTGTGAAGGCAAAGAAATGGAATATTCTTCAATGGCCAAGTCACTCGCCTGATCTCAACCCAATAGAGCATGCTTTTCACATACTGAGGACAAGACTGAAGGCAGAAAGACCCACGAACAAGCAGCAACTGAAGGTGGCTGCGGTGAAAGCATCTCCAGGGAGGAAACTCAGAATTTGGTGATGTCCATGGGCTCCAGACTTCAGGCAGTCGTTGACTGCTAAGGATTTTCATCCAAGTATTAAAATTATGGTCATATTTTCAATTATGTAACTTTGTCCAAATACCTTTGAGCCCCTGAAAATGGAGGTTCTTTGTTGAAAATGGCTGCAATTCCTAAAGGGTAAATGCCCTTTTTTTTGTGGAACCTCTTAAAATAAAGCTGATAGTCTACACTTTCGCTCACATCTTGATTGGTTTGTTTCAAATCCATTGTGGTGGTGTATAAAGGCAAAATGGCAAAAACTCTGTCATTGTCCAAATACTTCCGGACCAGACTGTATGTACCGAAATCTTTTAAATTAGCAGTTATCAAACCCCTCATTAAAAAACAGACCTCAACCCCTGCCAACTGTCCAACTATAGGCCAATATCAAATCTTCCGTTTATCTCCAAGATCCTGGAAAAGGTTGAAGCACAGCAGCTATGCTCCTACCTACATAGGAATAACTTTCATGAAATGTATCAGTCAGGATTTAGGCCGCATCATAGCAAAGAGACAAAGCTGGTTAAAGCGGTAAATGACCTACTACTGCCCTTCGATGAGGGTTGTGTTTCCTTGCTTGTGTTGCTTTACCTTAGTGCAGCTTTTGTTACCATTGATCAAGCCATTCTCCTTGATAGACTAGAAAATGTTGTAGGCGTTAAGGGAACGGCACTCTCCTGGCTCAGGTCTTATTTGACTGATCGTTATCAGTTTGTAGATGTAAATGGTGACTTCTCTACGTATTCTAAGGTAAAGTTTGGTGTTCCGCAAGGCTCTGTTTTAGGCCCACTGCTTCATATCTTCATATATGCTACCTCTGGGTAAAATGATTTGTAAACATGGTATTAGCTTCCACTGTTATGCTGATGACACACAGTTATATGTTTCAGCAAAGCCAAATGACAAACACCAGCTTTATAAAGTTGAGGAATGTGTAAAGGACATTAGACACTGGATGCTTATTAACTTTCTCTTACTGAATTCTGACAAGACAGAAATACCTATACTAGGAACGCATCTAGCTAGAAGTAAGCTTTCTCATTGCATACTATCTCTGGATGGCCTTTCTCTTTCATCATGTGCAGCACTAAAAGACCTTGCTGTGATTATTGACCCCAGTCTTTCATCGAAGCTCATGTAGATAATATTACTAGGATAGCATTCTTTCATCTCAGAAATATTGCTAAGATAAGAAATATAATGTCTCTACACAATGCAAAAAAATTAGTGCATGCTTTTGTTACCACTAGGTTGGATTATTGTAACGCCTGACTGTCTGGATGTTCCAGTAGATGCATAAACAAGCTCCAGTTAGTCCAGAACGCAGCAGCGAGAGTCCTTATTAGAACCAGCAGATATGACCGCATCGCCCCAATCTTATGCATACCGCACAGGCTCCCAATCAAATTTCATATTGATTATAAAATCTATAATCTAAAGCACTGAATGGTCTCGCGTCACTACCTGAGCGAATTTTGGTCTTTTACGATCCGTATGGAGGAATTTCCTCATGTCTATATCAATATCATTTGTTAATCAGTATTATATCAATCAGTATCTATGCAACAGTATTGAAATGTGACGTTATAACACCTCATGTATTAACTTTCAGAGCTTTATTTATATACTACACTGTACCATTTCTAGTGCATTTGGAAGGGTGACTTTGGGCCTGTGATCCTGCAGGGATGTTTCTGTGAGAATGGACTGGTGTGACTTCGTGGATGGTGTTTTTAAAGGTGAAGGCTAATGTTGTTTTGAAAACATAAACTTACTGAACTTTCAGGACAGTTAAAACTGAGATAAGGGGAAAGTGAAATAATTGGGGCGAGAAGCAGGTGTGTGATTAAGAGAAAGAAGAGAAAACTCCATCCGATGAGATCATTGCTTTAGAATTGTATAAAAGCATGGGCCATGACTATGTAAATCAGATGCTTTGCAGACCATCTGGGCTTTGTTGTTTGATTCAATAAAGTCTATGAGTTTTTGGCATCCAGAACCCCTTGTCTTTGTAATTCATTTTTCTTATTCTGATTTGCAGAAGTATTTGCCACGATATCCGCCATGCCTCTTTGGATCAAAAGTTGCAGGCTTTTTTTTGGTACCTCGAATTGTGAAGGCTGAAGCAGGGGGTTGAGCTTTCGCTTACAAAGCCCCACAGTTATGGAACAGCCTTCCGGTTAGTTTTCAGGGCTCAGACACAGTGTTAGTGTTTAAGTCTAGGATGAAAACATATTTGTTTAGTCACATATTTGTGAATAGTTTTTCTTAGTTAAAGGAGCAGGTCTGGTGGGTTCATGGTCATAGATTGTCGTGGTCAAATGGGATGTTTGGATGCTGTCGCTCCCCCACTCTCAGTTCTGTTCACTCAGGTTTGTTGACGGTGGAGTGGCTGGCTGCTTTATGTCCCATGGTGCCTTTATGTCTGTGTTACCTTCTGGCTCTCCCTTTTAGTTACATTGTGACAGCTAGTCTTGCCAGAATCCCTGCACACAAAATACATTGTCCTTAAACATCACAGGAAAAAGCTTACCTAACAATCTCTCCCTCCCTCTCTCTCTCTCTCTTGCTCTCTCTCTCTTCTTTGTCAATCTACACATGCTACTTCTGAGATACCAGTGATCCTGACCCCTTTTGCTCTCTGGACCTGCCTGATCCATCCTGATGCCCTAATTCTGGTTGGAGTTCTCATCAGTTGAGATTGCTCTGCTGCTGCTGGGAATGGCCCCTCATGGAGGGCCTGAAGATCATTGGGACTGCTTGGAATGATGTCACTTGTGGGCCATGGAGATGGCTTGGGGACCTCATATGGGGAGTTGTACTGTGATGGCTTGGGACTGCGATTGCTGTGGTGGCCTTAGGGCTGCGGTTCCCACTAGCAGCTTTGTACTCAGGACTCCATCATTGGACCGTGGATAGGTTTAACAAACCAGGCTTCATGTGAAAACTGTGATGAATTTACTAGTTGCACAATTGCACAATTTGTCCATATAGTAAATAGTTATAGAAGGGATTTATTTATGATAGCACTATCCATTAGCACCCAGATGAGGATGTGTTCCCTTTTGAGTGTGGTTCCTCTCAAGGTTTCTTCTTCATATTGTCTCATGCAGTTTTTCCTTGCCAAAATCGCTACATAGATAAAACTGAATTGAATTGAGTAACACATCTGGATGCTTATAACACAGTAATAAGACTTCTGCATGCTAATAACACAATAATACCATGTTGATTTGTTTATTATGCAGTATTAACACATCTGCATGCTTATTACATAGTGATAGCATGTCACCATGATTAACACAGCAATAACACATCTGCATGCTTATATCACAATAATAACTTCCTGCCATGTTTTCAATACAGGAGTAGAACACCTGCATTCTCCTTACACAGTAATAACATGTTGCTGTATTTATGACATATTAATAACACACCTACACATCTGCATGTTTACCACACAGTAATAACAGGTGGCTGTGTTTGGAATGCAGTAATAACACATCTACCTGTTTACTACACAGTAATAACATGTCAGTGTGCTTAATAAACACTAATAACAATAATCTCCATTCTTATTACACGGTAATAACATGTCACCATGTTTATTACACAGCAATAACACATCTGAATGCTTATTACGCAGAAATAGCATGTCAAATTGCTTATTAGACAGTAAGAACACATCTGCCTGTTTATTAAATAGTAATAACATGTATCCCTGCTTATTACATAGTAATGACACAGTTGAATGTTTATTACACAGTAATAAAACGTGACGCTGCTTATAACACAGTAATAACACGTTACGTTATTTATTACACAGTAATATCAAATTTTCATTCTTATTGCAAAGTAATAACACATTCAAATGTTTATTACACAGTAATAACATGACACGTTTCTTATTACATAGTAATAACACATCTATCTGTTTATTACACAGTAATAACAAATCTTTTTTATTTATCTAAATTAGCAGTAACATGTTACCGTGCTTATTACGCAGAAATAACAGTTATACATGCTTAGTACACAGTATTGACACATTTTAATTTTTATTACACAGTAATAACACGTGATGCTGCTTATAACACAGTAATAACACAATTAAATGTTTATTACCCAGTAATAACACATTTAAATGTTTATTAAACAGTAATAACATGTGACGCTGCTTATAACACAGTAATAACACGTTATGTTATTTATTACACAGTAATAACGCATAACACATTTAAATTCATCCTTATTGCAAACTAATGTCACATTCGAATGTTTAATACACAGTAATAACGTGTCATAGTGCTTATAACATAGTAATAACAAATTACCTTGTTTAGTACACAGTAATAACACATCTACATGCTTATTACACAGTAACAACACATCTGTATATTTATAACATAGTAATAACATGTCACCATGCTTATTACACAGTAATAACAAATTTGGATGTTTAATACATAGTAATAACATGTCAGTGTACTTATTACACAGTAATAACAAATCTGCATGTTTATTACATAGTAATATTATGTTACTGTGCTTCTTACACAGTAATAACACATAACACATTTAAATTCATCCTTATTGCAAACTAATGACACATTCGAATGTTTAATACACAGTAATAACGCGTCATCGTGTTTATAACATAGTAATAACAAATTACCTTGTTTATTACACAGTAATAACACATCTACATGCTTATTACACAGTAACAACACATCTGTATATTTATTACATAGTAATAACATGTCACCATGCTTATTACACAGTAATAACAAATTTGGATGTTTAATACATAGTAATAACATGTCAGTGTGCTTATTACACAGTAATAACATATCTGCATGTTTATTACTTAGTAATATTATGTTACTGTGCTTCTTACACAGTAATAACAGGCATGCATGCTTATTACACAGTAATAATACATTTGCATGTTTATTACATAGTAATAACACGTCACCGTGTTTATTACACAGGAATAACCCATCTTCTTGCTTATTACACAGAAATAACACATTTGCATTCATATTACAAAGTAATAAATGGCACCGTGCTTATAACACAGTAACAACACATCAGCATGCTTATTACACACTAATCAAATGTCACAATGCTTATTACACAGTAATAACATGTCACCTTGTTTAGCATACCTCTGTCAATATTCCGGTGAAGTATTTCCTTTTTTAGAATCATTTGTCTGGAGTTTATTGCCAGCATCTTCGTTTAAACTATACTGTTTCTTTTTTATCAATAATTTTGCACTATCAATTTCAGCTGCTGTATTTTTCACTTTCCTTTCTGCCATATTTTCTTTTTTTTCGAGGGAACGCTTTTGTTTTGTTGTCAAGACAGCGAGCGGAGGCCATCCACGCCAGATCCACGCCATCTAAAATAATATCAACTAATTTTTGACAAATGTACGTTAAACATCTCAAACATTCAGCTTGTTCAGTGTGTCGAGTGCAGGATGTTTAGTCACTCTTCCTCCGTCATTAGTAATAGCTTTATAACATGCTAAGTGTATATTAGACAGCTCTCTGACGGAGAAGATTGCAGCATTAGAGGTGCGTATCCAGACTCTGGAGAGGATCAGTGAGAGCAGAGTAGTTTCTGTAGGGGAAAGTCTGGATGCCTTAGGCGGACTTAGCAATCCTCCAACTCCGGCATTAGAGCCCTAACAGTGGGGCGAATGGGTGGCAACTCAGTGGCATAATCGCAAAGGCAAAACTAACACTAAGGCTTGCCCACGGGAGCACCACTCCTCTACGCCTCAACAGGTTTGCTCTCCTCAGTGACGCACCTGCTGAGGAACCTGAAAGAGCTCTGTTTATAGGATACTCTATCTTAGGGCATGTAAAATTCGCTAGGCCTTTAGGGGCACCAGCAGCACTAGTTAGGCGTCTTAGGCAAGCACAGGTTTTCAAAGATAGTCATTCACATAAGATCTAATGAAAGTAACATTGTAGAGGTGTGTAGATTAGCGAAGGTGATGTCCGATGCTGTAGTATGCTCTGGCCCCATCCCTATGCAGCGTAGCTTACAACAGGCTATATGTTAGGGCAGGATGGTGTCCATCCCACTCAGGAAGGTGCTGCTCTCATTTCTTGTAGAATAGCACATAGTCCCAGAACAGACCTAGTTAATCGGTAACAATCCAGAGCCAAGGCGAGGGAGCAGACAAGCAGGATAAACTGACTCGCTCCCCGAGATAAACAAAAATGTAGAAATTCTCAGAAAGTTTGTTTTAATATCCTAATTAACATAAAACTTAAATCAAGCCGAATGCACAGCCAGCACCTTTGATCTGAAGCTATTACTGTTGAATATTAGATCTCTTATGTCCAAATTGCTTATTGTTAACAAAACTAACACTAAGGCTCGCCCACAGGAGCACCACTCCTCTCTGCTTCACGTATCTAACAGGTTTGCTCTCCTCAGTGACACACCCACTGAGACCTGAAAGAGCTCTGTTTATAGGATACTCTATCTTAGGGCACGTAAAATTTGCTAGGCCTTTAGGGGCACCAGCAGCACTAGTTGGGTGTATACTGGGAAGCAGGGCACCAGACATAGCAGGTAATCTGAGCATCTTCGGCAAGCACAGGTTTTCAAAGATAGTCATTCACATAGGAGCTAATGATATACGCTTTCGTTTACTAAAAGTAACATTGTAGAGGTCTGTAAATTAGCGAAGGCGATGTCCGATGCTGTAGTATGCTCTGGCCCCATCCCAATGCAGCGTGGCGATGTAGCTTACAACAGGTTATGGTCGCTGAACTGCTGGATGTCCAGGTGGTGCTCCCAAAACAATGTGGGCTTTATAGATAATTGGAGTAGTTTTGAGGGCAAGGCTGTCCTGTTAGGGCAGGACGGTGTCCATCCCACTCAGGAAGGTGCTGCTCTCATTTCTTGTAGAATAGCACATAGTCCCAGAACAGGCCTAGTTAATCGGTAACAATCCAGAGCCAAGCCAAAAATGTAGAAATACTCAGAAAGTTTGTTTTAATACCTTAATTAACATAAAACTTAAATCAAGCCGAATGCACAGCCAGCACCTTTGATCTGAAGCTATTACTGTTGAATATTAGATGTCTTATGTCCAAAGCACTTATTGTTAACAAAACTATTAAACCAAACGAATCTGTAGCATTAAATGAAGCTAGTCCTCCCAGATACAGTTACATACATCAGCCCTGTCTAACTGGCAGAAGTGAAGGTGTCGCAATTATTTATAATGATAATCTAGGCATCACGCAAAAACCTAGTCATAAATTCAATGTGTTTGTAGTGCTTTATACCAACATAACTTACATAGCCACAAAATATATTCAGACAATTCTGCTAATGTACAGACCCCCAGAGCCATATTCTCAATTTCTTTGTCAATTTGCAGATTTCGTCTCTAACCTGATTTCTTTAAACAAATGATAATTTGGATGGAGACTTTAATATTCATTTTGTTAATCCAGAAGACCCTCTGAGAACAGCAGTTGTGTCCATTCTTGATTCAGTAGGGGTTAATCAGAACCAACTCATAGTGGTGGTCACACTCTTCATTTAATACTAGCATTCAGATTAAATATAGAAAATATAGTCACATTTCTGCAGTCTTAAACTATCTCAGATCATTATCTCAACTCATTTAAAATGTATCTTAATCATAATATATGCACCTTGCCATGCTACCGAGTCAAACATACATTCACGTCAGCAACTGAACAGAGTTTTATCAGTAGTCTCCCAGAGTTACAGACAATGATTGGATCACCGTCTGATCCCCAGAACTTGACCAGGCAACTGAATGCTTAGAATCAACGTTCTGCTACACGCAAGATAAGGTAGCTCCACTTAAAAGAAAAACAATTAGAGAGAAACAGCTAGCACCCTGGTATAACGATCACACGCGCACCTTAAAACAGAATACGCGAAAATTAGAAGGTAAATGGCGTCAAACTAAATTGGTAGTATTTCAAATAGCATGGAAGGAGAGTCTTTTGAGCTATAGAAAATCTCTTTGCGCTGCTAGATCAATGTATCTCTCCACCTTAATTGAAGATAACAAAAACAATCCTAGATTCTTAATCAATACTGTAGCAAAATCGACTAGAAAGAAGACCACAATAGACACATTATATAGCAGTAATGACTTCATGAAATTTTCAATGGTAAAAAATTCAGACTATTAATTTAAAACCAGACAGTTTTATAACTAACCCTGTAGATAATAATATAATCATATCAGATCAACGATTAGAATGTTGTACTCCCTTTCAAGAGACCGAACTAATTTCACTAAGTTCATCATCAGAATCTTCAAACAGGTAATTCCAGAAACAATCAAACCTCTTTTAAAGATAATCAATTCTTCCCTTAGCACTAGCTACAGTCAGGTCCGGAAGTATTTAAACGATGACGGAGTTTTTACCTTTATACACCACTGCAGTGGATTTGAATTAAAACAATCAAGATGTGAGCGAAAGTGTAGACTTTTAGCTTTATTTTAAGAGCCGAAAAATATGGCATTTACCATTTAGGAATTACAGCCACTTTAAACAAAGTACTTCCATTTTCATGGTCTCAAAGGTATTTGGACAATTGACTGGCAAGAAGTTAATTGACCAGGTGCAGTCCATTCCCTCGTTACTTCAAGACAAATGAAGCAGATAAAAGGTCTGGAGTATGAAGGTATTGAGTTGGCATTTGGCAGCTGTTTGACTGGAGCTACCAATATCAGAATCAGAATCAGAATCAGAATTAGCTTTATTCGCCAAGTATGCGCACAGACAGACAAGGAATTTGTTGTGGTTTTCTTTAAGGTGCTCTTGGTACATACATACATATCTTACATGAGCACAAAAAACATTTAAATAGTAAGACTTAACAACAAAAAAATAAATAAAAATAAAAAATAAAAAAATAATAATGTGTAGGAATCTGGAACAGAAGATTTATGTACAGATTTGTGCATTATTTACTCTATATACAGCTGTATAAATAAAGAGATATGCATATGTATTTATATAATACTTGAGAAAGAGGTAGTAATTAGAGATGGAGGATGAATTACAGAAATGAATTATAGAATAAAAAAACACAGGTAATGATTCCTGTGTTAGCTATTTAAGCTGGAGATGGCATGGGGGAAAAAACTGTTTTTATGCCTAGATGTTCTAGTGCACAGAGATCTGTAACGTCTGCCTGAAGGGAGGAGTGCAAACAGGTTGTGGCCAGGGTGAGAGGGGTCTGTGATGATGTTAGCTGCCCGCTTCTTCACTCTGGAGTTGTACAAGTCCTGAAGGTTGGGCAGGTGCACACCAATGATCCTTTCTGCTGTCCTAACAGTACGTTGCAGTCTTCTTATATCTGATTTGCTGGCTGACCCAAACCAGACCAGATGTCCAAGGAGATGTCCAATATGAAATCCAAGGAGATCTCAATGCAAGTGAAGGAGGCCATCATTACTGAAAAAAACAACATAAACCTATAAGAAAGAAACCTTAGGTGTGGCCAAATCAGCAGTTGGGTACATTCTTTAAAAAAAAAGAAAGAAAGCAGTGGTGAGCTCAACAACATTGAAAGGCCTGGAAGACCAGGGAAGACAACTAAAGTGGATGATCGCAGTATCCATTCCTTGGTGAAGAAAAACCCCTTCACAACATCAACAGAAGTCAAGAATACTCTGGAGAAGGTAGGCGTATCATTGTCAAACTCAAGAACAGGAAACCCAGATTAGACTTTGCCAGAAAACATCTAAAAAAGCCTCCCATGTTCTGAAATAAGATTCTTTGGAGTGATGAAACCAAGATTAACTTGTGCCAGAATGATGGGAAGAGAAAAGTATGGCGAAAGAAAGGGACAGCTCCGGATCCAAAGTATACCACATCATGTGTCAAACATGGTGGAATCATTGTTATGACATGGCCATGTATGGCTGCCATTGGAACGGGCTGACTGGTGTTTATTGATGATGTGACTGCTGAAAGACGTAGCAAGATGAATTCTGAGGTGCATAGGGCTTTACTCTCTGCTCACATTCAGCCAAATGCTACAAAACTGATAGGACGCGGCTTCACAGTGCAGGTGGATAATGACCCTAAACACTGCAAAAGCACCTCAAGCCTTTTTGAAGGCAAAGAAATGGAATATTCTTCAATGGCCAAGTCACTCGCCTGATCTCAACCCAATAGAGCATGCTTTTCACATAATGAGGACAAGACTGAAGGCAGAAAGACCCACGAACAAGCAGCAACTGAAGGTGGCTGCAGTGAAAGCATCTCCAGGGAGGAAACTCAGAATTTGGTGATGTCCATGGGCTCCAGACTTCAGGCAGTCATTGACTGCAAAGGATTTTCATCCAAGAATTAAAATTATGGTCATATTTACAATTATGTCACTTTGTCCAAATACCTTTGAGCCCCTGAAAATGGAGGTACTTTGTTGAAAATGGCTGCAATTCCTAAATGGTAAATGCCATATTTTTCGGGTACCTCTTAAAATAACATTTTGATTGTTTTAATTCAAATCCATTGTGGTGATGTATAAAGGCAAAATGACAAAAACTCTGTCATTGTCTAAATACTTCCGGACCAGACTGTATGTACCGAAATCTTTTAAATTAGCAGTTATCAAACCCCTCATTAAAAAACAGACCTCAACCCCTGCCAACTGTCCAACTATAGGCCAATATCAAATCTTCCTTTTATCTCCAAGATCCTGGAAAAGGTTGACGCACAGCAGCTATGCTCCTACCTACATAGGAATAATTTTCATGAAATGTATCAGTCAGGATTTAGGCCTCATCAAAGTACAGAGACAGAACTGGTTAAAGCAGTAAATGACCTACTACTGCCCTCCGATGAGGGTTGTGTCTCCTTGCTTGTGTTGCTTTACCTTAGTGCAGCTTTTGTTGCCACTGATCATGCCATTCTCCTTGATAGACTAGAAAATGTTGTAGGCATTAAGGGAACGGCACTCTCCTGGCTCAGGTCTTATTTGACTGATCGTTATCAGTTTGTAGATGTAAATGGTGACTTCTCTATGTATTCTAAGATAAAGTTTGGTGTTCCGCAAGGAACTGTTTTAGGCCAACTGCTTCATATCTTCATATATGCTACCTCTGGGTAAAATGATTTGTAAACATGGTATTAGCTTCCACTGTTATGCTGATGACACACAGTTATATGTTTCAGCAAAGCCAGATGACAGACACCAGCTTAATAAAGTTGAGGAATGTGTAAAGGACATTAGACACTGGATGCTTATTAACTTTCTCTTACTGAATTCTGACAAGACAGAAATACCTATACTAGGAACACATCCAGCTAGAAGTAAGCTTTCTCATTGCATACTATCTCTGGATGGCCTTTCTCTTTCATCATGTGCAGCACTAAAAGACCTTGCTGTGATTATTGACTCCAGTCTGTCATTGAAGCTCATGTAGATAATATTACTAGGATAGCATTCTTTCATCTCAGAAATATTGCTAAGATAAGAAATATAATGTCTCTACACAATGCAAAAAAGTTAGTGCATGCTTTTGTTACCTCTAGGTTGGATTATTGTAACGCCTGACTGTCTGGATGTTCCAGTAGATGCATAAACAAGCTCAAGTTAGTCCAGAATGCAGCAGCGAGAGTCCTTATTAGAACCAGAAGATATGACCGCATCGCCCCAATCTTATGCACACTGCACTGGCTCCCAATCAAATTTCGTATTGATTATAAAATCAATAATCAATATATATATTATAATATATATATATAAATCAATATATATATATATATATATATATATTATAAATCAATGCTATCAATATATACATATATATTATACTACACAGCAAAATATCCAGTGTTGTTTAGTGTTGTTTTTATGGTGTTAATTTTTCAGAGTTAAAAAATGTTGATTCTGGTGTTGATTTGAAAGGCATCAACACTTGCAGTGAAAATCAGTGGTGGGGTCAATCGCGCCATGTCGGATGGTCTGAGAAAGTTTCTCAAAGTTTATCATATATTACGCTCACCTCCAAACTAAGGCCGCACAGATAAATGATCAGATTATCAAGCAAGAATTGGGTTGCCTAACTTCTGTGTTCTGGCCAGGTGCATATTGAACTTCATCCTAGCTCATGGCATGGTCTCAACGCGCATTTCATCTGCAATCATCTATGTAAAAGTAAATACTAATTATTTTGCTGCTTTAATATTTGTGGGATGTCTAATGGTTCTGATGGCAGCAGCTTGCTCGATTTTATTTAATATTAACAATGTTATTGTTTTCATTTTTTTCTGGATCGACAGCTTGAGTCATGCTGGTGAAGGTACGATATCAAGGTGTGAAGAAATTTGTGAAGTTGAATAACGATTGCACATTCTAAGATTTTCTCGATGAAGGTAAGTTAAGAAGCTTGTGATACCGTTTAGATAATGTGCTTATGAAAGCTAGTCATAGCAATAAGCTGATATAAATTCACAGGGCTTGTTTCTAGGTTAGAGCTTTTCTCTCCAAACTTTCTGAAATATTGAGGTTTTGCTTAATAGAATTTATCTTGATGTTTATAATAAGGTCTCATTTGTTAGTATTACTTAACTTATTAAATGTGGATTATATGTTTTGGAGAGGCAAGAAAAATAACTTTGAAAGAACAAAGGTGCGTTCAAACTATGTCCCGGTTATCGTAACAATGACATTCTGACTTGTAGAAGTCAGAGCTGTTAATAAATATAACTTTTGATTTTAGTAATGTTAAAAATTAAGGTGCTTATAGTTAAATGCTATTGAATTAAACTAATATTTGACTCTTCTTAAGTAAATCATAATGAAATCTAATTGTAGTCGAAAGTTTTTGGACAGTAAGTTTTATGTTTTTAAAGAAGTCTCTTCTGCTCATTATGCCTGCATTTATTTGATCCAAAGTGAAGCAAAAACAGTAAAATTTTGAAATATTTTTACTATTTAAAATAACTGTTTTCTATTTAAAAAACATTAAAAATCTGCTAGTAGATAGATAGTAACACTATAGTAAGACTTTAGTTATCATAAATTGTATTACTTATACAATTATATTTGTTATTGTTTGTCTTGCAAGAACTGCAACTCTTCAAGTCTTAGACACAGACACCACGGTGGAGGAGGACATCTTCCATGAACTGATTGAAGGCAGTCCACAATTATGCCTAACTGTAAGATGTTCAGAAGAAAATATTTTTGCTGGTTTGTCTGACGGTAAGTATATAATAACACTTAAGACATTCTTTCAAGGGCTCTATTGTATCTATAGGTACAAAAGAATGCATTTGGGTTGGAAACACATTTACATTTAACTGACACTTTATTATGAGGGAATATTACTAGTGCTAGTAATGCAAACATTGTCTAACATAAAACAGGTTAGAAAAGGAAGGAAGGAATACAAGTAGTAGTATAAATGTACAACCGATTTTTTTTTCAACATTATGTGCAGGTAAGTGCTCAAGAAAAAAAATGTTTATTTGGCTGTTTCCTGAATATTTGTTTGGGTTAAGATTTAAACCAGGGATTTGAAGTTCCTGAAATATTTAGTGACAAACCGGTGAACAAAAGGATCTGGTGATTAATGCTGTCAAAACTTCTGCTAGATCTAGCAGAATGACAACTGACAATCTAGCACAGGGTTTCATCGAGATAATGACAAATTTCAGTGGTTCTCAAACTTTTAAGCCAACGACCCCTAAAGTAGCATTGAAGAACTTGCAACCCCCACTACCACAGAATACACAAACAATAAACAAAAGAAACCATCCTGTTCAACATTTTAACTATAATGTAACTAACATTTTTAGACCTACGAATTACAAATTTATCCATTTCTGCCATTGTGGTTTTCATCTGCAGTTGCGTATTGCATTGCTAACTAGTGAGCCAGTTGCCGCAGGATGCAAGTAAATACTTGCATTTTTCAAACCATCTTGTGATCCCTTGAAATTATTCAGAGACCCCGGGAGGGATCTTGTCCCCAAGTTTGAGAACCACTGCACTAGTACACAAAGTTTTGTAGTAGTTCAATAGTAGTTTTACTATTCAATTTTGAATTAATGCTTTTACAGGGAACATGAAAATGTTTTGCTTTGTTTTTCTCTTTCAAGAGTTTTCACCTGCAAGATCTTCAACCCCCAGCACAAGCACTGATACTCTTTCACTCCCTTCTACTGAGTGTGAAGAGATTGAGAGAGCAGTCCAAAATCAAGCAGCAAGGGCCAGTAACAGTTTTGGCATAGATGCTGAAAAGGCAAAACGAGTATGTATGCATGTTATTTGATATGGTTAATTTGTCCATATAATAATTTTACCATTTTACTAGACTGTTTCCACCTGTATTGTGTTCATGTATCATTAGATTGTCCAAGATGCCCTTGAAAAACAATCTGGCGGTGAAGATGTGCTTGAAGAATACCAGACAACTAAAACTTTAAAGCACAGCACCAGACGTCAGCTTGTTAATATTGTTGTCAGTCACATGACAGAGATTCATGGATAAGACTTCAGTGCACAGATTCAGGAAATACACAGCTGTGTATCAACTTGTGTAGAAAACAAGGTTTTTAACTTTAGCATAAACCATATCTTCTTACTCTGTAGGAGGATCCCTACACGCAAACAGCGGGAGACTTATGCCTTGGGCATTGTTTCTCTCTTTCCTAGTGTCTTGATTTACTCGTACAACACAATCTCGTTAGACATGATATATTTATCTATAAAATTTAACTTACTGACTTCAGATTTAACCTACAGTAAATATATTTTTTTGTCTTTTTGACAGGAACATTTCTACGATCCAGAAAAGGGAACAGGGTACATCTCCTGGCGCCTAAAAACTTTGTCGAGAAAGAACCCAAAACGTGCTCGTTTAGAGATGTCTGAAAGTGGAGGACCAAGTCGGCGAAGAATGACAGACATTAGGGCAGCAGCTTGAAGGAGATGCATGCAGGGAGGCAATTTCCTTCCTTGTCCACGCAGCTGATGAAGCTGAAGTTATGCAGAAGATGAAGCAAACTTTTAAGCATAGACAAGAACTGGTACACAATCCTGAAAGATCAGCTGATGTCCTCAATATATTTCCAAGATTTCTGAATGTGAAAGGATTGGTAAATATAACATTTATGATCCTTTTCAAAAAATTACTTAAGTCTGTGTTTTAGACATCTCTTTTGACATTTGCTACTTGATATAAGGCCACACTTGACACCTAGTCTTATTCCATTCATAAATTTATCTCTCGCTCACACATACCTTTCATAGGGATAGTAATTGGATTTAGTTGACAATGGTTGACTCATTTGCATATAATTTATTAGTCTATCAAACATGCACACACTATCCATTTTGGAGGTAAAGATTGGTATATAGTCCTAAGTAACATCTTATTCATTTTGTAATGTGCTTTGTCATTAGATAAATTAGGACTTTGCTCTGCTGTTCAATTCTGAAACATCCAACAAGTTGCTTGAGAGGTGGGAGACTGCATTTAAGCAGAAGATAATCAATGAAGCCCAATCTCTTACTTCCACCGCAGAAATTCTGAGTCTTATCAGTGCAGCAGAGGGACAAGGATCTGAAAATGGTCGGCCTGATTTGAGAGCATGTCTTTCAAATTTTCTCTGGTTTCTTGCTATTTTAAATGCTAAATGTTTGTTTTCTTTTTTTATTCTAAATTCTAAGATTGGAACAGTGACATGTCATCTGTTCTTCTCCTGTTGCATCTCCTGCCTCCTCCCCCAGGGAAGAAGAAGACCAAGATCAGCTCGACAGAGGCTGTTGAGAGACTTGTGAATTTCCATAAGGTAACACCCACAATACTGATGTAAAGTCACATTTAAGTTGTGATTTTTGTTATGAATACTATAATATGGTGGTTTTCATTCCTGGTCCTTGGGACCCACTGCTCTGCACATTTGATTTGTCTCTTAACAGACACATTTCAGTTCATGGTGTTCTCGCCTAATGAGGTGAAGATTATAATTAGTTTTGCTAAGTACTGGAGGATCCCTAAGACTAGGATTGAAAAACACTGCCATAATCTGACCCTGTCTAAATTTTACCTTTTGGACTCTCAATTGATTGCACATGCATTATATTGACCTTGGTGCGCTTTGCTTGTGCAGTAAGTTGCTCACATATCCTGGATTGGCTGAGAGTTTTGTTTTTTTTTTTTTTAAATAAATTTGTTTGGGGGTTTTTTTATGTGCACTGTAATACACAAAGCATGTTACCAACTGGGTTAAGGTGCATTTATATAGGTGTTTAAGCACTTTTTTCATGCAAATGTGAGCAGTTTAACAGTACCAGGTTTAATGTGTTCATGTTTTGTAATTGTAATTAGATTTTCTTCTGTTTAATCTAAGTTTTCTGCTTTCAGTCCTGCACCTGTATTGAAGGCCTTATCAGTGGGAGGGAGAGTCTCCAGCCATACCTACTAGCATCTGGAAGACTCAAGAGCAAGATTGGCAAATTCTATGTGGTTGTGGACAAGCACCTCATCCCTTGCGCAGGAACCAGCTCTTTGAGTGCTGTTGGTTAGCTCTTCAAAGTTCACTATGTGTTCAACCTGTCATATGAGGGAGCCCTTGTCAATGTCTTCACCTTCCTGCAGACCACAATCTACAACATCGATATTGGTCTTACCAGTGAGTCTCCCCGCGTCAAGGAATTACGTGCAAAACTGTTAAACTAGTTTAATGTTGAAGTGTTTCCGCTGTCAAAGTTTGCACACAAACAGCCACTCTTTGATCTCTCATTTAAGACTCACACACAGTTTCTATCCTTCATTGAAGTTCAAGTTGTTATGTGCACAGAGTGGTTGTAGTCAGCAGTTTTGTACATATTCTGGTTTTTGAAAGCATTTGATCAGTGCTCATGTTTCTGAATCCAGTCCAGTTCTTGATTTGCCATCTGGTGAAGTGGTAACTCCCAGCGTTAATCAGTCAGGTTCTTTGCTTGTTGGAGAAAGTGATCCCCAAGTTGCTCTCATTGAAAATGTAACCCTCTCTAGAGGAGAGATGGCAGATATATGTGCCTCAATAGTGGCCAAATTACAGAGCAGTGGAGTAGTCAGTAACTTGGTGTCATCTGTCGTTTCGGAGCTTGAGGACCTTACCACAGAAATTCATAACCAAATTCGCCAAAATGTGAAGTCTGTCATTCCTCTTGATAACCCAGTCAGATCAGCAGTTGAAGATAGTTTAGGTCATTTTGAGAGTCCCTTTTCTATGTTTAACAGTGAAACAAAAAGAAATAATTATTTTGTTAACAAATGTCAAACTTGTTCTTGGCATGAGATACGACACTAGGAGAAACAAACAAACAGGATGTTATGATCAGGTCCCAGTAAAAGAAACATTCGTTTATGTCCCAATTTTGGAATAATTAAAATGTATGTGTCGAAATGTAGATGTATGTACACTGCTGAAAGACTTTACAGGAAAGCCAAAATCACATTTTGAGGACTTCTGTGATGGAAGTTACTTCCAGAGTCATCCATTATTCTCAAAACATCCCAGTGCTTTACAAATTCAGGTATATTCCGAAGAATTTGAAACCGCAAACCCTCTTGGCTCTAAAAGCAGGGTACACAAAGTTGGTGCTCTGTTTTTTGTGTTTCGGAATCTACCTCCAAAATTTAATTCAAGACTGATGAATATCCATTTGATAGTGTTATTTCATGCACAAGATGTGATTATTATGGTATTGAACTACCCTTTTCCACAGATAGAGTTTATGACACAATATGTCAGGTAACTGGAGACAACTTGGGGATGCATTCAATCCTTGGATTCACAGAATCATTCAGTGGCCATTACTTCTGTCATCTCTGTTTGACTGACAAAGTTGATGTCCATGTCTCATGGAGTTTGTCCTTGCCAAAATTGCTACATAGATAAAACTGAATTGAATTGAATAACACATCAGGATGCTTATAACACAGTAATAAGACTTCTGCATGCTAATAACACAATAATACCATGTCAATTTGTTTATTATGCAGTAATAACACGTCTGCATGCTTATTACATAGTGATAGCATGTCACCGTGATTAACACAGCAATAACACATCTGCATGCTTATATCACAATAATAACTTGCCGCCATGTTTACAATACAGGAGTAGAACACCTGCATTCTTGTTACACAGTAATAACATGTTGCTGTATTTATTACACATCAATAACACACCTGCATGCTAAAAACACAGTAATAACACATCTTCATGTTTACCACACAGTAATAACATCTCTGTATTCTTAATAACCACTAATAACACATCTCCATTCTTATTACACAGTAGTAACATGTCACCATGTTTATTACAAAGCAACAACACATCTGAATGCTTATTACACAGCAATAACATGTAAAATTGCTTATTACACAGTAGTAAAACATCTGCATGTTTATTAAATAGTAATAACTTGTATCCATGCTTATTACACAGTAATGACACATTTGAAAGTTTATTACACAGTAATAAAATGTGACTCTGCTTATAACAAAGTAATAACATGTTATGTTATTATTATTAGACAGTAATAACATATTTTCATCCTTATTGCACAGTAATAATACATTCAAATGTTTATTACACAGTAAAAACATGTCACCTTGTTTATTACACAATAACACATCTACATGCTTATTACACAGTAATAACAGATATGCATGTATATTACATAGTAATAACATGTTACTGTGCTTATTACACAGTAATAACAGTTATGCATGTTTATTACATTGTAATAACATGTTACTGTGCTTATTACACAGTAATAACAGTTATGCATGTTTATTACACAGTAATAACACATGTGCATGTTTATTACATAGTAATAACATGTTACCATGCTTATTACACAGTAATAACAAATATGCATGTTTATTACATTGTAATAACATGTTACTGTGCTTATTACACAGTAATAACAGTTATGCATGTTTATTACACAGTAATAACACATGTGCATGTTTATTACATTGTAATAACATGTTACTGTGCTTATTACACAGTAATAACAGTTATGCATGTTTATTACACAGTAATAACACGTGCATGTTTATTACATAGTAATAACATGTTACCATGCTTATTACACAGTAATAACAAATATGCATGTTTATTACATTGTAATAACATGTTACTGTGCTTATTACACAGTAATAACAGTTATGCATGTTTATTACACAGTAATAACACATGTGCATGTTTATTACATTGTAATAACATGTTACTGTGCTTATTACACAGTAATAACAGTTATGCATGTTTATTACACAGTAATAACACATGTGCATGTTTATTACATATTAATAACATGTCACCATGCTTATTACACAGTAATAACAAATTTGCATGTTTCTTACATAGAAATAACATGATACCGTGATTAGTACACAGTAATACCTGGTATGCATTTTTATTACATATTAATAAAACATGTGCATGTTTATTACATATTAATAACATGTCACCATGCTTATTACACAGTAATAACAAATTTGCATGTTTCTTACATAGAAATAACATGATACCGTGATTAGTACACAGTAATACCTGGTATGCATTTTTATTACATATTAATAAAACATTTGCATGTTTCTTACATAGTAATAACATGTCGCCATGATTATTACACAGTAATAACCCATTTGCATGTTTCATACATAGTAATAACTCGTCACCATGTTTATTACACAGTAATAACCCATCTTCTTGCTTATGACACAGTAATAACCCATTTGGATTCATATTACAAAGTAATAAATGGCTCCGTGCTTATAACACAGTAGTAACATTTCGGTATGCGTATTACACACTAATCAAATGTCACAATGCTTAATACACAGTAATAAGATGTCACCGTGTTTATTACACAGTAATAACACACACAGAGCACACCTCTGTTAATATTCCTGTGAAATATTTCTTGTTTTAGAATCGTTTGTCTGGAGTTTCTTGCCAGCATCTTCGTTTAAACTATACTGTTTCTTTTTTATCAAAAATTTTGCGCTATCAATTTCAGCTGCTGTATTTTTCACTTTCCTTTCTGCTATATTTTCTTTTTTTTTCGAAAGAATGCTTGTTTTTTTGTCAAGACAGCGAGCGGAGGCCATCCACGCCAGATCCACGCCATCTAAAATAATATCAACTAATCTTTGACAAATGTACGTTAAACATCTCAAACATTCAGCTTGTTCAGTGTGTCGAGTGCAGGATGTTTAGTCACTCTTCCTCCGTCATTAGTAATAGCTTTATCTGTGCTAAGTGTAAATTAGACAGCTCTGTGATGGAGAAGATTGCAGCATTAGAGGTGCGTATCCAGACTCTGGAGAGGATCAATGAGAGGGAGAGCAGAGTAGTTTCTGCAGGGAAAAAAGTCTGGATGTCTTAGGCGGAGTTAGCAATCCTCCAACTCCGGCATTAGAGCCCTAACAGTGGGGGCGAATGGGTGGCGACTCAGTGGCATAATCGCTAAGGCAAAACTAACGCTAAGGCCTCGCCCACGGGAGCACCACTCCTCTCCACTTCACGTGTCTAACAGGTTTGCTCTCCTCAGTGACACTGAAAGAGCTCTGTTTATAGGATACTCTATCTTAGGGCACGTAAAATTTGCTAGGCCTTTAGGGGCACCAGCAGCACTAGTTAGGTGTATACTGGGAACCAGGGCACCAGACATAGCAGGTAATCTACGCTTTCGTTTACTAAAAGTAACATTGTAGAGGTGTGTAAATTAGTGAAGGTGATGTCCGATGCTGTAGTATGCTCTGGCCCCATCCCAATGCAGCATGGCGATGTAGCTTACAACGGGTTATGGTCGCTGAACTGCTGGATGTCCAGGTGGTGCTCCGAAAACAATGTGGGCTTTATAGATAATTGGAGTAGTTTTGAGGGCGAGGCTGTCCAGTTAGGGCAGGACGGTGTCCATCCCACTCAGGAAGGTGCTGCTCTCATTTCTTGTAGAATAGCACATAGTCCCAGAACAGGCCTAGTTAATCGGTAACAATCCAGAGCCAAGGCCAGGGAGCAGAAAGGCAGGCTAAACTGACCTGCTCCCCGAGCTAAACAAAAATGTAGAAAAACTCAGAAAGTTTGTTTTAATACCCTAATTAACATAAAACTTAAATCAAGCCGAATGCACAGCCAGCACCTTTGATCTGAAGCTATTACTGTTGAATATTAGATATCTTACGTCCAAAGCGCTTATTGTTAATGAAACTATTAAACCAAACAAGTCTGTAGCATTAAATGAAGCTAGTCCTCCCGGATACAGTTACATACATCAGCCCCGTCTAAGTGGCAGAAGAGGAGGTGTCGCAATTATTTATAATTATTAATTAGATTATAATGATAATCTAGGCATCACACAAAAACCTAGTCATAAATTCAATGTGTTTGAATTGCTTTATACTAACGTAACTTACATAGCCACTTACATAGTCATTTTGTTAATCCAGAAGACCCTCTGGGAACAGCAGTTGTGTCCATTCTTGATTCAGTAGGGGTTAGAATGTAATAGAACCAACTCATAGTGATGGTCACACTCTTCATTTAATACTAGCATTCAGATTAAATATAGAAAATATAGTCACATTTCTGCAGTCTTAAGCTATCTCAGATCATTATCTCAACTCATTTAAAATGTATCTTAGTCATAATATATGCACCTTGCCATGCTACCGAGTCAAACATACATTCACGTCAGCAACTGCACAGAGTTTTATCAGTCGTCTCCCAGAGTTACCGACAATAGCTGCATTTACATGGACACTAATACTCCGATTGTAATTGGACTAGAAGCACAATCAGATTTAAAAAGTCACATGTAAACACGTCAATCGGAATGTGCAGTGACGTACAAATCACGTAATGACGTAGGACGCACGGCTGATTGTTGTTGTCGAAGGTAAGATGGCGTGTGCTAAGCAAAACTGGTCTGTAGCGGAAACTACGTTATTGCTTAATATTTTAAAAGACGAAAACATAGTTGAACGACTCGACGGTCATAAGTCACGCAATAACAAGCTCTTCAAAGCAGATATTTGAAAAGCTGAAAGGAGCTGGTATAAACCGGTCAAATGACCAAATCAAAAATCGATGGAAAGGTCTTAAGACTGAGTACTACATGGCTAAATCTCAGAACAGGAAAAGTGGCGAATCGCCGTCTACTTTTCCATTTTACAGCATTATGGACGAGATAATGGGAGGAAGACCAATAGTAAATGCCGCAACTAAGGGAGTCGATATCGGCTTCCCCAACGAGGATTCACTCGATGCGAGTGCTTCTACCATCTCAGAAGACACGTCTGGTAAGTTGTCATCATTTTACCACAGCATAACTCAGATATAGAGATATATTCACACGTCATGTTCACTTGTTGGCCAAAGCAGTTAATAATAATAATGTTCATATGTAGATGTTGAGAGCAACCTTGAGGAAGTGGGAACGAGCAGCTCTGTGCAGACAGAAGAGGAGACAGGTGAAGAAGGCAATGTCCGTGCTCTACCAAGTACTGCAAAAAAGAGTAAGTTTCATGCAAATTTATTCAATATGAGTAAATATAGCTACAGTGCATTTTACATTCATTATACAAATTTAGATTAATGCTTTTAACAAATGTTTTTATCTTGCTTTTTTTTTTTTTTAAAGTGACTTACAGTGCATTATTAATTATTGATTCCTGTGTTCCCAAGCCATTGTTTACTAATTTACATTTTAGGAAAACAGTTTGAACATGGGAACTTTTTTTCTTTGTTGTTAAGTGCTTTATACAAAGGCAGAAGTTTTGTTTGTGGTTTCTCAAAAAAAAACAAAAAAAAAAAACAAAACAAAAACAAAAAAAAAAAAAATATATATATATATATATATATATACACATATATATATATATATATATATATACATATATATATATGAGAGAACAAATTATAATGCTCCACTAAACTTACAGGTAAACTAGAAGAACACACTCACAGCCTTGGATTATGGATTATGTGGAACCTTATTTAATTGTGATTATACAATAAGAACATCTTTTACTTTAATTCATTCTTAAAATCCGACAGTTTTGATTTTTAAGTAATATAACCTTCAGATTCGGTTCACTGGAAATAATGCTGTCTTTCTGTTCATTTAGGACGAAAACCCTCATCCGGTTATGCCAAACTAATGCACATTTGGTCAGCTGAACAAAGATCCTTCTTGGATAGAATTGAACACCACCAAGAAAGAAATCAACAACACGACGAGATGTTACTTTCAAGGTTTCTGGAAGAAAGCACTAGCTCAACTGAACGTCTGTTAGGACAAATATTTCAGGGTTTCAGGAGTGTTCTTCCACACCCCTGTGAAGCAGCTCCTCATTTCCAGGGACAAGCTCCACCACTCAACACTTATATGCAGCCTCCGCAGCACTACCCAGGTCAATTTTACAATAGACCAATGCACTATTCTCCTAGTGTCCCAAATGGCAGTGGAACCAGCAGCTCTGACCACAGCCTGCATGACCTAGGTTAGAGGAGAGAAAAAAGCATAAAGCATCTTAGTTTTGTAGAGACAGTTGTTTAAGCTAGTTGTAAAGACAGTAATGCATTGTTTTTGCAAGTTTTATTGCCTTTTTTTTACTTCTGTGAAATGTTCAAGTTTAACAAAGTTGTATTTGCAACTTCACTTGTTCACCTTTTATTGCACTTAATATTTAAATTTTTGTTTTGTTTTGGAAATTTAAACTATTGCAATAAGTATTGCACTGGCACCTTTAAGAGTTACCTTGTGTTTGAAATGTATGCAACCGTTTCTCATTAAAAGTTTCTTACATCTTAATCTCAGTGGTGTCTTTTGAAGGGCTTCATTTAGTGGAAATGACCTGTATGAAGGGGAAAGTGGTTGGATATGTAAGTGGTCAGAGCAATTCTTGCATTGTTACCAGATGCATTGCACACTGTATTCACAGGCTGGCTAGGTTGAGGATAGATGGCATTGAGGTCACAAGCCTCTTCCAGCCACCTGCTGTTGGCATTGTCCTTCTCGTGCTGGCAAAAGTTATGCAGTGCACAGCAGGTGGCAATCACAGTTGGTGTGAAGGTGAAGTGAAAATCACTTCTTTTTAGCAGCACCCTCCACCTTGCCTTAAGGATCCCGATTGTGTTCTCAATTCCCACCCTTACTGAGCTCAGGTAGGCATTAAAAGATTCCTGTTCAGGGGTCAGATGCGCAGACTTGATGTATCCTTTTAAGAGCCAGTCAAGGAGGGGGTATGCAGGGTCCCCAACTATTAAAAGCCTAGTGTCTTGTCCTTCGATATTATTCACACTCTAAAAATAATGAAATTAAGTGGAATAAGACGTAAATTATTTTAATTGTTCTCTTCAAGAAGTAAAGCAGTCACAAGCCTCACCTTTGGCAGCAGGTGGGATCTTAGGAAGAGGTCAGACTGGCGTAGAACGTTGGCATCATGTCCACTGCCAGGCATTTTACAGCTGATGCTCCAAAAACTGTATGCATAAAGCATATTATTTCAAGAAAATAATAATAATAATAATAATATATGGGTTCCCTTTTGAGTGTGGTTCCTCTCAAGGTTTCTTCTTCATATTGTCTCATGGAGTTTGTCCTTGCCAAAATCGCTACATAGATAAAACTGAATTGAATTGAATAACACATCAGGATGCTTATAACACAGTAATAAGACTTCTGCATGCTAATAACACAATAATACCATGTCAATTTGTTTATTATGCAGTAATAACACGTCTGCATGCTTATTACATAGTGATAGCATGTCACCGTGATTAACACAGCAATAACACATCTGCATGCTTATATCACAATAATAACTTGCCGCCATGTTTACAATACAGGAGTAGAACACCTGCATTCTTGTTACACAGTAATAACATGTTGCTGTATTTATTACACATCAATAACACACCTGCATGCTAAAAACACAGTAATAACACATCTTCATGTTTACCACACAGTAATAACATCTCTGTATTCTTAATAACCACTAATAACACATCTCCATTCATATTACACAGTAGTAACATGTCACCATGTTTATTACAACGCAACAACACATCTGAATGCTTATTACACAGTAGTAAAACATCTGCATGTTTATTAAATTGTAATAACTTGTATCCATGCTTATTACACAGTAATGACACATTTGAAAGTTTATTACACAGTAATAAAATGTGACTCTGCTTATAACAAAGTAATAACATGTTATGTTATTATTATTACACAGTAATAACATATTTTCATCCTTATTGCACAGTAATAATACATTCAAATGTTTATTACACAGTAAAAACATGTCACCTTGTTTATTACACAATAACAACACATCTACATGCTTATTACACAGTAATAACAGATATGCATGTATATTACATAGTAATAACATGTTAATGTGCTTATTACACAGTAATAACAGTTATGCATGTTTATTACACAGTAATAACAAGGATGCATGTTTATTACATAGTAATGACATGTTACCATGCTTATTACACAGTAATAACAAATATGCATGTTTATTACATTGTAATAACATGTTACTGTGCTTATTACACAGTAATAACAGTTATGCATGTTTATTACACAGTAATAACACATGTGCATGTTTATTACATAGTAATAACATGTTACCATGCTTATTACACAGTAATAACAAATATGCATGTTTATTACATTGTAATAACATGTTACTGTGCTTATTACACAGTAATAACAGTTATGCATGTTTATTACACAGTAATAACACATGTGCATGTTTATTACATATTAATAACATGTCACCATGCTTATTACACAGTAATAACAAATTTGCATGTTTCTTACATAGAAATAACATGATACCGTGATTAGTACACAGTAATACCTGGTATGCATTTTTATTACATATTAATAAAACATGTGCATGTTTATTACATATTAATAACATGTCACCATGCTTATTACACAGTAATAACAAATTTGCATGTTTCTTACATAGAAATAACATGATACCGTGATTAGTACACAGTAATACCTGGTATGCATTTTTATTACATATTAATAAAACATTTGCATGTTTCTTACATAGTAATAACATGTCGCCATGATTATTACACAGTAATAACCCATTTGCATGTTTCATACATAGTAATAACTCGTCACCATGTTTATTACACAGTAATAACCCATCTTCTTGCTTATGACACAGTAATAACCCATTTGGATTCATATTACAAAGTAATAAATGGCTCCGTGCTTATAACACAGTAGTAACATTTCGGTATGCGTATTACACACTAATCAAATGTCACAATGCTTAATACACAGTAATAAGAGGTCACCGTGTTTATTACACAGTAATAACACACACAGAGCACACCTCTGTTAATATTCCTGTGAAATATTTCTTGTTTTAGAATCGTTTGTCTGGAGTTTCTTGCCAGCATCTTCGTTTAAACTATACTGTTTCTTTTTTATCAAAAATTTTGCGCTATCAATTTCAGCTGCTGTATTTTTCACTTTCCTTTCTGCTATATTTTCTTTTTTTTCGAAAGAATGCTTGTTTTTTTGTCAAGACAGCGAGCGGAGGCCATCCACGCCAGATCCACGCCATCTAAAATAATATCAACTAATCTTTGACAAATGTACGTTAAACATCTCAAACATTCAGCTTGTTCAGTGTGTCGAGTGCAGGATGTTTAGTCACTCTTCCTCCGTCATTAGTAATAGCTTTATCTGTGCTAAGTGTAAATTAGACAGCTCTGTGATGGAGAAGATTGCAGCATTAGAGGTGCGTATCCAGACTCTGGAGAGGATCAATGAGAGGGAGAGCAGAGTAGTTTCTGTAGGGAAAAAAGTCTGGATGTCTTAGGCGGAGTTAGCAATCCTCCAACTCCGGCATTAGAGCCCTAACAGTGGGGGCGAATGGGTGGCGACTCAGTGGCATAATCGCTAAGGCAAAACTAACGCTAAGGCCTCGCCCACGGGAGCACCACTCCTCTCCACTTCACGTGTCTAACAGGTTTGCTCTCCTCAGTGACACTGAAAGAGCTCTGTTTATAGGATACTCTATCTTAGGGCACGTAAAATTTGC
The DNA here is from genome assembly GCF_027358585.1 of Pangasianodon hypophthalmus. NCBI lineage: Eukaryota > Metazoa > Chordata > Actinopteri > Siluriformes > Pangasiidae > Pangasianodon > Pangasianodon hypophthalmus. Next base: position 15,796,553 of record NC_069719.1, read on the forward strand.
TAGGCCTTTAGGGGCACCAGCAGCACTAGTTAGGTGTATACTGGGAACCAGGGCACCAGACATAGCAGGTAATCTACGCTTTCGTTTACTAAAAGTAACATTGTAGAGGTGTGTAAATTAGCGAAGGTGATGTCCGATGCTGTAGTATGCTCTGGCCCCATCCCAATGCAGCATGGCGATGTAGCTTACAACGGGTTATGGTCGCTGAACTGCTGGATGTCCAGGTGGTGCTCCGAAAACAATGTGGGCTTTATAGATAATTGGAGTAGTTTTGAGGGCGAGGCTGTCCAGTTAGGGCAGGACGGTGTCCATCCCACTCAGGAAGGTGCTGCTCTCATTTCTTGTAGAATAGCACATAGTCCCAGAACAGGCCTAGTTAATCGGTAACAATCCAGAGCCAAGGCCAGGGAGCAGAAAGGCAGGCTAAACTGACCTGCTCCCCGAGCTAAACAAAAATGTAGAAAAACTCAGAAAGTTTGTTTTAATACCCTAATTAACATAAAACTTAAATCAAGCCGAATGCACAGCCAGCACCTTTGATCTGAAGCTATTACTGTTGAATATTAGATATCTTACGTCCAAAGCGCTTATTGTTAATGAAACTATTAAACCAAACAAGTCTGTAGCATTAAATGAAGCTAGTCCTCCCGGATACAGTTACATACATCAGCCCCGTCTAAGTGGCAGAAGAGGAGGTGTCGCAATTATTTATAATTATTAATTAGATTATAATGATAATCTAGGCATCACACAAAAACCTAGTCATAAATTCAATGTGTTTGAATTGCTTTATACTAACGTAACTTACATAGCCACTTACATAGTCATTTTGTTAATCCAGAAGACCCTCTGAGAACAGCAGTTGTGTCCATTCTTGATTCAGTAGGGGTTAGAATGTAATAGAACCAACTCATAGTGATGGTCACACTCTTCATTTAATACTAGCATTCAGATTAAATATAGAAAATATAGTCACATTTCTGCAGTCTTAAGCTATCTCAGATCATTATCTCAACTCATTTAAAATGTATCTTAGTCATAATATATGCACCTTGCCATGCTACCGAGTCAAACATACATTCACGTCAGCAACTGCACAGAGTTTTATCAGTCGTCTCCCAGAGTTACCGACAATAGCTGCATTTACATGGACACTAATACTCCGATTGTAATTGGACTAGAAGCACAATCAGATTTAAAAAGTCACATGTAAACACGTCAATCGGAATGTGCAGTGACGTACAAATCACGTAATGACGTAGGACGCACGGCTGATTGTTGTTGTCGAAGGTAAGATGGCGTGTGCTAAGCAAAACTGGTCTGTAGCGGAAACTACGTTATTGCTTAATATTTTAAAAGACGAAAACATAGTTGAACGACTCGACGGTCATAAGTCACGCAATAACAAGCTCTTCAAAGCAGATATTTGAAAAGCTGAAAGGAGCTGGTATAAACCGGTCAAATGACCAAATCAAAAATCGATGGAAAGGTCTTAAGACTGAGTACTACATGGCTAAATCTCAGAACAGGAAAAGTGGCGAATCGCCGTCTACTTTTCCATTTTACAGCATTATGGACGAGATAATGGGAGGAAGACCAATAGTAAATGCCGCAACTAAGGGAGTCGATATCGGCTTCCCCAACGAGGATTCACTCGATGCGAGTGCTTCTACCATCTCAGAAGACACGTCTGGTAAGTTGTCATCATTTTACCACAGCATAACTCAGATATAGAGATATATTCACACGTCATGTTCACTTGTTGGCCAAAGCAGTTAATAATAATAATGTTCATATGTAGATGTTGAGAGCAACCTTGAGGAAGTGGGAACGAGCAGCTCTGTGCAGACAGAAGAGGAGACAGGTGAAGAAGGCAATGTCCGTGCTCTACCAAGTACTGCAAAAAAGAGTAAGTTTCATGCAAATTTATTCAATATGAGTAAATATAGCTACAGTGCATTTTACATTCATTATACAAATTTAGATTAATGCTTTTAACAAATGTTTTTATCTTGCTTTTTTTTTTTTTTAAAGTGACTTACAGTGCATTATTAATTATTGATTCCTGTGTTCCCAAGCCATTGTTTACTAATTTACATTTTAGGAAAACAGTTTGAACATGGGAACTTTTTTTCTTTGTTGTTAAGTGCTTTATACAAAGGCAGAAGTTTTGTTTGTGGTTTCTCAAAAAAAAAACAAAAAAAAAAAACAAAACAAAAACAAAAATATATATATATATATATATATATATATATACACATATATATATATATATATATACATATATATATATGAGAGAACAAATTATAATGCTCCACTAAACTTACAGGTAAACTAGAAGAACACACTCACAGCCTTGGATTATGGATTATGTGGAACCTTATTTAATTGTGATTATACAATAAGAACATCTTTTACTTTAATTCATTCTTAAAATCCGACAGTTTTGATTTTTAAGTAATATAACCTTCAGATTCGGTTCACTGGAAATAATGCTGTCTTTCTGTTCATTTAGGACGAAAACCCTCATCCGGTTATGCCAAACTAATGCACATTTGGTCAGCTGAACAAAGATCCTTCTTGGATAGAATTGAACACCACCAAGAAAGAAATCAACAACACGACGAGATGTTACTTTCAAGGTTTCTGGAAGAAAGCACTAGCTCAACTGAACGTCTGTTAGGACAAATATTTCAGGGTTTCAGGAGTGTTCTTCCACACCCCTGTGAAGCAGCTCCTCATTTCCAGGGACAAGCTCCACCACTCAACACTTATATGCAGCCTCCGCAGCACTACCCAGGTCAATTTTACAATAGACCAATGCACTATTCTCCTAGTGTCCCAAATGGCAGTGGAACCAGCAGCTCTGACCACAGCCTGCATGACCTAGGTTAGAGGAGAGAAAAAAGCATAAAGCATCTTAGTTTTGTAGAGACAGTTGTTTAAGCTAGTTGTAAAGACAGTAATGCATTGTTTTTGCAAGTTTTATTGCCTTTTTTTTACTTCTGTGAAATGTTCAAGTTTAACAAAGTTGTATTTGCAACTTCACTTGTTCACCTTTTATTGCACTTAATATTTAAATTTTTGTTTTGTTTTGGAAATTTAAACTATTGCAATAAGTATTGCACTGGCACCTTTAAGAGTTACCTTGTGTTTGAAATGTATGCAACCGTTTCTCATTAAAAGTTTCTTACATCTTAATCTCAGTGGTGTCTTTTGAAGGGCTTCATTTAGTGGAAATGACCTGTATGAAGGGGAAAGTGGTTGGATATGTAAGTGGTCAGAGCAATTCTTGCATTGTTACCAGATGCATTGCACACTGTATTCACAGGCTGGCTAGGTTGAGGATAGATGGCATTGAGGTCACAAGCCTCTTCCAGCCACCTGCTGTTGGCATTGTCCTTCTCGTGCTGGCAAAAGTTATGCAGTGCACAGCAGGTGGCAATCACAGTTGGTGTGAAGGTGAAGTGAAAATCACTTCTTTTTAGCAGCACCCTCCACCTTGCCTTAAGGATCCCGATTGTGTTCTCAATTCCCACCCTTACTGAGCTCAGGTAGGCATTAAAAGATTCCTGTTCAGGGGTCAGATGCGCAGACTTGATGTATCCTTTTAAGAGCCAGTCAAGGAGGGGGTATGCAGGGTCCCCAACTATTAAAAGCCTAGTGTCTTGTCCTTCGATATTATTCACACTCTAAAAATAATGAAATTAAGTGGAATAAGACGTAAATTATTTTAATTGTTCTCTTCAAGAAGTAAAGCAGTCACAAGCCTCACCTTTGGCAGCAGGTGGGATCTTAGGAAGAGGTCAGACTGGCGTAGAACGTTGGCATCATGTCCACTGCCAGGCATTTTACAGCTGATGCTCCAAAAACTGTATGCATAAAGCATATTATTTCAAGAAAATAATAATAATAATAATAATATATGGGTTCCCTTTTGAGTGTGGTTCCTCTCAAGGTTTCTTCTTCATATTGTCTCATGGAGTTTGTCCTTGCCAAAATCGCTACATAGATAAAACTGAATTGAATTGAATAACACATCAGGATGCTTATAACACAGTAATAAGACTTCTGCATGCTAATAACACAATAATACCATGTCAATTTGTTTATTATGCAGTAATAACACGTCTGCATGCTTATTACATAGTGATAGCATGTCACCGTGATTAACACAGCAATAACACATCTGCATGCTTATATCACAATAATAACTTGCCGCCATGTTTACAATACAGGAGTAGAACACCTGCATTCTTGTTACACAGTAATAACATGTTGCTGTATTTATTACACATCAATAACACACCTGCATGCTAAAAACACAGTAATAACACATCTTCATGTTTACCACACAGTAATAACATCTCTGTATTCTTAATAACCACTAATAACACATCTCCATTCATATTACACAGTAGTAACATGTCACCATGTTTATTACAACGCAACAACACATCTGAATGCTTATTACACAGTAGTAAAACATCTGCATGTTTATTAAATTGTAATAACTTGTATCCATGCTTATTACACAGTAATGACACATTTGAAAGTTTATTACACAGTAATAAAATGTGACTCTGCTTATAACAAAGTAATAACATGTTATGTTATTATTATTACACAGTAATAACATATTTTCATCCTTATTGCACAGTAATAATACATTCAAATGTTTATTACACAGTAAAAACATGTCACCTTGTTTATTACACAATAACAACACATCTACATGCTTATTACACAGTAATAACAGATATGCATGTATATTACATAGTAATAACATGTTAATGTGCTTATTACACAGTAATAACAGTTATGCATGTTTATTACACAGTAATAACAAGGATGCATGTTTATTACATAGTAATAACATGTTACCATGCTTATTACACAGTAATAACAAATATGCATGTTTATTACATTGTAATAACATGTTACTGTGCTTATTACACAGTAATAACAGTTATGCATGTTTATTACACAGTAATAACACATGTGCATGTTTATTACATAGTAATAACATGTTACCATGCTTATTACACAGTAATAACAAATATGCATGTTTATTACATTGTAATAACATGTTACTGTGCTTATTACACAGTAATAACAGTTATGCATGTTTATTACACAGTAATAACACATGTGCATGTTTATTACATATTAATAACATGTCACCATGCTTATTACACAGTAATAACAAATTTGCATGTTTCTTACATAGAAATAACATGATACCGTGATTAGTACACAGTAATACCTGGTATGCATTTTTATTACATATTAATAAAACATGTGCATGTTTATTACATATTAATAACATGTCACCATGCTTATTACACAGTAATAACAAATTTGCATGTTTCTTACATAGAAATAACATGATACCGTGATTAGTACACAGTAATACCTGGTATGCATTTTTATTACATATTAATAAAACATTTGCATGTTTCTTACATAGTAATAACATGTCGCCATGATTATTACACAGTAATAACCCATTTGCATGTTTCATACATAGTAATAACTCGTCACCATGTTTATTACACAGTAATAACCCATCTTCTTGCTTATGACACAGTAATAACCCATTTGGATTCATATTACAAAGTAATAAATGGCTCCGTGCTTATAACACAGTAGTAACATTTCGGTATGCGTATTACACACTAATCAAATGTCACAATGCTTAATACACAGTAATAAGATGTCACCGTGTTTATTACACAGTAATAACACACACAGAGCACACCTCTGTTAATATTCCTGTGAAATATTTCTTGTTTTAGAATCGTTTGTCTGGAGTTTCTTGCCAGCATCTTCGTTTAAACTATACTGTTTCTTTTTTATCAAAAATTTTGCGCTATCAATTTCAGCTGCTGTATTTTTCACTTTCCTTTCTGCTATATTTTCTTTTTTTTTCGAAAGAATGCTTGTTTTTTTGTCAAGACAGCGAGCGGAGGCCATCCACGCCAGATCCACGCCATCTAAAATAATATCAACTAATCTTTGACAAATGTACGTTAAACATCTCAAACATTCAGCTTGTTCAGTGTGTCGAGTGCAGGATGTTTAGTCACTCTTCCTCCGTCATTAGTAATAGCTTTATCTGTGCTAAGTGTAAATTAGACAGCTCTGTGATGGAGAAGATTGCAGCATTAGAGGTGCGTATCCAGACTCTGGAGAGGATCAATGAGAGGGAGAGCAGAGTAGTTTCTGTAGGGAAAAAAGTCTGGATGTCTTAGGCGGAGTTAGCAATCCTCCAACTCCGGCATTAGAGCCCTAACAGTGGGGGCGAATGGGTGGCGACTCAGTGGCATAATCGCTAAGGCAAAACTAACGCTAAGGCCTCGCCCACGGGAGCACCACTCCTCTCCACTTCACGTGTCTAACAGGTTTGCTCTCCTCAGTGACACTGAAAGAGCTCTGTTTATAGGATACTCTATCTTAGGGCACGTAAAATTTGCTAGGCCTTTAGGGGCACCAGCAGCACTAGTTAGGTGTATACTGGGAACCAGGGCACCAGACATAGCAGGTAATCTACGCTTTCGTTTACTAAAAGTAACATTGTAGAGGTGTGTAAATTAGCGAAGGTGATGTCCGATGCTGTAGTATGCTCTGGCCCCATCCCAATGCAGCATGGCGATGTAGCTTACAACGGGTTATGGTCGCTGAACTGCTGGATGTCCAGGTGGTGCTCCGAAAACAATGTGGGCTTTATAGATAATTGGAGTAGTTTTGAGGGCGAGGCTGTCCAGTTAGGGCAGGACGGTGTCCATCCCACTCAGGAAGGTGCTGCTCTCATTTCTTGTAGAATAGCACATAGTCCCAGAACAGGCCTAGTTAATCGGTAACAATCCAGAGCCAAGGCCAGGGAGCAGAAAGGCAGGCTAAACTGACCTGCTCCCCGAGCTAAACAAAAATGTAGAAAAACTCAGAAAGTTTGTTTTAATACCCTAATTAACATAAAACTTAAATCAAGCCGAATGCACAGCCAGCACCTTTGATCTGAAGCTATTACTGTTGAATATTAGATATCTTACGTCCAAAGCGCTTATTGTTAATGAAACTATTAAACCAAACAAGTCTGTAGCATTAAATGAAGCTAGTCCTCCCGGATACAGTTACATACATCAGCCCCGTCTAAGTGGCAGAAGAGGAGGTGTCGCAATTATTTATAATTATTAATTAGATTATAATGATAATCTAGGCATCACACAAAAACCTAGTCATAAATTCAATGTGTTTGAATTGCTTTATACTAACGTAACTTACATAGCCACTTACATAGTCATTTTGTTAATCCAGAAGACCCTCTGAGAACAGCAGTTGTGTCCATTCTTGATTCAGTAGGGGTTAGAATGTAATAGAACCAACTCATAGTGATGGTCACACTCTTCATTTAATACTAGCATTCAGATTAAATATAGAAAATATAGTCACATTTCTGCAGTCTTAAGCTATCTCAGATCATTATCTCAACTCATTTAAAATGTATCTTAGTCATAATATATGCACCTTGCCATGCTACCGAGTCAAACATACATTCACGTCAGCAACTGCACAGAGTTTTATCAGTCGTCTCCCAGAGTTACCGACAATAGCTGCATTTACATGGACACTAATACTCCGATTGTAATTGGACTAGAAGCACAATCAGATTTAAAAAGTCACATGTAAACACGTCAATCGGAATGTGCAGTGACGTACAAATCACGTAATGACGTAGGACGCACGGCTGATTGTTGTTGTCGAAGGTAAGATGGCGTGTGCTAAGCAAAACTGGTCTGTAGCGGAAACTACGTTATTGCTTAATATTTTAAAAGACGAAAACATAGTTGAACGACTCGACGGTCATAAGTCACGCAATAACAAGCTCTTCAAAGCAGATATTTGAAAAGCTGAAAGGAGCTGGTATAAACCGGTCAAATGACCAAATCAAAAATCGATGGAAAGGTCTTAAGACTGAGTACTACATGGCTAAATCTCAGAACAGGAAAAGTGGCGAATCGCCGTCTACTTTTCCATTTTACAGCATTATGGACGAGATAATGGGAGGAAGACCAATAGTAAATGCCGCAACTAAGGGAGTCGATATCGGCTTCCCCAACGAGGATTCACTCGATGCGAGTGCTTCTACCATCTCAGAAGACACGTCTGGTAAGTTGTCATCATTTTACCACAGCATAACTCAGATATAGAGATATATTCACACGTCATGTTCACTTGTTGGCCAAAGCAGTTAATAATAATAATGTTCATATGTAGATGTTGAGAGCAACCTTGAGGAAGTGGGAACGAGCAGCTCTGTGCAGACAGAAGAGGAGACAGGTGAAGAAGGCAATGTCCGTGCTCTACCAAGTACTGCAAAAAAGAGTAAGTTTCATGCAAATTTATTCAATATGAGTAAATATAGCTACAGTGCATTTTACATTCATTATACAAATTTAGATTAATGCTTTTAACAAATGTTTTTATCTTGCTTTTTTTTTTTTTTAAAGTGACTTACAGTGCATTATTAATTATTGATTCCTGTGTTCCCAAGCCATTGTTTACTAATTTACATTTTAGGAAAACAGTTTGAACATGGGAACTTTTTTTCTTTGTTGTTAAGTGCTTTATACAAAGGCAGAAGTTTTGTTTGTGGTTTCTCAAAAAAAAACAAAAAAAAAAAACAAAACAAAAACAAAAAAATATATATATATATATATATATATATATATATATACACATATATATATATATATACATATATATATATGAGAGAACAAATTATAATGCTCCACTAAACTTACAGGTAAACTAGAAGAACACACTCACAGCCTTGGATTATGGATTATGTGGAACCTTATTTAATTGTGATTATACAATAAGAACATCTTTTACTTTAATTCATTCTTAAAATCCGACAGTTTTGATTTTTAAGTAATATAACCTTCAGATTCGGTTCACTGGAAATAATGCTGTCTTTCTGTTCATTTAGGACGAAAACCCTCATCCGGTTATGCCAAACTAATGCACATTTGGTCAGCTGAACAAAGATCCTTCTTGGATAGAATTGAACACCACCAAGAAAGAAATCAACAACACGACGAGATGTTACTTTCAAGGTTTCTGGAAGAAAGCACTAGCTCAACTGAACGTCTGTTAGGACAAATATTTCAGGGTTTCAGGAGTGTTCTTCCACACCCCTGTGAAGCAGCTCCTCATTTCCAGGGACAAGCTCCACCACTCAACACTTATATGCAGCCTCCGCAGCACTACCCAGGTCAATTTTACAATAGACCAATGCACTATTCTCCTAGTGTCCCAAATGGCAGTGGAACCAGCAGCTCTGACCACAGCCTGCATGACCTAGGTTAGAGGAGAGAAAAAAGCATAAAGCATCTTAGTTTTGTAGAGACAGTTGTTTAAGCTAGTTGTAAAGACAGTAATGCATTGTTTTTGCAAGTTTTATTGCCTTTTTTTTACTTCTGTGAAATGTTCAAGTTTAACAAAGTTGTATTTGCAACTTCACTTGTTCACCTTTTATTGCACTTAATATTTAAATTTTTGTTTTGTTTTGGAAATTTAAACTATTGCAATAAGTATTGCACTGGCACCTTTAAGAGTTACCTTGTGTTTGAAATGTATGCAACCGTTTCTCATTAAAAGTTTCTTACATCTTAATCTCAGTGGTGTCTTTTGAAGGGCTTCATTTAGTGGAAATGACCTGTATGAAGGGGAAAGTGGTTGGATATGTAAGTGGTCAGAGCAATTCTTGCATTGTTACCAGATGCATTGCACACTGTATTCACAGGCTGGCTAGGTTGAGGATAGATGGCATTGAGGTCACAAGCCTCTTCCAGCCACCTGCTGTTGGCATTGTCCTTCTCGTGCTGGCAAAAGTTATGCAGTGCACAGCAGGTGGCAATCACAGTTGGTGTGAAGGTGAAGTGAAAATCACTTCTTTTTAGCAGCACCCTCCACCTTGCCTTAAGGATCCCGATTGTGTTCTCAATTCCCACCCTTACTGAGCTCAGGTAGGCATTAAAAGATTCCTGTTCAGGGGTCAGATGCGCAGAATTGATGTATCCTTTTAAGAGCCAGTCAAGGAGGGGGTATGCAGGGTCCCCAACTATTAAAAGCCTAGTGTCTTGTCCTTCGATATTATTCACACTCTAAAAATAATGAAATTAAGTGGAATAAGACGTAAATTATTTTAATTGTTCTCTTCAAGAAGTAAAGCAGTCACAAGCCTCACCTTTGGCAGCAGGTGGGATCTTAGGAAGAGGTCAGACTGGCGTAGAACGTTGGCATCATGTCCACTGCCAGGCATTTTACAGCTGATGCTCCAAAAACTGTATGCATAAAGCATATTATTTCAAGAAAATAATAATAATAATAATAATAATAATAATATATATATATATATATATATATATATATATATATATATATATATATATATATATATAAAAACTCACACATAGTTGGCATGTACTTTATAAAATTACCTTCATAAATGCAGTTTTAAAACACGTATGATTTACTCTTAATTATTTATTATTACATCTGAATTGTTTTTAATTATTTTTATAAATACTTTTAAAATAAATCATATTAATAATTAATTGGCTTACCATAATTTGAGATCGACAACTGCTTGCAATACGTAAGACGGCCAGCCTTTCTGGTTTACAAAATCTTTGTACCCATCTGAAGGAGGAAGGATTGGTATATGTGTGCCGTCTATAAATCCCATTATTTGAGGAATGTTGTGCATTTCCTGAAACCTCCGGGCGATCTCCACTGCTTCTTCCTCATTTGGGACTCGGATCAGCTGCTTTATCGGCCCTCTCACCATGCCCTTACAGAACATGTAAACGAATTTCTTGACCGTGCTCTTATGGACGCCAAATTGATTGGAGATCACACAGTATTCTGCACATCTGCCGAGTTTATATAGTACAATTGCGACTGGCATCGTCAGCGGTATTGGGGCTCTGACCGTAGCCTCATCAGGTGCCATGTACCCCTCCACCACTGAGCATAGTGTCATAAATGACTGTCGTGTCATTCTAAAATTCTCCTTCCACTCCTCGTCTGTGAAGTGGTGCAAGACGACGTTGTCCCACCAGTCCTTGCTTCGGACTCTCATCCACAGACGCCTGGTTCTGGGCTCGGGAAGGGGTATTTTAATTGCTTTGTAAATACACACAGTACTGCACAAAACGTCACACGCTCGTCGGCTTCTAATTAGCAGGTGAAATAGGCAAATGTTAAGTCTGCTTTTTAAAACAAAAAAAGAAGCAGTGGCAAGAGAGTGGCTGCTAGTACCTCCATGTTGGAATGGCGGGAAACGTGTATTCGTGCACTGTGCGCATGTCAGAAGATCAAATCCGATTCTGTCATGTAAACGCGCAAATCAACCCGATTACTTTATTCAGCGTTCTTGTAAACACTGCAATCGGATTAATCAATCTGATTGATTTCATTCCGATTGAAACAAAAAGTGTCCACGTAAACGTAGCTAGTGATTGGATCACCGTCTGATCCCCAAGAACTTAAGCAAACAATTGAATGCTTAGGATCAACGCTCTGCTACACGCAAGATAAGGTAGCTCCACTTTAAAGAAAAACAATTAGAGAGAAACAGCTAGCACCCTGGTATAACGATTACACATGCACCTTAAAACAGACCACTCGAAAATTAGAAGGTAAATGGCGTCAAACTAAATTGGTAGTATTTCAAATAGCATGGAAGGAGAGTCTTTTGAGCTATAGAAAATCTCTTTGCTCTTAATCTCTTAATTGAAGATAATTGTGATTTTGCCTTTATACACCACCGCATTGGATTTGAAACAAAACAATCAAGCTGTGATCAAAGTGTAGACTTTCAGTTTTATTTTAAGAGGTTCCACAAAAATATGGCATTTACCATTTAGGAATTACAGCCATTTTAAACAAAGTACTTCCATTTTCAAGGGCTCAAAGGTATTTGGACAATTGACTGGCAAGAAGTTAATTGACCAGGGGCAGTCAATTCCCTCGTTATTTCAAGACAAATGAAGCAGATAAAAGGTCTGGAGTTGATATCAGGTATTAAGTTGTGGCAGCTGTTTGACTGGAGCTACCAATATGAAGTCCAAGGAGATCTCAATGCAAGTGAAGGAGGCCATCATTACTGAAAAAACAACATAAACCTATAAGAGAGAAACCTTAGGTGTGGCCAAATCAGCAGTTGGGTACATTCTTAAAAAAAAAAAAGAAAGAAAGCACTGGTGAGCTCAACAACACTGAAAGATTCTTTGGACTGATGAAACCAAGATTAACTTGTGCCAGAATGATGGGAAGAGAAAAGTATGGCGAAAGAAAGGAACAGCTCATGATCCAAAGTATACCACATCATGTGTCAAACATGGTGGAGGCAGTGTTATGGCATGGGCATGTATGGCTGCCATTGGAACGGGCTGACTGGTGTTTATTGATGATGTGACTGCTGACAGACGTAGCAAGATGAATTCTGAGGTGTATAGGGCTTTACTCTCTGCTCACATTCAGCCAAATGCTACAAAACTGATAGGACGCGGCTTCACAGTGCAGGTGGATAATGACCCTAAACATACTGCAAAAGCAACTCAAGCCTTTTTGAAGGCAAATAAATGGAATATTCTTCAATGGCCAAGTCACTCGCCTGATCTCAACCCAATAGAGCATGCTTTTCACTTACTGAAGACAAAACTGAAGGCAGAAAGACCCACAAACAAGCAGCAACTGAAGGTGGCTGCAGTGAAAGCATCTCCAGGGAGGAAACTCAGAATTTGGTGATGTCCATGGGCTCCAGACTTCAAGCAGTCGTTGACTGCTAAGGATTTTCATCCAAGTATTAAAATTATGGTCATATTTACAATTATGTCACTTTGTCCAAATACTTTTGATCCCCTGAAAATGGAGGTACTTTGTTGAAAATGGCTGCAGTTCCTAAAGGGTAAATGTCATATTTTTGTGGAACCTCTTAAAATAAAGCTGAAAGTCTACACTTTCGCTCACATCTTGATTGTTTTAATTCAAATCCATTGTGGTGGTGTATAAAGGCAAAATCCCAAAAACTCTGTCATTGTCCAAATACTTCCGGGCCAGACTGTATGTACCTGCCAACTGTCCAACTATAGGCCAATATCGAATCTCCCCCTTATCTCCAAGATCCTGGAAAAGGTTGAAGCACAGCCGCTATGCTCATACCTACATAGGAATAACTTTCATGAAATGTATCAGTCAGGATTTAGGCCTCATCAAATACAGAGACAGAACGGGTTAAAGCAGTAAATGACCTACTACTGACCTCCGATGAGGGTTGTGTTTCCCAGCTTAATAAAGTTGAGGAATGTGTAAAGGACATTAGACACTGGATGCTTATTAACTTTCTCTTACTGAATTCTGACAAGACAGAAATACCTATACTAGGAACACATCCAGCTAGAAGTAAGCTTTCTCATTGCATACTATCTCTGGATGGCCTTTCTCTTTCATCATGTGCAGCACTAAAAGACCTTGCTGTGATTATTGACTCCAGTCTTTCATTGAAGCTCATGTTGATAATATTACTCAGATAGCGTTCTTTCATCTCAGAAATATTGCTAAGATAAGAAATATAATGTCTCTACACAATGCAAAAAAATTAGTGCATGCTTTTATTACCTCTAGGTTGGATTATTGTAATGCCTGACTGTCTGGATGTTCCATGCATAAACAAGCTCTGGTTAGTCCAGAATGCAGCAGTGAGAGTCCTTATTAGAACCGGAAGATATTACCGCATCACCCCAATCTTATGCACACTGCACTGGCTCCCAATCAAATTTCGTATTGATTATAAAATAATACTATTGACCTATAAAGCACTGAATAGTCTCGCGTCACAGTACCTGAGCGAATTTTGGTCTTTAACGATCCGCCACGCCTCTTTGGATCAAAAGGTGCAGGCTATTTGTTGGTACCTCGAATAGTGGAGGCTGAAGCAGGGGGTTGAGCTTTTTCTTACAAAGCCCCACAGTTATGGAACAGCCTTCCGGTTAGTGTTCAGGGCTCAGACACAGTCTTAGTGTTTTAGTCTAGGCTGAAAACATATTCGTTTAGTCACATATTTGTTAATAGTTTTTCTTAGTTAAAGGAGCAGGTCTGGTGGGTTCATGGTCATAGATTGTTGTGGTCAACTGGGATGTTTGGATGCTGTCGCTCCCCCACTTTCAGTTCTGTTTACTCAGGTTTGTTGACGGTGGAGTGGCTGGCTGCTTTATGTCCCATGGTGCCCTCATGTCTGTGTTACCTTCTGGCTCTCCCTTTTAGTTACATGGTCACAGCTAGTCTTGCCAGAATCCCTGCACGGAAATACATTGTCCTTAAACATCACAGGACAAAAGTTTACCTAACAATCTCTCCCTCTCTCTCTCTCTCCCTCCCTCTCTCTCTCTCTCTCTTGCTCTCTCTTCTTTGTCGATCTGCACATGCTACTTCTGAGATACCAGTGATCCTGACCCCTTCTGCTCTCTGGACCTGCCTGATCCATCCTGATGCCCTACTTCTGGTTGGAGTTCTCATCACTTGAGATCGCTCGCTGCTGCTGGGAATGGCCCCACATGGAGGGCCTGAAGATCATTGGGATTGCTGAGAATGTTGCCACTTGGGGGCTATGGAGATGGCTTGGGGATCTCATATGGGGAGTTGTACTGTGATGGCTTGGGACTGCGATTGCTGTGGTAGCCTTAGGGCTGCGGTTCCCACTAACAGCTTTGTACTCAGGACTCCATCATTGGACAGTGGATAGGTTTAACAAACCAGGCTTCATGTGAAAACTGTGATGAATTTACTAGTTGCACAATTGCACAATTTGTCCATATAGTAAAGAGTTACAGAAGGGATTTATTTATTATAGCACTATCCATTAGCACCCAGATGAGGATGGGTTCCCTTTTGAGTCTGGTTCCTCTCAAGGTTTCTTTTTTATATAGTCTCAGGGAGTTTTTCCTTGCCAAAATCACTGCATAGATAAAATTGAATTGAATAACACATCTGGATGCTTATAACACAGTAATAAGACTTCTGCATGCTAATAACACTATAATACCATGTCAATTTGTTTATTATGCAGTAATAACACATCTGCATGCTTATTACATAGTGATAGCATGTCACTGTGATTAAGACAGCAGTAACACATCTGCATGCTAATAACACATTTGCATGCTTATATCACAATAATAACTTCCCGCCATGTTTACAATACAGGAGTAGTACAACGGCATTCTTCTTACACAGTAATAACATGTTGCTGTATTTATTACACATCAATAACACACCTGCATGCTAAAAACACAGTAATAACACATCTGCATGTTTACCACACAGTAATAACATGTGGCTGTGTTTAAAACGGAGTAATAACATATCTGCATTCTTATTACACATTAACAAAACATCTACATGCTTATTACACAGCAATAACCTGTCAAATTGCTTATTAGACAGTAATAACACATCTGCATGCTTATTAAATAGTAATAACATGTATCCATGCTTATTACACAGTAATAACACATTTTCAGCCTTATTACACAGTAATAACACGCTTGCATGTTTATTACATAGTAATAACATGTCGCAGTGCTTATTCCATAGTAATAACATTCCTGCATGTTTATTAGACAGTAATAACATGTCACCATGCTTATTACACAGTAATAACAGATCTGCATGTTTATTACATAGGAATTATATGTCACTGTGCTTATTATACTGTAATAACACATTTGCGTGTTTATTACATAGTAATTACATGTCACCGTGCTTATTACACAGTAATAACACATTTACATTCATATTACAAAGTAATAAATGGCACCGTGCTTATTACACAGTAGTAACACATCAGCATGCTTATTACACACTAATCAAATGTCACAATGCTTATTACACAGTAATAACATGTCACTGTGTTTATTACACACTAATCAAATGTCACAATGCTTATAACACAGTAATAACATGTCACTGTGTTTTCCGTGTATTCCCGGTGAAGTATTTCCTGTTTTAGAATCGTTTGTTGGGAGTTTCTTGCCTGCATCTTTGTTTAAACTATATTGTTTCTTTTTTACCAATAATTTTGTGCTATCAATTTCAGCTGCTGTATTTTTCACTTTCCTTTCTTCCATATTTTCTTTTTTTTTAAGGGAACGCTTTTGTTTTTTTGTCAAGACAGCGAGTGGAGGCCATCCACACCAGATCCACACCATCTAAAATAATATCAACTAATCTTTGACAAATGTACGTTAAACATCTCAAACATTCAGCTTGTTCAGTGTGTCGAGTGCAGGATGTTTAGTCACTCTTCCTCCGTCATTAGTAATAGCTTTATCTGTGCTAAGTGTATATTAGACAGCTCTCTGACGGAGAAGATTGCAGCATTAGAGGTGCGTATCCCGACTCTGGAGAGGATCAGTGAGAGTGAGAGCAGAGTAGTTTCTGTAGAGGAAAGTCTGGATGCCTTAGGTAGAGTTAGCAATCCTCCAACTCCGGCATTAGAGCCCTAACAGGGGGGGGGCGAATGGGTGGCGACTCGGTGGCATAATCGCAAAGACAAAACTAACACTACGGCTCGCCCACGGGAGCACCACTCCTCTCCACTTCACGTATCTAACAGGTTTGCTCTCCTCAGTGACGCACCCACTGAGGAACCTGAAAGAGCTCTGTTTACAAGAGACTCTATCTTAGGGCGCGTAAAATTAGCTAGGCCTTTAGGGGCACCAGCAGCACTAGTTTGGTGTATACCGGGAGCCAGGGCACCAGACATAGCAGGTAATTAAATGAATTAAATGAAGCTAGTCCTCCCGGATACATCAGCCCCGTCTAACTGGCAGAAGAGAAGATGTCGCAGATATTTATAATGATAATCTATGCATCACGCAAAAACCTAGTCATAAATTAAACGCGTTTGAAGTGCTTTATACCAACATAACTTACATAGCCACAAAAAATATCCAGACAATTCCGTTAATTTTCAGACCCCCAGGGCCATATTCTGAATTCCTTTGTCAGTTTGCGGATTTCATCTCTAACCTGGCTTTTTCTTTAAACAAAGTATTAATTGTTGGAGACTTTAATATTCATTTCGATAATCAAGAAGACCCTCTGAGAACAGCAGTTGTGTCCATTCTTGATTCAGTAGGGTTTGATCAGAATGTAATAGGATCGACTCATAGTGGTGGTCACACTCTTAATTTAATACTAACATTCAGGTTAAATATTGAAAATATAGTTACATTTCCACAGTCTTAAGCTATCACATATCATTATCTCATCTCATTTAAAACGTATCTTAATTGTAATATATGCACCTTGCCATGCTACCACTTCAAACATACGTTCATGTTAGCAACTTTGCAGAGTTTTATCAGTAGTTACTTACCATGACTGGATCACCGTCTGAGCCCGAAGAACTTGACCAGGCAACTGAATGCTTAGAATCAACGTTTTGCTATGCACAAGATAAGGTACCTCCACTTAAAAGAAAAACAATTAAAGAGAAAAAGCTAGCACCCTTGTATAACAATCATGCACGCACCTTAAAACAGACCACTTGAAAATTAGAATGTAAATGGTGTCAAACTTCATTGGTAGTATTTCAGATAGCCTGGAAGGAGAGCCTTTTGAGCCATAGAAAATCTCTTAGCACTGCTAGATCAATGTATTTCTCCACCTTAATTGAAGATAACAAAAACAATCCTAGATTCTTAATTAATACTGTAGTAAATTGACTAGGAATAAGACCACAACAGAAACATGCACACAATCATCATTATATAGCAGTGATGGCTTCATGAATTTTTTCAATGGTAAAAAATTCTGACTATTAATTTAAAGCCAGTTTTATAACTAACCCTGTAGATAATAATATAATGATATCAGATCAACGATTAGAATGTTGTACTCCCCTTCAAGAGACCAAACTAATTTCACTAATTTCATCATCAAAATCATCAACCTGTATACTAGATACTAGATGTTTCTTCAAACAGATAATTCCAGAAACAATCGAACCTCTTCTAAAGATAATCAGTTTTCCCCTTAGCACTGGCTATGTACCTATATCTTTTAAACTAGCAATTATCAAGCCCCTGATTAAAAAACAGACCTCAACCCCTGTCAATTGTCCAAATCTCCCCTTTTCTCCAAGATCCTAGAAAAGGTTGTAGCCCAGCAGCTATGCTTATACCTGACTGTCTGGATGTTCCAGTAGATGCATAAACAAGCTCCAGAATGCAGCAGCAAGAATCCTTATTAGAACCAGAAGATCTGACCACATCACCCCAGGTGTAGGCTATTTGTTGGTACCTCAAATATTGTAGTCTGCATCAGGGGGTAGAGTTTTCTCTTATAAAGCCCACAGTTATGGAACAGCCTTCCAGTTATTGTTCAGGGCTCAGAGACAGTCTTAATGTTCAAATCTAGGCCGAAAACATATTTGTTAGGTCACATATTTGTGAATATTTTTTCTTAGGTAAAGGAGCAGGTCTGCAGGCTTCACAGTCATAGAATGTTGAGGTCAACTGGGATGTTTGGATGCTGTCACTCTCCCACTCTCACACATTCACTCAGATTTTCGATGATGGAGTGACTGGCCGCTTTATGTCCAACGGTGCCCTCATGTCTGTGTTACCTTCTGGCTTTCCCTTTTAGTTACACTGTCACAGCTAGACTTGCCAGAGTCCCTGCTTGCACTCTGCACGCAAAATACATTGTCCTTAAACATCACAGGACAAAAGCTTACCTAACAATCTCTCTCTCTCAAGCTACACATACTACTTCTGAGATACCAGTGATCCTGACCCCTTCTGCTCTCCGGACCTGCGTGATCAATCCTGTTGCCCTACTTCTGGTTGGAGTTCTCATCACTTGAGATCACTCGCTGCTGCTGGGAGTGGCCACATATTTACAATTTATTCACATACTGTACTGACCACGCCCTTGAGTTGCCAGATGTTTCAGGCCAAAGTTGGAAGAACCAGGAGACAAGGCAGCTCCAAACAAGTGGACTCTCATTCTGTAGACTAATGGTGTGATCTCCAAATTGCCATTCTCCCACCACAGAAATCGGAGGTAATCTTGATCCTCCTTTTTCACGTGAAACTGGTGGAACATTCTTTCGTTGTCACACATGATTGCGATGGGACCCTTTTGAAAGCGGCATAGGACAGCTACCAATGCATTGGTCAAGTCAGGATCTGTAAGCAGATGGTCGTTGAAGGATGTGTTGTCAAGTTGTTCCTCAGGGATTTTCTCTACGTCACCACGTGAAATGATGTCATCCATGAATCTTACATAGTCCTCATAGTACTGCTGATCTTTCTTGAATCTCTTTTCAAGACATTTCAGGCAGTGTACCCTAGTGAAAAAAAAGTATACTTTATTTTATTTGTAATATATTTCCTGTTTCAATAGTACATTGCAAATATACTAACAAAAATTGTACTAACTTTAAATATATAAAAAGTGTATTACCACTATGCTTTTACCTATTTTTACAATACAACTTTTAACACGCTTTAAAATAATTGTAATTTAGTATATTTTCTAAAAATATATTTTACAAAAATATACTTGAATTGAAAGTTTTGTTTATTTTTTTAAAAGTGTATTTATTTACACTTTATGTAAATATATTTTAGTATTATTTTTAACTGTGTGCTGAAAATGACCATTGTAACAATGCATTGAAAGTATACTTTCAAAGTACATTATTAAATAACCTGAAGTTGTAGTATACTTTAAGTTAAATTTTGGAGTAATTTTTAAGTGGACTTCTTCATGCTTGCAATTCACTTCATTACTGCTTTCAGAAAGTAATAAAACATATGATAAATGTGTTGAAAGCCCATTTAAAACATTTTTAAATAAAGTGTATGCACTGCACAAAAGGCTACTCTTGTAATTGTAATTTAAAAAATTAATACAATGTCACAGAGAGGTCCAATGTATAAACATCAATCCATGACTAATTTTATACCAACAGCACACCATACGAACACAAGAAAATGTGTTCTACAGGAAAGTAACCTTTTATCAAATGTGTTTTTGAAATGTTTCAGATGAATTTTGGGTGAAATGAGCAATTAAATTAGCATTAGCCGATGCTATTTTGCTTAGCTCGCTATCAGTGCTGTGGCTGAAGCTTACAGAGTGCTAACAGTTAGCCTACTAGCTAATCCGATAGACTTAATATTGTTCGGGGAACTTAGTTGGCTTGGTATTGCTAACTTCATAGAGCTAGCTATTTATAAAGGCAGCGTTGCAGTTTACACACTTGGTAGTTGATGTTTAACTGTTTGTGCTCTTGTCTGAGGGGATTTGTGCATTTTTTAAAGTTGCTATTCACACTTCTTGTTTTTGACAGCAAGGCCGCGAATTAGCCATCATCTCAGTCTCCAGTTAGGTTAGCCTGTTAGCTACCTAGCTAGTCGTGTGAGTGAGAGAGAGGGGGAAAGAGAGATGTCGTGTCGCTTTGAGAGTCTAAAAGAGCATAAACAAGAACTTCTTGTGCTGGTTGAGTTATGGATGAAATCCAGACAGGAATTATCGCTGCTGTTTGTGTGTTAGTCTCATCAAGAATTACTCTATTTGAAGTAACAGCTGTGGTTATTTCTTTATGTTGTATTGATGGAGGTCTTTCTTGGTGCCTTTCTTGACTTGTACTTTTTCTTTAATTCGCTCCTCGTGCAGACAGGTTGGATGCATCTTGTGGCACATATTGCAGACACTCCTACTTTTGCAATTCTTTAAGAAATGGCCAGGCTTAAGACAACCAAAGCATAACTTTTCAGCTTGAACAAATTTAATTCTGTTTGAAACTGATTTCTCCATAAGCTTCCTGCATTTGTGCAAAAGATGTCCAGTCTTCTGACAGAAAATGCATGTTATGACAGGTTTTTCACTGTTACTTGTAGTTATTGTCTTTGCTCCAAAGCTTTGACGTTTTTGGTTTTTCAACATCACCTAGTTTAAGTGCTTGCAATGATGTAACAGGATTACAGACAATTTTCACCTCTCTTGTCAAAAACTTGACAAACTGGCTGAAGGAGGGAAACTGGTTAGTCTCTTCTTCTATTTCAATAACCTTACAATTCCATCTCACTGTTAGCCAATCCAGTAACTTTGAAAGAATCTTCCTGTTTTCATTACAATCATTCAAGATTTCCAATGCCTTGATGTGAACCATGGAAGCCTCACAACTACGCAGAAAATCAACAAATTCTCTGAGCTCAAAACTGTCTCTAGATCCCATCTTAGGCCATGCTTGGAGCTTATCTCTATATGATTTTGCAATCATGAATGGATTCCCATATCTCTCCTCTAAGATTTTCCATGTGGCAGCATACGCAGATTCAGTTCCAAGTAAGAAGTATCCATCGAACGCTTTCTTAGCTTGGCCACTTACGTAGCTACGGAGGTAGTAGCTCCTTATCTTGAATGTTCTTCTGGTCGATCAATGTTTCGAAGGAGAGTTTCCAGTCATTGTACTTCAATGGATCCCCACTGAATACTGATGGTTCAGGAACTGGAATTCTATTTGCACTTAAAGCACCTACCAGCACCTTCAAGAGATCTGCTGTACTTTCATTTGAGGAGGAAGTGGTCACAGCTTGTGGTGCAGGAAGCATTTTCAAGAAGTCATTCTGATCTTCTTCTATGACCTCCTCTTGATCATACACCTTCATTCTCGCTCGTGCTGCCTTTAGACTTTTCACTGCTTCCAAATGTTGTATCTTTCTCCATTTTTCCTCAAGAGTCTTTTGTAGAGCTGCATGTTCTTCTTCTATTTGAGCTTTAATTTTGGCTTTCTCTTCCTCTTTCTTTATTCTTCTTTTCACTGACACACACAACGTTCATGTTTGCCGCTTGCTGACTTGCAGGAACTGAGATGTAGCCAGCCATTACATACAACCATTGGCCGGTATTTCAAAATAAAAGTACCAAACTTAACAAAAAATAAATTGACAAATAATAAATGCAACTTATTACATACTTCATTCTTCATAACAAAAATAGTCTTAGAAAAAAGTAAACAACTTATATACATAATATAAACAATATAATAGCAACAGTTACAGCTATAACTATAGTTAGTTAGTTATAGTTATTACAGCACAGTAATAACACATCTGCATGCTAATAACACCTCTGTATGCTTATAACACAGTAATAACACTTCTGTATGCTAATAACACAGTAATAACATGCTGCTGTGTTTATTACACAGTAAAAACACATCTGCATGCTTATAACAGTTACACATCTGCATGTTTATAACACAGTAATAACATGTCGCCATGTTTATTAGGCAGTAATAACACATCAGCATGCTAACACAGTGTCACCATGTTTATTACACAGTAATTACAGATCATATTTATAATGTTTGTAATAAGCATGCAGATGTGTTATTACTTTGGTATAAACACAGACATGTTATTACTGTGTAATATGTATGCAGATGTTATTAATGTGTTATAAGAATGGTGACATGTTATTACTGTGTTATAAGCATACAGATGTTATTACTGTGTTATAAGCACAGTAACATGTTATTACTATGTAATAAGCATGCACATGTGTTATTACAGTGTTATAAACATATTGTGTTATTACTGTGTAATAAGCATGCTCACAAGTTATTATTGTGTAATAAACAGGCAGATGTGTTATTACTGTGTAATAAGCATGAAAATATGTTATTGCTGTGTTATAAGCACTGTGAACATTCTTCCGGCAGTTGGATGGAATATGTGGACTCATTAGTGCCACATCAATGGGTTTCCCTCATAAAAATATCACTATATTGATAGGTAATCCCACTCTACTTTAAACAATTCTGATCCTCACCTTAACTACGAGCTGGGAGTGGCAGCAATATGTCAGCACCTCAGAGGTTCTAATCCTCCTCTCCCTTCTTTCTAATACCATCCACACTGTCTAATCAGTGTTCAAGCTTCCACTCATCCTAACACAAGACATACGCTCTCCTCTATTTCACTCACTCCTCTGCTATCACTTACATACACGTCCTCTAAAGTTTCCACTTTCACTTATGAATATAAAAGAATCTGTGATTCAACATTAGAACATTTGATTACTTAGATGCAATCAATCATCATTTACTTACTGCCATTATTGATCATTGTAGTTTATGCCTGGTGAATACACTTTGGTGAATGCAAGCTAATTTATTTGTTGTTACAGTATTATTGCTGTAACACTATAGCACAGTGCCTACCTGTTTTTTCCTGCATAACTGCAACAGTTAAAAAGGCTCCAGTTACAGTCTGTGTGTTTCTGTGCATCTTCTCCCTGTGTCTATGTGGATTTCCTTTGGGTTCTTCCTCTCAAAAACATTCCAGTAGGAGGATTAGCTAAGATAAATTGTGAATTAATGTGTGAATGTGTGAATTAATGTGTGAATTCAATTGTGAATTAATGTGTGAACATGTACGTGTATGGTACCATGGTGCCCTGTCCCATCAATTTTTACTTTTGATTGTCTGAAGCAGTAAGTTCAATGAAAACTATAAACGTGTGTGTGTGTGTGTGTGTGTGTGTGTGTGTGTGTGTGTGTGTCTGGAGGTCTGGAAAACAGCCAAAAATAATGGAAAATAGGATTTTAAGCAAAGTTGATTTTTTTTCCTGCCAATAATATAGATTGACATCTCTAATTTAAGAAAGCATAAATCTGTTTTACCAAAATTTTGGTTAATTTCTAACCTTGCCTTGCTGTCTGCCTGCAATTATTTAAATAAGGAGCAGCAGTGTCTTGATCATAGATTTTTATGGGGCAGGAAGACATTAATAACAACATAGCCTACTGACTTTAATTTTGTTTGAGGCTATCACATTTGACTTATGCTATAGCCTAGTATCTAGGCTAGAGTAACCCTGTAATAGGCGCTTGAGAGACATACATTTGTTCGACTGTGTTTGATACAACAGTTGTGTTTCTTGTCACTAGTGAGGTGCACAAAGAGGAGCTAATATCATTAACTCAGGTTGCCAGATTTCAGCAAAATTTCCAGTGATATCTCAAAAACGACACCTCTAAGCATGATTTATGCCCCAGTGGACCACTATTAACACTTGTTGCAATTTCTTTTTTTGACCACTAGGTGTAATAATGCTGCTTTTGACTTGCCTCGAAAATCAGTGTTGAAGATCAGAATTACGTCATTTCCGTCCTCCATGCATTTGAGCTACAAAGTGGGGAAAAACGTCTTTTGTTAGTGAAAAGCTAACCAGCTAACTGTGATGAGTGATGTATATTTTCCTCCTAATATGTCTGTATGTAGATTGATCCAAAACAAATAATTGGATATACAGCATAATTCATTTAAAGGTCAAAAGTGCTACTATGTTTTGATGCTGTGCACAGACATGCTGATTTGATGTCACTTGCTGAACTGCAGCACAACTCTGTGAAAGCTAAGTGGGGCTGTGCATGCTCTGCCTCACAATTTCACAACATCTAGAAAGGCTAGCAATTCAATGAGGACTTTATGAAGATTAACATTTGTTGAATGGCTGATATAAACTTTCTCCTATGGACAAGCTGCAACAGGTAACAACCCAAGTTTAACAAGCTTTAATTTGTTTAAATGAACTTACTAGAACTGTCTCCCTAAATTTTTTTCAAAACCATCATTCACAAAAAGATTGAAACTGCTATAAAGACAAATGACAGTCCCTAATGTGTGTCTCATTTAGACTATTCATGCCTGAATTCTTATAATAGCACATTCAATGTATTGAAAGCAGGCTTATGTTATTTTAAAGGAGTGTCAATCTTGCAATATGTAGACCTTTTCCAAAAGCACCATCATCAAACTCATATCAGCACAAGCTAAGATCATCATTGATTTAGGAATATTAAAGTCACCCTTGTTTTTATCTGTATGGTGCTAGAACAGAAGAATACACACTGGACCCGATGTATAAATTAACATAGATAAAGAGATACATGTTGGTCAAACTTTGAGGCCTGTTTACCTCTTTGTGGTTTGTAAAGCAATCTGCAATTAAAACCATTAGAGATTAGGATGATCATGATCAATATTCTGCAGCTTTGCTTTGGTGCATGGGCAGTAATAAAAACAAGGCCCAGCTGGAATTGCCTTGAGCAGAAAACCTAATGGAGGCCAATTAAAATAAGAGGATTCAATTTGGCCAACACAACAGGAACCTAATGATAATGTGTTCACTAGATTGGACTCCATCATGTTTGTTATGCCATTTTATGAAGCAACATGAAACAGAGAAGATTGGTACAGAAAGTCCTTTGGAATGATTTCTGTTTAATTCTAGATATTGCACCTTCCTAGATACTGCATTTAAGAGATCTTGATTGATTAGCAACACCCAGTAGAAATACAATGAAATTATCTGGATGAACTGTTTTCTCCTAAGATAAAGTCATCTATCTAAACAAATACAGTCATCCTTAAGAAGAGCATTAATATTATAACAGTTCTGTGTAATGTAAAAGCAGATGCATTACACACAAGGACAAATAGCTTTACATTACAGATTGTTGCGATTAATTAAATGTTGATCAGTATAAGTAAATGTATTGTGCTCACATTGAGCTTATGCTCCCTTTTTTCACACGTTTCATGCTCTGTATCCCCTCTCTGTGCCTTTTCATCATTCTAATGCCAAGGTGAAAATAATTCAGCAACAAATGGACAGGAGCAGTATTTATAGGTGACTCTATAGAGAATTAAACCGTCCTTTGCGCAGGTGAGTGCAGTGTGGAACAGCAGGTTTACCGTGTCACAGTGCTCTGAAACTCAGCACTGAAGGCGCACATAATTAATGGCACATTGTCAGCAGCAAACAGTGACTAATTGCACCAGACAGATATAGTGAGGAATTAATGACTTGCATACAGCACTCTCCACACTCCCCCACTGCTCCAATTTACTGCGAGATTAAAGACGACTGCCAAGTTTACTAAATGAAGAGCGCAGGGGGAAAGCAAAGAGTGTGTGTGTGTGTGTGTGTGAGAGAGAGACAGCGGAGGGGAGTTTTACTATCTCCCATTCACAGGCGATCATCTGCGTTATCGTGTTCATGCTCTCGGGCCGGGTGAAGGAGGTAAACAGCACGAGCTCCATTTGGCTCACAGCTTCCCGTCACCTATAATGCACTAACTTCTGCCAGAGGACAGTGAGAGACAAAGGTACATGAAGACAAACCTAATTCTCATATTGCTGTACTAGCAACACGTAGTAATAACAGGCATACTATTTTGACATTTACTGTTAAGTATGGAAGCATGTGCTGGCATAATATTTAGGTAGAGTCAGCAGCGGAGACTCGTTACCATAGATTTTGGAGGAGCAAGCTGACATTAATAAAGACATAGCTTCAAACAAAAAAGTCAAGAAGCTATCACACATGAATTACACTATATACTACTATCCAGGTTATAGTCTAGCAGCTCATATTGAGCAGTTTTAGACATATCTTTGTTTAACAGTGTCTGCAGTAATATCATTAACCAGGGTTGACAGGTTTCAGCATAATTTCCAGCCTACATCTACATCTCTGAACATGGACATTGGAAAAAGGTGTGCACAGGTGATGTTTTTTCTTTTCCACAGCATTTCCACACAGAAACAAGTATTTCACATGTATTTCTGATGTACAGACATTATTAACTCCATAATCCCCCCTGCCCTCTCTCAATCTTTAAGGAAGAGGGATAGTTGCGTTCAAATGAGATAACTATGTCCTCAGGTGCATGAAGCAAGAAAATGTTAAAAATGCAAGGCAGAGGCTGTCCGCACACTGAATAAAAACCTGACCACAAAGGTCTATCAAAATATATATTTATTATTTTAGACTTGCATAGTGGAAAAAGTGCAAAGGTAAGTGAGTTAAAACAGACCAGTGAGCAGACATTTCAGCCCATAGCTTTCTTCAGTGTTCACCTAACAAACAGTTCATCCCTTCTATAGACGCATAATTGAAAATTCAGACCAGCTGAGCTTGATCAGGAGGAACTCCTGAAGTTACTTAACTCAGTTCCAGAAAATACAGTATGGAAATACACCACAAAAACTACACCACAAAGTTACACAGTAGTTTTTGTGGTATATTTTTATAGATACACTGTCTGCACTTATACATTACTATTTTGAGGAAATTAATTAGATTTAATTCAGATTATTTGAATTGATTATTTGATTATTGTTTTATTATAAAATAATATAATCTTGGGGTCCTCAGAGTATTTTAAACTAGCACAATCTGGCACTAACTCTCCTGTCCTGAGATTGAGCATGGCCAAATGGGGCAGGAAAAATCCTGCCCCTATGTATAGTTACATAGTTACATGTTACATACATATAGTATGTATAGTAATTAGTGCTTGTTGCAGTCCCTTTTTTAACACTAGGTGCAATAATAACTCTATGGAGACTAAGTGGGGCAGTGCAGGTGTTGTCCTGCGATTGCACAACATCCAGAATCGCTAGCAAATCAACAGAAAATCGGCTTATATTTGTCAAATAACAGTTTTTAAATTGTTGATCATGCAAAAGTAGTAACTGACAGAATTTAAAATGCATGGAGTTGTGAACATGGACATGGACGAGTTGCCACTGGCGTACTATTTTATCATCAAGTATGGAACAATGTGCTGACACTGGCAAGGCCAGGAATTAATTTTAGGGGGTTTAGGAACTATAGCTATTAAATAGAATCACTGCGTGATTTGTACAATTAATCACAAAAGTCTGACTTCTCAAAATTCTGACATTCAGTATGAGGAAAGGTCTATACCAATGAAATGTCCTTTTTAACCTTATCTAGTGTGCAGGTCAAAGTTGTTTAGCAGGATAACCAAATTAGCTCGCTTTGTAGGTAGATAACTAGCTCTCTAGTTTAATAGTTAACAGATAGCTGTTCAAATGATCTATCATTTGGTGAACACATACTTATTGTACAAAAGAAAAAAGTAGAATTGCTTTAGATGAGACCATTATCTTTAAATTTCTAAGAGCCGAATCTCCAGTGCCAGTGTCCTCACCCATACTGCAAAATCCAAGACCAAATGTTGACACTTTTGCACACTCATACTGTGTGGTGGAGATCACACATAAGCTTTGTTGGATAGATTTTTAAAGAGTTCCTCCAACATTTCTTCATACTTAGAGGTGTATGAGCAGAGTAGACATCTCACATTTGTATGAGCAACAAGAATTTTGTTGCATAACTCTTCAAAGCATTTGACCTTTGTCAACAAAGTTGAACAAAGATCAACCCCTTTAAAGAGATATAAAGATATGCCTCAACTGCACCTTCTCTTTAGAGCTCAAGGAGGTGCAGCTCACTCCACAGAGGAAAAGCTCATGGCCTGACTCATCTTAAACTATTACACGTCAACCTCCCTGCATGAAGTGTATAAAGTCAAAGATATAATCCAGCAGGAAGTGTATGAAGTCAAAGATGTGGTCGGAGTCAGAGTGCTGACATATTTATAGAGTAGGGATGTAGCTGAAGATGAAAACATTATTCAGATTGAACAAATAATGTGTCCTAAACAAATGAAAATACGAACAGCAGGTGGAGTATTTGTTTTTTGTTTGTTTTTTTTAGAAAGCTTGCAAGAAAGTTTTGCAGAGGTGTGGATCCTGCAGGAAAAAACAAAAAGATTTCAGAAGCTTGTGGGGATGATTGTCATCAAAATTCCCACCCCAACTACAATTCAAAAGCCACACAAAAAGACTTGAAACTAGATCGAAATGTTCAGGCATAGGAAAGGTAGCCAACCGTTTCTGCTTTTTCCTCAGTATTTTCATTGGAAACAAGTTAACAGGGGTGTACCTTTCTGATTTGTAGTATATATTTGCAATATGCAGAAATCATAAAGAGAACCTGGCAACCCTAGTCACAGAAGTTCATTAAAAATTATCCCATGTTTTTTTCCATCATTGGTTTGTGTCAGCAGCCTTACTGAGGTCCTGAATTTCTACCATATTTCTGTACAAATATAAGACAGAATGTGAAGAAATATACTAAATAAAATCACTGCTGCTCTGTACAATTAAACTGATAATTGCAACATGCTTAATTATTTTTGGTGGATGCCAGACAGTAGCAGGAGTGTGGTGGTATTTAGAATTTATCATTAATCATCTACATCAACCTATCTTGCCACATTAATATATTAAAAAGTACCATTGACAGTTCCAGTTAAAATGATTACAATAAGATGCTAGTAATAGAGGAAAATGACCTTATGTTACTTTATAACAACAGATCTACCCTTTTATTCTCTTACATTAAAGCTCCAGGACCTCACTGTCTATACCTGTTAAGTCTGTTTTCTGTCAGGACACTGTGCAGTTTGTTCTTAATTCTCGATGTCTTGAAAAACCTCTCTCCACATCAGCATGCAGTGGATACGGGAAGTGTTGCATGACTGCAGAGAAGTTTGAAAAATGTTTGGGTAGAAATTTGTATTATACTTAATGCCATTTAAAGTGTAAAGTTACAGAAATCTCATTTTTTTGATTGTTGGTAGAAGACGGGCTGATTTCAGTATTTCTATAACTGCTGATCTCCTGGTATTTTCATGCACAACAGTCTCTAGAGTTATGAGTGGCATCCAGCGAACGGCATCTCTGCAGACGGAAACGCCTTGTTGATGAGAGAGGTCAATGGAGAATGGCCAGTCTTGTTCGAGCTGACAGAACCACTCTGTACAACTGTGGTAAGCAGAAAAGCATCTCAGAATGGCACAGCATGTCAAACCTTGAGGCAGATGGGCTACAACAGCTCAAGACCATGTCAGGTTCAACTTCTGTCAGCCAAGAACAGAAAGCTGAGGCTGCAGTGGGCACAGGCTCACCAAAACTGGACAGTTGAACATTGGAAAAATGTAGCCTGGTCTGAAGAATCTCAATTTCTGTTGAGGCACACAGATGGTAGGGTCAGAATTTGGCATCAAACAGCATGAAGCCACGGACCCACCGTGCCTTGTGTCAACAGTCTAGGCTGGTGGAGGTGGTGTAATGGTGTAGGGAATGTTTTCTTGGCACACTTTGGGCCCATTAATACACATCAATCATTGACTGAATGCCATAGCCTATTTGAGTAATGTTGCTGACCATGTGTACGCTTCATGGCCACAATTTACCCATCTTCTCGTGGCTACTTCCAGCATGATAATGCACCATGTCACAAAGCAAAAGTCATCTCAAACTGGTTTCAAGAACATGACAATTAGTTCAATGTTCTTTACATTACATGGCCCTCCTAGTCACCGGATCTGAATCCAAAAGAACACCTTTCGGGTGTGGTAGAACGGGAGATTCGCCGCATGAAAGTGCACTTGAAAAATCTGCAGGAAATGCGTGATGCAATCACGTACCAGAATCTCAAAAGAATGCTTCCAACATCTTGTGGAATCCATGCTACAATGAATTGAGGCTGTTTTGAGAGCAAAAGAAGACCCTACCCAGTATTAGTATAATGTTCCTAATAAAGTGCTTGGTGAGAGTATATGCTAGCATATACTGGCATACTGGCATACAATTTTGATGTGTATTCATCAGTTTGCTCTGAAGTACTATTTTTATATTCCCTATATGTGGTGCTAGTATGCAGTGGTGTACTATATTGACATTGCACTAACCTATTTAGTTTGATAATATGCACTAGTATACTATTTTGACATATACTGTTTAATATGGTAATGTTCTTTCACACCATTTTACATGCACTATTTAGTATTGTAGTATGTACCTGATTACTATTTTGACATGCAGTATTTAGTATACAGTTATGGACCAGCTATATTTAACATTTTGGCACATTGTATACTACAGGGTGTCCCAAAAGTCTCCATACATATGGGAATTAACACTTTTAGCAAAATATCTTCCAAAATTTTTCATACTTAGTTCATATTATATTTTTTTCCCAGATAGCCTTTAAGAATGCATTTGACAATAGAAGAACGTATTGAAATCATTCTCATGGCTGGATTGGGATGCTGTTGCAAGACTGTTATGAACTTTAACAGGAAACATGGCAAGCACATCACACATGACACTGCTGTCAAATTTATTACAAATTCAAAAATGACGAAGTGTTGCAGACCAACCGAGTAGTGTATGTCCACGAACATCCACTGACGAAGACACAACCGATGTAGTGCTGGTATACATAGCCCCCTATGTATGGAGACTTTTGGGACACCCTGTAGCATGTGCCAGGATACTATACAGACATTTACTATTTAGTATACTAGTATGTTCTAGCCTTCTATTGTGCTATGTATTATTTAGAATGCACCAAAGTTTTTGTCTACAGTATATGTACTATTTGGTATAGAAGTATGAGTCAATACAATATTATATGACATATTCTATTTAACATAACATCATGAAGCAGTGTACCATTTTGTTATGCACTACCATATACACTATTTTGACATGGACTATATGGTATTGTAGCATGCAGCATCATACTAGTTTGTTATAATGCATTCCAAATGCTGCTTAGTTCCCTACACACAATAAATGCCTGCTTCACATACTTATTACTGTAGGCCACATGGGATGTTCAGTTGTGTATTCGAAGAATTTTTTTATATCCATCATCTTTATAATCAATCCGTTATCAATTCTCTTCATCCAGGATGGTAAAAAAGGAGTGAACTTTTATACACAGACTGGCTTAAACCAGGACTCTAAATAATAAGGCACTGTGTGACTGACTTTACTGATGCATATGCAAAGATGCAGGAACGGACTGAAAAAAATTGCCATATTAGGATTTGACATCACAACGTGGCACATCAGTATGTCAGGTTTGCTGATGCAAGCTTGCAGATCATTCTCCTCCGCATGCTTTGATCCCTCAGATGTACTCACTTCTTATAAGCTGGCAGGCATCATGTGGAGACAGCCAGGAGGGATTGAATACAAGACATTGTCTTCACTTCTGCCTTTCTAGCATTCTGTGTGCGGGTGTGAACACTCACATGATGAGAGAGAAACTGAATGCTATAGAGCTCTTAATATTAAGCTCAAATAGTTGGTATCTTTGATTTGGAAGCAAAAATGTGAGGGAAATCTGTTTCATCAGCTGTAAATAACGTCAATAAAACAACACTCTCGCAATCTAGCTTTGCATATACACATTATAGACTTAAATACACTGCTGATGAGCACATGAGTACAGCAAGAAATAATTTACCATTTTTTGTTGTTTCTTTTGGCATATTACACAGATTATACATATGCTATTGAATCATTCCTTTATCTCAGTGTAAAACAACAGAAATTAAATTTCTAGAGCAAACAGAATTCAAGCTGTTTCTACCTCAGTCAGAATGGTGTAATTTTAATTTTTAGGTGAAACCAAGCCAAGTCCAGATTTCTGGAAGAAGCATAGAGTCACCTTTAGCATATTCATTGTCATTCACAAAAACAGCATTGAGTAGGACTGAGACACTCGTCCCCCCTCTCCATTATCTACAGAAGAAAATGTTAATTAGCAATCATGACACATTACTGATCCCTTCTTTTCATAGCAGCTAAACAGTAGGTTTGAAATCTAAATCCTTTTATATGCCTTTATTTATAGAGAGCAATGATGTGAAAATGACAGCTAAGCTAATCACTACATAATTGATAATGTGGATGACATTCTATAAAGCTTTTTCACATATGGGGTTTCTTGAGAACTATACTGCACACTCTGATGTACAGATGGCCAACTGTCAGGATACATTTATAAACGATTTTTGGGTTCTTAAGCGCCAGGTCTAAATTAGAACTGTTTTGTGTACATTTAATATTTAGACAAAGGGTTCTTTCAAAGCAGACATTTTTCTTTAAATCATATCTCGTAAAACCATTTAAAACAGATATTTTCATAGCGTCTCGCACAGGGAAAATATTAGGACACATTTTTTGAAAAAAAGCAAAAATGGATTCCTAGTGAAAATACACTGCATTATTCTTACATAGAAACTGCAGAGGAGATTATTTCTTTAAAATAGGCATTTTTATCCATTGTTTATTCACTCAGTGCTATTTGTTTAGAGTTTCCTCTTTTTTGGCTTCCTCTGACCCAGTCACTGACATTTCTCTCCAGAAATATTTTGGTGTATTTTTAAAGCTTCAGCTTTTAAAGTTTCAGTTTATCCAATTGCTTTGGCAGCAGCGCCATACTGTGGCCATAAAAAGTAATAAACAAGAGAAATCTGAGTAACATTTAAGAAGAAATCTCATTTATAGCCACCTGGGACAAAGAGTAGCTTTACATCTCTGCTGTCTGTTTTCAGCAACACTGTGGAATCACTCTGCTTGCTCACGGTTGCAAATTTTGACATAATATTGGCCAGATAATTTGTTATTACCACCGCAATAGCTTTTTTTTTTTTTTTTTTTTTTACAGTATTGAACTCAGGTTAACAAGATAAACTTTTCTGTTTAAAAAAAAAAAAAAAAACTACATATAATGGTAGTAAAAATGCATCTGTAGTAAAAATGAAAGACAAAACAGGGCTACTTTGAATTAAATCTTTTATAATGTTTTTAAAATGCAATAACCCCATTTCTGATTAAAATAACTCATTCAAATGACTGTTAAAAAAAACTCCCCCATTTGCCAGATCTAAAATCTTTCTCGGTACAAAGGTTAAGAAAATAGAAGACAAGTTTCTTTCATTTTATAAAACAAGTTCACATCCTATTAGTAAGTGAATTTTCATTGGTGAGAAAATTGGAATCAATAAGAAGTGGGAAACCGGCTCATCAGTGGCCGACAGCCTGTTCGTTCCACAGCTGTCAAACTTCCAAAATCACCAAGTTTATAGGTTTTGGTTTAAAGCAACGTCTACATTATGGATGTTATTTACAGGGATGTGGATGTTCCCGATCAAACCTGCCTGCATACTGTTCCTTCACTAGCAACAAAAATGGTTCACAAGTTACAGTACAATAAAATTCCTGAATCAAAAACTCTACATCAGGAAACCTTACAGGTCAGAGACATTAATTGTTCAAAACAAAAAACTGCCTAGAAACTATAAACCCCTTAGACCTATTTTAATAATGCAGAATTGTGCTCGTGATCAAGCAGTGATTGAGAGTGATCCATTTTTGTCCTTGATCTGGCAAGAATAGTCCAGTTTTAGCAGCCATTTTATCTTTGGAAAACCAAATTTTGGTACTTTAAGTCCAAAGCAAATATAGTTCTCAATCATTTAATTCTGTAAATTTTAATACTGTATTAGACTATTGGTTAATGGAAAAACAATCCCCAAAAAGCTGAAGTCTTAATTATATTATAACTTGGTGGTTACTAAACTCACCTGCTGCTTCTTCCATTACATAGTTAAAAATCAGTGTACCAAGGAAATGCTCAAAAGGGCATCTGAAAGTGTTCTCACAGTGCTGCTGGGATACAATACCTGTGGACTAACTCATCCAACAGCTTATGCTAAATAAGACTGCTTCATTGTCATGTCCAACAGTCTTGCCAATCTCCAAGGTAACCTCTGATATTACAGTGATGGGAAAAAAAAAATTTCCACTGGAAGTAGTATTTGAGTATATGAGCATGGCTTCATGGCTTGTGGTGTGCCACAGTCCTTCGCTGTGTTCTTTTTTTTTTTCCTTTTACAGTTCTTATCCATGCTCCATCTGAATCCAACCAATCCTCATGTATCTGCTCCACTCTGTCCTGCACACTCAGTCTACAGGGCCCTGGAAGATGAGCTTAGCACATCCCTGTGTGACATGGAGCTGCGTGGCACAGAACGGGCATGCGGCATGGAAAGCGTGGGTACCATGCGGTAAAGGAATTTCAGACCAGTAGCGGGCCGACTTCTCAGAGCAGACGTGACCACAAGGTACGAAGGCATGCGTAGGCGCTCCTGAGTCCACGTAGAAGGCTGGCTCACAACCTAGCCACAATGGCACGTAAGGCCCCACAGCCCTGCACATGGGGCACTCGCGTTTGCCGTTAGGTTCACGCTCTGAGCTGTGGCCCCACTCATGGTAGCCATGCACGTGCCCACATGCCAGGTACACCCACGGCTGCTTGTCCTGCTGCTGGGCGATACTGGGCAGTGCCCGACTGGACCGCTGCATGCTGGGAAAAGCCAAGGTGTTGAGGCCCACAGGACACTGGGGCCGGGCAGCGTTCAACTCCTGGCGCAGTGCCTCCAGGTGCTTCTGCGTGGGTGCGTGAAAGAGACCTTCGGCCGTGCGCCACAATAACGTGGCACCGCACAGGTCCACCAGAGAGCCGTCCTGCAGTACATTACTCTCATTATCCACCTGAACATCAAAAAAAAAATAAATTATCCCCAGTTAGGATATATATACGCAGGGTGCTCTTACATTCTAAAGTCAAAAGGACCTCATCTTAAATTTTACTTAAAACAGAACATCAACATGATACATTATACTCAGGTGAAACAAAAAATTCATTTAAAAATATCACTTTACTTTATTCTCTTAATTACACTCACAACTGTGCATAACAATCTGCCATTCCAAGCATGTGAAGAGCATATGTCTTTTCCCATAAATATTGTTTTTATATTGCTAAAAATTCTGATGGGATATTTTAAAATAAATACTATCATGTTGCAACAGTATTTTATATCATGAAAAGAAATGGTATGGGAAAACACAGAATATGAAGTGTAAATAAAGCCACTCATATTGTGTTGTGCTTTTAAATTAAATAAGCCAAGGGCTCAAATTTTAAAGGAGGTGAAATAATATTCCCTCTTATTCATATGTATCAATTTGCCTGTACCATTACTGACATAAAATATTGTGAGATGCACACAGTCAATAAAACTAGTATCTGCATATTGTATAAAATCACTTGACCGGCAGAGGGTGCTAGAGAGCTTTTTTTTTTTTTTTTTTAAATAAATAAAAAAAAAATAAAAATAAAAAATTTTTAAAAATAATAATTAAAAAAAAAAAAAAACAAAAAAAAAACTACTACTCTCTCTGGATTTACTCCAGTTGCAATCCAACTTTTAAAAAGGTTGACCAGTTTTAAATTGGAACGAAATCAGTTTATGATGTTTGCTTCAACAGCAGCTTTACTAAACGGTTTGCAAATGAAGCAACTGAATTCCTTTAATGTGTTAATTTAGAAACTGAGATCATTTTAATTTAAAGATGGGCTGAGATGCAGTAGTGCTGAAAGAGGTCCAGCACATTTTTACATCAGGAATGTTCCAACAATGACAGAACTTTAGTAATTATCTTATCTTCATTTTGACAGCAAACAGAACCACAAAGTACATTATGACTATTTTATATACAACCTAAGGTAGTTGTTCAATAACATAAATAAGTCTCTGAATAAGTCATGTCATGGACAGTGAAAAGCAGTATGGTTCAGAGGTCTGTGCTGTACAGCCAAACCCAATACTGGAATGTTTTTTCAAGTTTGTGACGCAAGACTGAAGTCAGGAGGAAATTATTTGCTGTTGATAAGATCCAAGATCATACATTTCATCAAATTTCCTCTGGCTTCGCTTCCACCAAAACAGTGAAACCTAATAATCATCACAAGTGTCTACGGTTTGGGTTTAAAAGTTATCTCTTTATATATATATATATATATATATATATATATATATATATATATATATATATATATATATATATATATATATATATATATATATATTTTTTTTTTTTTTTTTTTAAATAATAATAAAATGTCTGAACTATGGTGCCTTTAGGAAACACTTCCAGTTCATGTTAAAATGAAGCAGGATAGAAATTATTTATTTGTAATGTAAAGCATTACACATCACTAATAAAAATTTGACTGCTTATTTATTTATTTTTATAATTTACTGAAGGTCAAAATTGTTATTTGTTATATTTGGTATGTCCACCAACAGATTAGCCTCAGCCTTAGACGTGTCACCCATGGGCCATGGAGAGTCCGATATCTTTTGTACCTCTGGCCACAAACGTCAGAATATTGAAGACTGCAATTGACTGGTTCTCCATATGTTTGTGTATACCAAATAATAACTAAGTACTGTAAATTTTTAAGAGAAAGTCTGTATTAGAAAATGTCTGTAGTGGACTAAGACTTCTGAACCTAATGTGTGGAACATTAAACATTTTGTAGCACTAACCAATTTGCCTCTTGTCTGTGCAGATCGAGTCTCTCTCAGTGTATATACATCTCCACACACAGATATCTCTCGCCACACACCAGGCTTGGACTCTTCTGTGAAGCCACCACGCGGATGCATCACCAGCACACCATTGGTTGTCAGTCCGTCCATCTGGCCATCTGGATTCTTCCATTTGGCTGCTTTCTCCTGTGGATAGGTGAAAACATGCTAAACAACTAGACGTGCACAAATACATCTGAGTGCCATAACTAATTCTGTTTATATCTATATTTACCAGGTTATTCTGGAAGGTTCCACTGGATCAGCAGATGATGATACCTTGCAAGCCAGGACATTTATGTATATATAGATAGATGCTTTCTCAAATACCAGTGATAAAAGTAGCCTCTTTCACGGACAATATATGCATGCAAGTGTATGGTCATGTGGAAGTGCACACTCACCCCTAGGAAGATGTTCTTGGAAGAGTCGAAGCCTGCAGCATAGATGCGTACAATGTACGGAGGGTTGCGTTCACACACCACCCGACAGGCAAAGCGTGAGATGGTGCTCTGTGTGATGGGAGAGTCCTCGCCGTCTGCACCACCAGACACAGTGTCCGTCACCACAAAGTCAATGGGACTCTCTGTCGATCGCCCAATCTAAATTCACAGCCAAAAAAAATAGCTAAGTGTGTTTAAATGTGTGGTCATTGGAAAAAGACTGATAGGCAGGACCCATGAAATTTAAAACGGGCTAATCTTACATTTCAATCATCAATAGCAGTCCTATACATATAGATATATACATATATAAAGATGTCCAAATTGCACCTTATGTATTTTGTACTTTAGAAACAAAAGAAAAAATTCTATTCCAATGCAGAACATCGGTATCACTGTCTGTCTGCACTTCCACTTTCTTCTTTAATAACACATTTTAATAACACATTTAAATGCTGCAGGGAATACAGACACAGTAACAATCTTACTAAAATTGAAAGAATGGACCAAAGTTACTGAGTATTATTTTGCTTTACGATGAAACATCACTTTAAATAACACTAAATGTGCAAGTAAATCCAACCACTTAAACTAAACAGTCTCCAACTTTAGTTCCTGTTTACAGTAACTGTTTCTCCCTCTGTGGGTACCTGTTGGTTCCCGTTTTAACTTTTCATTTCTGGCCATTTATCTTTGGCCTGTTTTGTTTGTACACGTTCATGCTCCCAAACACGCACACACACACGCGCACACACGCACACACGCACACACATTAACCAGCATTAACCATAAACTATTGTACTGTATACCACAGCGCTGTTGAATTCTCAAATCTGATTACATTATCGTTTCTATAGTAACAACTCATTCACAGGGACTTGCATGGTAGACGGCTCACATAATACAAAGCTAATAATAAACAGATTAAAAATACACTGTTATTTAACAAAGAAAAATGCATACTTGTTGACATGGCAAAGTTTTCTGTACAGAGACATTTATTTATTTGTTTGTTTATGGAAGAAGTCTCCAGGATCAGTGTTTTGTAACAGTTAGCAAGTTTTCTGACATGGGAGAGTCTTCAGGGCGGAGGACTGTGCACTTTCTGGCTTTTCTGTAACAGGACAAGCTCTGTTTTTTTTGGTCTGGTAACGGAACAATTGTTTATAGCTGTTATAAATGTTATAAATGATAATAGGATCTACCTTACCTTGCAGACATTTCACAACATTACATGGTTAAAAAGCACAGTGTTGTTCATTAATAAATTAAAAACTGTAATAATTGACAAATTGCTGTGGTACAATAGGAATAAAACATTTTGGGGCATGATGTTAATAGAAAATAATCAACCTCAGGGTGGTAACAGCAGTCTGTTTCATGCCAAGCCTCATTACACGACACCATTATCATTTTGCTATTACAGCACACCCTGTCATGTTTTATTCCTTACATAACTCATATTATTTAACATAAAAATATGTATATCCAGTTAACTCTTATACAGATGCATCATTGTTGTGTGTGTGTTTTACTGTACCTGGAACATGTCTGTGTCTTTGTCATGGCTGTACTCTACAACCACAGTCTGGTTTCTAGACAGAGTATAGGAGATACTGTGCTGGCCCTTACAGTTTACAGCCTACAACATAACAGCAACAATAGTTGTTATTCTCTAGCCACAGCCACAACCTAACTGAGTAAACAAGAGTCAGAGAGTCAGAGTGAACAAGTTATTTATCATGTCACAACAGGAAAGCATACAATGATCATTGGGAAGAGCATTGTTTTAGGTCTTCATGTACATCCTGCTTTTGAGTCTGAAAACATTGTTTTAATGCATTGTAAATGTTAGGCTTTAGGTAAGCATCATTTGGATAGCCATCTTAACTCCCTGTTACTATTTGAGCATGAACATCTATCCCATTTGATTGAAAGACAAAATAAGGTCACTTGATTATGTAAAAGTATTTAACCACTTCCATAATGCATTCAGAAGCCATCTGTGACTATACCAAGCAGCAAGTGGACAATACTATATACATTATAGTTAAAGAAAAGATATAGAAGAGCAGTGCATTGATTCATATGTGAAGAAGATAGTCTCATGTTTCATGCAGCCATCAGAAGTTTTTTTTTTTTTTTTTTTTTTTTAAACAAACACATTATCAGTGATTTCTTGCTTATTCATTTAATTAAAAATGAGAGGCAAATACATGTTCATTAGCCACAGCAAAGAGACATGTAACCTACAGCGCAGTGTACAAAAAGCTTTCTAACTATCATCATCCAGGGCAAGGACAAAATATCTAATTAAATGTAGCCATTCCACAGTTCCTTTTCCACAGGACAAAAAGGGATTTTATCAGTGTAACCACCTTTCTCTCCTCACCCCCTTTCTCGCGCTAATCTGCGATTTCCAAATCTCCACATCACAAGGGGAGTGGAAACGAGGTCATGTGCACTACACCAGAGGAAACAACAGCTAGAGAGAGAAAAACAGGTTGGTGGGAGTCTGGCCACAGCAGTCTGAGTGAATACTGGATATGGAGTCAGAATTTGGGAAGTGTGAGTATATGTACAAACAGCATAGAATGCACTTCCATGCATTTTATGCAGAGCATGGTCATATACTCACAGCATTTGAAAGTAGTGATGAATTTGAGAGTGAGAACTCGCAGGTTTCACGAGAGCATTTCAGTATCCGACAAAACGATGATGGACTACTGATTGGCACAGGTGGTAGAATAATTGTACTCGGCATGTAATAACTTAACTTTGTGAAATACTTCTCGAAATTCACACAAAACAGAATAACAGCTTATTTATATTACAATGTGAATTCATGATGCTCATAGAGCAAGCTATTACACAATACATAGTGAGCGTCTTAGCCATAATCCCACTCCTGCCCACTCTTACAAAATTTCTCACCAACCCTGCCCACTCTCTCAGAATTTCTGACTAATTCCACCTGCTCCCACAGTAATTCTGACCAATCACCCCTACAGTGAAAAAAATGGAATATGTGGTCAGTCAGATTTAAGAGAACATATTAGGTAGAGTTTACATAAAAATATTAAGTTTCTCATCAAAACGGAATTTCATTGCTTATACAAAACTTTTGTAAGTTTCTAATTACTCGATTGAATTTTGTGAGCATCATCAATTCCTGTAGGATTAACGTAAACCAATTACATTATGAAATCTCATGAGTATGTTGGTAGTAACATTACCTATAACTATAGAATAAATATAAGAGGCTTAATGCATGTGTGGTAGTATAGCACAGTGGTAACATGGTAACGTTACAGAAAGACAGTGACCTGGATTCGGTCTTCAGTTCGGGTGAGAGCATGGCGTTCGATTTTATTCAGGGCTTTGAAAATTATCAATTCATGTTGGATGTATGGAAACAAATTTTGTTAACTCCACTCAACTCAGTCACGTGGAACCGATGTTAGCATTTGAAATAAGTAAATCCAACGAGTATTTTTTTTTTTTTTTTCAGTATACTCCTGCAGAAATTCTGACCAATTCCACCCACTCTCGCAAAAATTCTGAGCAATCCCTCCTGCTCCCATGGGAATTCTGACCAATCCCACCTACTCTTGCAGAAACTCCGACCAATCCCACAGTAGTTACTTCTGTTTGTACCTGCAAACAACCTTAGCTGGTACTATTTCCCAAAGTACAAGCATTACTATATTTGGTACTGCTATGCAAAACAGCTGCTTTCCTGTAACTACAAATATCATGTACTCATTTTATGTGTTCAAGTACCACTATGAAAAACAATCACCAATGCAAGATAATGCATGGAAATTATTCACTGTTGCGCTTTTAAAAAGTTCAGCAGAGTTGGAAAGTACTCGGACATGTGTTTAACCATGTGCCAGGCACTGGAAGATGGCCCTTTCAGGGCTGAGCAGGCTGGAGGAAAAACTAATTGCAGTTATCAAGTCACATAC
This sequence comes from Pangasianodon hypophthalmus, assembly GCF_027358585.1. Taxonomy (NCBI): domain Eukaryota; kingdom Metazoa; phylum Chordata; class Actinopteri; order Siluriformes; family Pangasiidae; genus Pangasianodon; species Pangasianodon hypophthalmus. The sequence continues at coordinate 15,838,243 of NC_069719.1, forward strand.
AGAGATATACAAGCCTGGTCATTGTGAACCATGACTCGCGTATATGTTTCATTTTATGAAGGCACATGACCAGGATAGGTTGGTAACAGCTTGCCTGAAATGAAAGGTTTTCAGATATAACTTTAAAAAGGTGGCAGCCATTCATTTTCAAAACAAGTCTTAGTAGCACTGCGATATTTATACAGGGTTCTTCAGGGTTGTGTTCTGAATAGTTTTTATTCACCACTGCAATTTGAAGCCAGAAGAATAGACGTGGTACAGGACAAACCAGCATTTTTTATTTTGGGATGTTTCTATAGAAAGCACAGTGGTGCAGCGGGTAGCGTTGTTGCTTCACATCTCACAGGGTCCCTGGTTCAGTCCTGAGCTTGGGTTACTGTCAGTGTGGAATTTCGCATGTTCTGCTCATGTTGGACAGTACGCAGAATAGCTAAAATGCCATCAGGAGTGAATGAGTGTATGAAGGTGTGTGCACAAAGTACATACGATGGTCCCATCTAAGGATGTATTCTCACCTCCTGCCCAGTGTTCCCAGAATAGGCTTTGTATCCACTGCAACCCTGACCAGTATAAGGCAAATACTGAAGATGAATAAATAATCCTATGCAGGTTTTTTAACTTAAAAGACATGTCCTATATATTCTCATACTGAATATGTACAAACATCATGTTTGAATGAATTTTACTTGGAATAAGGTTATCATCACCCATAAACACACCTACAATAAACCAGCAACACACATCCCTGCATTTTATAATGGATGCCAAAATAGCCTTATGAAAGCAGCCTAGTATGCAGCTTTAGTCATGGAGGCTGGCAGAGACGCAGCACTTCTCTCTCACTTCTAGCTTCATAGGGGGTCCACCATCTCCCATCCCATCCCCAATGTACACTGGGGCACAAAAACACAAAAGAGCAGTGACAATAAGCCCTGAGGCCCATGGGCTATACTGTATCTTTGAACAATTATGCTTTGTGAGGAAAGTGTAAGGAGATGCTGTTGGGTCACAGTAAGCTGTAGTTTTACAGCTGCCACAACGGCCATCAATTGCTGCAGAGCTCACAATGCAACTCTGACAAAGAAACACAACTGAAAGACCTCCAGAGAAACACGCATTGTTCTGTGAAGAGTTCAGTGACAGTTTGTTGCCTTCTGGCTGAATGCAAGCCCAGTTCAGAGCAACTTTAACAGTAAAATGAATGGCTATTCTTTGTAACACTTTAACATTAGAATAACACAGCTGAAGAGGGTGTCACTGCTATAGAGCTGTTATTCCTTCTTTAGCCATTTACAGCAGGAGAAGGCCACTGAGCTGAAAGAGGCAGGATACACAATGTGGCAGACCCTTAAAGCTCTATGATTCACAGTGCATGTAGAGAAATTTTCACCAACCCTCACTGAGCACTGAAAAAGAATGCACAGTGGCCAACAGCAAAAAAAAAAAAAAAGGCATACCAGTAATTTGCTAGGAAAAGCATCAATTCTTCTTCAATTTAAATAGATGGCAAAATATCCTGCTTGCTATATATGTAGTTTAAGAAAAAAACAGAAAGCCTTCATGTGTCATATATACTTCACAGTGAAATTCTTTTCCCATCTTTTTAGGAAGTTGGGGTCAGAGTGCAAGGTAATTGGCAAGGCAAGAAATTGTGTAGCTGCCTCCAGGTTCCAAGTGCTATGAGTGCTAAGGGCTGCAGTTTTGAAAAATGCATTTCAATTTAAGAAAAAACATTGCATTATGAAGCCTAATAACTGTGTGGCAGTATGCTAGGAGACAGTTAACATAGGTACATAGATAAACAAGTTGTAATTAGCTCAACAAGTCACAAATTAACAATGAAATGAAATTTAATTAAATGAAATTAAATGAATGAAATTTAATTGTAGAATGTGATGGCATAAGACAGCTGTAGGGAGCTTAAAGTGTCATCTTGTGCATCCACACACAATTTGCATATTAAAACATTATTCTAATAATGTACGACAATATATGTATATGTAAAACATTACATATATGTAAAATATTATTCTAATAATGTACGACAATATATATACACGGAATATATGACAATGCATGCAAGTTAAAGAGGTCCACCGATGGCTGTGTGTGAAAATAAAGCAGCAGAATTCCGTGGCTATTCTGAGCCCATAACCTCACATGACTGAGGGAAAGTTCTGGTCTGTTGGTCATGTGCCACACAGAAAACAATCAGCCACTACCAGGAGAACTTCAGACGTTGAGGAGCTGGTGCAGCTTTCATCAACAGTGCTCTTTAAAAAAGGTCAGATCACCCAAAACAAGCACAAGTGCATTTAAAAAGTAATGCTGCACTGTTTCAGGAAGGGAAAGTAATGTCAGCTACAGAGAACAATGCTTTAGTGACTTATTTTTTTGGCCTTTTAAAAAGGTTTCCATTCACTACAGGAGTTAACTGTAGTGCTACTGCTACACATCCTTAATCAACAGGTCGTCTTTATTGTTTTACTGGGAACACCACACCACAGGTAAAAGCAGGCGCTATGACAGAGGAATCTAAAACAAAACAAACAAACTAACAAACAAAAGGCCAAAGGAGTCATCATGGCCTGGATCAGATATTTGTGGCTGGTGACTACGTCTGACATCATAATTCTGACATCATTAGTCAATGCTGCTTTATTACCATATCGATGCTATTTAAAGCCTCTTCACAGAGGCAGCCAGCCAAAAGCCACACAAGTGGGTTTTCACAGCATTCCATTCTGGCACACCCACAGCTAAATGAGAAGAGGGAAAACCTCCAAACATCTCCTCCTGACAGCCAGAAGTACAGCCTGGTTCCATATCTTATTGGTTGAGAGAGACGTTCCAGAGAGATCACTGCTGGGAATACCACAGCAATAACGTCTCAATGAAACAGCTGTCAGAAATCCATTTTGCTCCAACCAGCATTGAATACAATAGCAATTTAAAATGTTAATCATGTTATGTAGTATTCTGCAGTGCTATTATTATGGCAGTATTCATGATTTTACATTGCCGTCATGTTTAGATATTTCAGTGTTTCGTCACTACCCGTGACATACAGTATTACAAACCTGTCATACAATTATTGTAGTGCAGCAGAAACACATTCGCCCTATTGACAGGAAATAGTGAATTTAAATCCCACCCATGTCACAGCAACAAGAGAGCTGCATAGGTCTCAGAGGAAGCAAGTGTTAGCCATCAGCCTCCCCGATTAGCAGTAGTGGAGATCTAGCTAGTGGGCAATGACAAAATTGAAGAAACTGGCATGAAACAAACAAAAAAATTATGATTTAGCTGAAATATGCCTACAAAGTGCTGAAATTAAAGCTTCCCATTGTAACATTGTAATTTTAGCATAACTTTTTTTTTTTTAACAAAAAAAGGGGTTACTTTATGTATCATTCATTTCTGGCTTCCTTCTGCATTAGCTAGTGGTGCAGCTGGAGAAGGGAAAAAAAAAAAAAAAAAAAACAGCAGCCTGACCCCAAATATCGGCTCCAAAGCAGTTCACAGACCATTACAGTTTTCTCCCACCTCTATACAACTGTTGTAAACATGCTTATACTCTTCTGCTGAAAGTAGGCATATTTACAACAAATGTATCAACTGCTACATTTTATTTATTTTTTTTTTGTTAGAGGAACCCCCTTCAGCCAGTCCACTCATTCTGTGTTTGGTGACCAAGAAATGAAACCTATACAAGAAGGTATTACAAAATGCGAGGTACCTTGCTGGCCTGTGGGTTGTTGAGGATGTGTACGGTGCTTGGTTTAACGCCGTTGGCCTTGACTCTCTTGTAGAGGGCAAAACGGCTCCTCCTCCTTCCACGGTCTCCGTTAGGGAGGGATCCATTGTACCTGTGTATGAATGAGAGTGGGCTCTAATTTTGGGTTCCTGTAATAAGATGTACTTAGTCAAATGAGCTCATTTAAAGTGAGAATCAAGTGCAATGCAATGCACATTAAGTTGCCAGGCACTACAATAAAAACCTTTTTTGATAACAGCACCTTTGCTACAAAAGCCATGACTTGCTGATTTTGAAACACCAAGAAAAATTCTGCAGTGTCAAAAAGCTAAAAACTGCCTCCTGATGTGGGTAATCTCTTTCTGTCTCTGCTATACAGTACAAACAGATGTTTTCCTTACACACCATGTTCTAATAATTGCAATAGTGGAGGAGTGCAATTATAGATGCCTGCATGGTTATATTCACATTAAAACGCAATAGAATATGTGGTGCACTAAATACTGCATCAGTAAATGACACTGGTACTTTACAGATGAAAGAACAGAGCTAAGCATGGAGGGTGGTATGTATGACAATGTATGACAAAAAACAATGGTTGTCATAATGAAAGCCTTTACTTTAGCTTTTAAGCTCATGTTGGTCAACTTCATTTCAACGGGCACCCTGGCCTCAGTGGTTTTTCCAGGTTGATGATAACCCGGGAGTTGAACAGCTATGTCTGAATCACTTCCTAAACTAGCCGAGTGCGACTGGGAGCAGATTAAAACACAGTCCCGCTCACATCTCTACACTATAAAACTTTTTTAAAAAACACTTTCTCCACACAGAGTCTTACAAAATGTGCTGTTGACTGTAAAATTGGTTTTGTCTAGGCTGGAATATTTTCAAACTAACAAGGTACAGTTAGCCTGCTTTCTTTAGCATCTGCTTGCATTTCTTTACTGTCAACATAGCTGTTTTTTCCATCATTCCATTAATCAGCGTCTCCCCACAGTGGCAACTAGTGAGTAGTGTTAGTTGACTAGTCTACGCAACTCCAAAAGACTAATGGCATGTTGCTATGCAACAAAATAATATATCCAACAGTTATTGTAGAAGGCTGAAACAATCTGCAGAGCCTGTAAACTAGCGGCTAGTCAGGACGTTTCAGTAGCCGGCTCCTCAGAATAACAACCAACATAGTTATGTTTAGTTGGAAAAGGCCAACTGAAATTATATTCTTTGGGCACAGCAACAACTTACTTACAAATGAAACGTATAGTCTTTGTTCCAACCTCTGTGGAAAACATTTTACAGTTCAATGTTTGCACTCAGACAGCCTCTGATGCCCTGCCCATATGATACAGAGCATCTGATATCTTTTCTGCACTTTTCTGGCCACAACCTTCAGAATCTTGTGCTAGTTTCCAGTGGAAAAACAAATTTTTGAACACCTCACAACAACAAACTGTTTGGAGCACGATATAGTCACTAGACTGAACAAATTCAGGGAATCCCACTTTTTTCTTAAAGAATTTTCTCTAAAACAATTAGAGGTGAGCAAACAAGATAATCTTGCATGTCAGGTCAGTCAGTTCCCTTCCTTATGTTGGTTAAGCATGTTACTCAAGTTTTTATATTGTTTAAAGTCTAAAACTGTCAATCCCAGCAAAAGGTACCATATTAAACAGAATCAGGATTAAGAATTCATGCACGTTCATTGCTAGGAACAATTTCCACAAGTCTCCATCATTGAACAGTTAATAACTTCCGTTTGATACAACAGACATTAAGTAAAAACTATAATGAATTCTGAAATGACTCTGATGCTCATACTCATAAGTTGCTCATAAGTTCCTGTTACACAATTAGCACTTTTTGACTATATAATATACAATTATAGAAAATAAAGTATTTTTAATCCCTTCTGAGTCTGGTTCCTCTCAAGGTTTCTTCCTCGTGTTGTCTCAGAGAGATTTTCCTTGCCACCAACACCTCCGGCTTGCTCATTAGGGATAAATTTATATATTTAAAATTTATGTCTGGAATTTACGTACTTCTGTAAAGCTGCTTTGTGACAGTGTCCATTGTTAAAAATAAATACAAATAAAATTTAATTGGATAGATGTGATAGAAAACCACAGCTACTATCACAGGAGTTTTGGTTGATTTCGGCTCAGAGTCATTAGTGCCGGCTGTTTTTCAGCTCAGTGCAAATGTGATAACTGCATCTGGCCTGAGTTCGCTGAATGCCACTGCTGTTGCCTGCGTGAGCCGCGGGTCTAATGCAGCACCTGCTCAACTGGTTTTGTAACTTGTATATTTTATTTGGATCTTATATTTAAATAAAAAATTACAAGTTTTATTGTTTCTCAAGTCTTGATTTCAATTCTTATAAAGCTTTTTATGCCATGATTTTTTATCACACTGCTTATTTAGAAAACTATAACTAATGTTTATAGCAACTGCAGAATTTTATTGGATTCTTAATGTATAGAAAAACAATTCCAGACTAAATCAATACTGTTAAAAATATTTCACCCAAACCACTCAAGTCTTTTAACAAAAGACAAACATAGAAGTAACCTTATCCCCACCCCGGTCGCTCAAATGCATGAAAAAAAAATATAATTCCAATATCAGACTTCCCACATCTGAGTTAAGTTAAATGCAGCATAATTCAAACTAGTATGAAAAACTATAGGACTTCAGTATTAGGCGATTTAATTGCATGACACAACAAACGCTTCCTACCCAGTTATGGTTGCTCGAAAACATAACTGAGTCTGTAATGTGTTGCAGCTAATTAATCCACCCAGTAAAAACTGTTAAATAATACAGATTGTGCTTCAGCTGATGCATGTAGTGCAGCAGGCAGCAGGATTCGTAAACACAAGCTATAGTTACAGCATCAAGATATGTTGCACCACTGAGAAGTGCACTGCTTTTAAAAAATATATAGTTTTGCTAAAGTCAATAAGAAGTAGGCCTTTCTTTTTCTGATTGTGAAACCTACTTGTCTGCTGGGCAATGACAATTTAAAAAAAAAAATAAATAAAATTTAAAAAAAAAATTAAAAAAAAAAAAAAAAAAAAAAAAGCGGAACGTGAACTCTACCTGTCCTGGATGCATGGCTATTGATTCGTATACCCCTAACTGAACATTTACTAGCGATGTCATGAGCCAGGCTGGGAAGATCACAACATACATACATACATCTGGGGAAAGGCTACTCAATCTGATTCTGACTTCTCTAGCTAAAGCTTTTAATATAAATGAAAAGATCCAACAGAACTAAATCTCCATGGCATTTTCTCTCAGAGAGGTGCTCAGTTCCATGTAGCTGATTGTAATCCTTTCCCTTTTGACCTGAGCCAGAATCCTCTGCAGAAGTGATCAGCTGCACCTGTCCTGCAGTCAGGGGTCATTCCCACAGAGCCAGTCTCACTTGCCACCACAAATCACAAAGCAACAAACCTGGGGGGGGGTTGGATATTAGGGGTTGGAGTTTTGTTAAAATAATCCAGACAGATTACTCTAGCTGAACCTTATGGCAGGAATTTCTGTCTGACATAAAGCAGTCTAAACACAACTGGGGTGAATTTTACACTTTCCTGCACATGAACACAACTGTCTATTGTTTTGAATTAGAGCCTTAAATGTTTTAGAAGACATGAGCATTCATTGAAACAAACATACTTGCACAAAACTGTGTACAGTGAATCTTTTTGTGGCAAAATGAACATAGTATGTTTCTGTCTTGAGTCAAATCTTCAAACTATCTAAAAACATGGTGGCATGTGGCCTGAACTCAATCAGCCCTTCTCAGGTGACCAAGATTAAAACCATTTCGGAAACAAGCATGACACATGACACTGAATACCACATACTGAATGAGTCAATGGCTCAGAGAGATCCCTTTTTCCTCAGTTCCACCCACAGAGATCAGTCAATGAAAATAAAAATGTCCTGCCAGAGGTGTTGCTTCGAAGAGGCTAGTAGGGTCACACAAAACCCTATCAATAAGGCCAGTCAGGCCAGGGAGGACAATGAACAGAGACAGCAGGACTGAGGAGACACAGTTCCTGTGCCCAGATCAATAATACACTCTTTCAGCCTCAGTCCCTCTCCCCAGTGTGTGCCAGGGTCCCATGCCAGGCAGATCCAGCTAGAAAAAAAGAACCATGCAGGACAAGAACAAGCCTGGTACTGATGTTAAGCCTGAAACTGGGTAATGAAAACTGAATCAGTCATATAATAATAATAATAATAATAATAATAATAATGTGGTGTGAAGACATTCCTTGTCAGATCCTTGTCTAAGCCTCAGATCAGGATCACACTTTAGAAAGCAATAATTTGTAACAATGTGATGTCAAATGCAATATGCAAAAAAATTACAAATATACAGGAAACTTCTAGAAAGGCTGTCATAACGCTTAAATTAAAGTGCGGCTGTAAAGGAAGAAAGATTGTTTAAAAACAAATTGAAAAAGAAAAAAACTGAAGGCTGATCACAAGGGAGGAAATGGGAAAGAGAAGTCTGGTAGATTAAAACAACTTCCGAATTCCTCCAAAGCCCTGAATCTGTGTGGGACTTCCTGAGTGACGGAGAGACTCCGCTGTGGCCAACTAATGCAACACAGTAAATTAACAACAGCTGCAAAAGCAGAAACCCCCAGATTTTACCCCAAGCATGAGGGTTTGGCTTGGTTAAAGCGATTGAGCTACCATGTGTATTACGAGATCGAAATAATCGCCTTTCCATCATGGCAGATGCAAAAGGAGCTAAACGCGCCTTATTCCTGCTGAGGACTCGGAGAAAAGCACGTGTTTTGGGTCGTGAGTAACGTGAGCGCGTGAATTTCAGCCGACAGGAGGTCGCTTACGCTTCCAAAATACCTCCTGTACAAAAACAAACCGATTCCGTGGATATATTTAGTAAGAATACGCTTTTGCCCAAAATAAACCAGCAGACAGCAGCTTGCTGAAAGTCTCTGTGTCGTTAACGTTAGACGGAAAGCTGGCTACTTGAAACCTCCACAGTGTCGGATCAGATAACGCCAGTTAGATAACTTAAACTTCCTCCTGGAAGTGGATTTGGAGGGGGTGAGGCTGACTATTATCAAACTCACCCGAGAACAACCAGTTCTCCGTACTTTACAGGGTCTTTGGTGGGTGCACAGGTGTCCTCCTGAGCCGGAGAAAACATCAGGCTGTTCCGCTCAATAAGCGGCCGCTCCTCGCTCTGCATTTAGTGGCTCCAACCCAGAGGAAAAGATCACAGCAAAAATACTTCAAAGGACGCGGCTAACGGCCATTTTCCGCCTCTTTTACGCTCCCACTCAAGTTTCTCGCTTTTACAAAATAAACTCAGTAAGCTCATACATCAGATACAGGCTGAATAGTTAAAATGTTTTACAAAACATTCCCCATTATCAAATAAATGACTAACTTCGTCTTTCGACCGCTTTCTGCCAAGTGGAAAAACATTAGGCTACACGGTAGGGGGTGGACTGTACCACTCACTCTCGCCTACTTTAAATGGGGCGAGCGGCCGGGAGAAATCTAATGAAATGCTATAATATGTCTTCCTACTCTCGACATAGATTACGTTGTAATTATAATCCTGTATAAACTTAACCTGAATTATATTATCTGTGTGAAAGTGTTTCCGTTCAATGAAACAACTTCGAGCCAAATCAAATGTTCTCCCTCCAGTGGCACAGTCCAAGCGCGCCACGGTCTGAGGCGGCACCTTCAATTATGTAAACAAAGAGTAAAATTTGGAAATATTTAAAGGGATATTCACACCATATGTGTAGCTCAGCGCTCGGCTGAAAACCTTGCTCTAGTCCGCTCAGTCCTAAATACCATGTTGCATAGTATTACGATATGATTTATTAGATGAACTAGTAGTCTTTTGATCCTTACTAAACTTAAGCAGTATCAGCAGGATGCCAGGATTAGAGGAGAGCTGCTTCACATATTTCAGCCACAGGAGACTGTAAAGTTGACCTTTGCAGTGATTTAATGGCTATAGGTCAATATTTCAAGAGGGAATTGAAGAAGTAAAATAGCAGCATTCTGGCATAAAACGCTGGAAAATTTTGTTAGTTTACTGTAGTGGTATTGCATCTCCTCACCCTGGGTGCTTTTCACTTTTATGCCCATTAATGTTGTGTTAATAAATTACTCATTATCTTTAGCAAGTGCTTTATCCTGATCAGTGTTGCAGTGGATTCAGATCCTATCTCAGGAAACACTGGGCACAAGATTCACATCTTGCGGCAATATAGGGTAGCCACCTACATGTTTTTGGGAGGAAACTGGAGAACCTGGGGAAAATCCATACAGAGACGGAGAGAACATGCAAAACTCTACAGACAGTAACACAAGCTCAGGATCGAGCCAGGGATCCTGGAGCTCTGAGGTGGCAATGCGACCAGCTGCACCACTGTGCCATCATATTACCCAGCATGTACTTAAATATGTTATAGATGTCATAAAATTTTTTTAAAAAATTCAACATGCTCATGCAAACGCATCTACAGTTCTTCAGCATTAAGTAGGATTACAACAAATGCATTAATTCTTACATTTAAATTTTTTGCTGGAGTGTCCATATAAGTATGTGCTAAACTGCAGTAAGTCATACAAACTGTGTGTAATTTAAACTATAATAATTTAAGCTTTTGGACAGAAAATTGGCATAATGATTAGACTGCTGCATGTAAACTCATCCCAAAATGTAACATATACTCTGGGTGATATAAGGTACATACTGTATATACTGAATAATATTTGTTCCAGTAGTTTAATGTACTCTTTCACCACTGGTAATATATGTGTAAAATGATCATGAAGTTTCAGAACCATCAACCTATAGTATCACCCAACATTACAAAGTTCTGTGTTGTTGGTGCTCAGTGTATAGTCACAACTGCTGTCCTTTTGCTGCTCCAGCAGATGATTGCACATGATTGAGCCATTTGCTCTGTGACTGCTGTTTGTTCAAACACACTTCCTGGGCCGTTCTAGGTAACATCAGACCATAGAGCAGGGGTTCTCAAACTTTTCCCCCACCAAGAACCCCTCTTGCTGTTTAAAAAAGAATTCCACAGGACCTCTCAGCACAGATTTTTTTTTAAATTATTCAAATATTAAGCTCATTCTTCAAATGTGTACAAAATATTATTGCTATTTATTGGAACTATAGAGCTTTTATTCCTGAACTTTCCACTGACATAACACATTAGGTCCGAGTTGACAGTACATGTTTTTCAATTATAGGATTAAACACATTTAATTCAAGTGACAGTTAAAATAGACTAATAACTACAAGAACGCAATAATAAACTTTGGTAATTAACTTTGGTAACTGTGGATTTTGATTTCCATCACTCTAACAAAATAAAGAGAATGGACCTCCTGGCTATGCTTCATGGACCCCACAAAAAAAAAAACACTGCCATATAGAACTTAGGAAAACAGTGAGAACAACAGTACTGACAAAAACAACATAAACTATTAATTATCTATCAATAACTATCAGATATGAATAACTATTATCATATTTGTTATAATATTAATATAATTATCAACAATAACAGTGACAAAAACAGTAGTTAAAAATAATTAATAATGACATCAGAAACATTAATAATAACAATACTAATGGAAGTAATAGTGGGAATAACTCATAACAAGAAAAACAGAGGTACCAACAATAATAGCAGAAGGGTTTTGGGGGTAGGATTGGGGGTTATGTTTAGGTGGTCAGAATGGGAGGGTGGGATTTTGCAGTGAATGTTGCCATGCACTGACTGCAGCAGAAGAACTGATACTGTACCAAAGTCATGTCATTGAAGTTTGGGATTAGTCTAACTGTTGTCCCACTCCTCCATGTCCATTGTCGTCATTGCAGTCGTTCACACATCCCTGATGAATGTGTCACCTCCGATTTGCCCTGTTTGCTTGTTGCTTTTTTTGTTAGGTTGTTTTTCTTTCACCATTTCTTCCTCTGACCCCTATGTGCAAAAACAACATGGGCTTCAGATGGGAATATGTGTTCATTACAAAAAGTGCATATTATTGAGCAATGTCATTACATTAGCTGTATGAATGAAAAGGGTTTTTTTAATGATGTACTTATATACACGTCTAAAATATCCCATAGATTTCAATTGGGCTGACTGCAAAAGCTAGAGTGTTTTATTTACAGAATTTATACACATATCAAACCATTCAGATCCCTCATGCTCTGTGGATTGGGTATTGTCATCCTGGAAGAGAGTACTCCTATCAGGACAGAAAACATCAAAAGATAAAGGTGATCAGTGAGTATAACTCTGTATTGTTTTGCATTAACTCTTCTCTCTGAGGAGACAAGTGGACTCAAATCATGGCAACAAAATGTCCCTAATAGTACTATATAACAGAACCACTGGACTTGTCAAGCATTGAGACCTGTACCAGTCTCTTGGTTTATGCCACACAAGCAGTCGCCCACTTGTCTAGAATATAATGACCAGATCAGGTTTTTCCAACTCTCAAATGTGCATTTGTCTTTGTAATGAGGGGTATATGCACTGCAACCCTACTATAACATCCCTCCCTATCTTTTTGACAGTTTGATCATGCGCTACATTGATATTCTTAGTCACCTGAAGAACAGTTGCTCTTCACTTTTTCTTACACGTCACATTAATGAACAAGCATCCCAGTCATTGAGTGTACCCTTTTGTCCACAGTTTCCAACCCTATTTACTGATGAGTTTCTCACAGACCTAAATGAACATGTCTCTTTAAACAGTTGTGCAGTCTTGGTGGCTAAAGTTCCTACCAGCCGGCCCCAATAATGAACCTTTCAAAGTCACTTAGACCTTTTCATATTGTAATTTTCATCCAAAATTAATGTCTCATGGGCCTGCTCAACATTTTGTACATGCTACAAAGCATAGTAGAATGTAAATTGCTTAATTGTATCATGGCATACATTTGCCTTGAAGTGTCAGACTCAACATTTAAGGTACTACAATGAGAAAAAAGACACCAGAATTATTTAATTTTAATCTGTTGTTAACAAAGCAGGCTAGACTGAAACTCTACTCCCTTTGTATCTAATATCATGTTTACCCAGTTCACTCCTACTGGAGTGTTGGAGCACAGCAACACCCATGGAGTGTACTGTAAGACATTAATGCGCTGTATACACCACATCACTAGTCCCAAAGCTATTTATATCTACCACTGTGTTTCGATTGTGTGAAATAGTAATGTAGAAAAAAAATCTTTATTGTAATATATTGTTCCAGCCCTAAAAGCACTCACACACACACAGACAAAGTCTGTTTCACATACCATGTTGATGGTTAACATATGCAAGGAGACTGTGCTTAAAGATATGTGGCTGGATTTAATCAGTGTGTGTGTGTGCGCGTGTGCACGCACACAATAGAGGACAACTGTCGGGAAGACAGAATACATGACACATCTGCAGAGAAAGGATTGCGCAATAGTGACGCAAGTGGTATGTGGACTACATGATGACGTATCTGAGACACACAGCCAAGTGCTTATTCTTGCACTCGTTTTCATGTGTTATTATGATTATACAGAGGAAGTAGCACAGTAGGGATAAAACCAAACATTGGCTTAGTACTAAAAAACTAAGATGCTAAATCTATGGTAAATTAACTTCCTGAATATGAAGAAAAACAATTATACTCATACATGAGTACATGACTTTTATGCAAATATATGTATAGCGCTCATGACTGCATGATGTCTTTGGCTCTAATTGTGCCAGAGGACAGCAGAGCTTCAAGGTGAACGTTGTAAGATGTTGATTCATGCAGTTATAGCTTAGGTCAGATATAAGCCACATTTTTATGATCTCTTCTATCGTTTATAAAATGACCATCAAATGGCCATCTGAAATAGACAGTACAGTTGAATATCACTCTCGAATATGCCAACTAAAGCCAGGTTCTTCATTTAAAACACATCTTGTTGCATCCATTCCAGTGCATTTTGGTTTAATTTAAGTGAAATTTTGTTTTGTTTTACTGAGAGGGACATAAATGCACAAATAGAAGAGATAAAAGGGGCCTCTTGGATCTTTGTAATTTCTATGACTACTGCTGTAATGCATTTATCAATGCTATTATTTACAGTCAAGAACATTGATTTTTAGCCTTTCAGTTTGCTATATAATTTGTATCATGTACATATACTCTGATTAAAATACATGCAGTACTATGACTCATTCATTCATTCATTCATTCATTCATCTTCAGTAACCACTTATCTTGGTCAGGGTCACGTATAATCTGGAGCCCATCCTGGGAGCACTGGGCACAAGGCAGCAATATATTCCTGGAATATATCACAGGTCACCATGCACAGACACATTTACACAGTTATTCACATCTAGAGGCAATTTACCATAGCAAATCCACCTACTGTTATGTTTTTGGGGACGTGGGAGGATACCGGAAATCTCAGTGGAAATTCACATGGACCCAGGGATCCAGGGTTCCACAGACAGTTCAGGATTGGAACCAGGACCCTGGAGCTGTGAGTTGGCAATGCTTCGCCACTGTGCCACCATCCTACTATATCATACTATATAGACTATATACTATATAATATATAGTCATTGTACTATACAGTCCCAGATATACAGTGTCCAATTGGTACGTACTGAACCTATTGCATACACCAGTAGGTATCTGTATATTTATTATTTGCACTATTCATTGTTTAACTTGTCTCTTATTCTACTCCTCATTTTTGTTAGTTACATTTATTAACTGTCAAGTCAAGTTTCTTGACTTATGATTCAATCAGTGAGTCAATGGATTGTTGTATTACCTTGCTGTAAATTGTATTATGATTGTATTATATTTTTGTAACATAGAAATTACACAGTATAATCATTTCTCATGAGTCCTAATTAAACTGGCTTTGTATAAACCCTTACTACTAAAAAGCAAGTCTTTGTGCCTTGTATTATGCTAAGCATTGGGCGTGTCTTTGACTTGTCTTTGCCCTGGTTTGTTATTATGCTAGACAAGACTGTGTGGTGAGGCCTGAATGTGGTTTCCATGCTGATGAGGTCACGGCCACGGGGCATATTTGGGATCAGCTGACTGCAATGTGACATGCAAGGAGAATCGCTGGAATGTGTTGAAGTGTTACCAGCACACAGTTTGCACATAAATGCCACACAAAAGTTCCATTATTAACGCAGCATGATAGGAAGCTTAGGTGTGAGAGCTTCTAAAGATAAAACCTCAGAGAGCTGGAACCATATGATATACCCTTCATGTTATAATAATGTCAGCAAAACATAAAACACGTCCATCTTGCCCTATTAAGGATAGACACAAAATGCTCCAGTTCCTGTATAGACTGTACTATTTGCACATCCTGTTTGATGAGTCAACAAGGCCTCTAAGAAAAACTGCTTTCTTATTATTACTCATACACTACATCTTTTCCACAAGGTTGTGATATCATGATTGAAAAAAAAAACTTTGACACATTTAACATAAAACTTGACTTGAGATGATATTTGACGAATATGTAATTATAATCTAATTCTGACTTTTGTTATCAGTGTTGGCAAGACACTTACAGTTCTCCTGAATGAAGCTGTATCAGTTCCCTATAAGATAAATACAAACAAAGCGTGTTCTTACACCGCTCACAGCCACATCGTAGATGACCCTCCAGACATAACTGAACTATGCAGTGTACCACATGACACATCCTGGCTTGAACCTTCAGACACATTTATGGGTAAAATACACCATTAGTTTTGATAGACAAGCCTGGCTTAGATTGTACTTGATAGACTGTTACATGTTTGTTAGCATCAAAGGAGACCTTAAATCCCTAAATCCCAAATCAGATCCTAAAAGAGCATGTTCCTAGAAGGCCCTGTTCTAGGACCCTTAATTTTTCTAGTCTTTATACACACTCTTTCAACAACTAATTTGCATACACAATGTTGGCTTTTATGTTGATGATTTACACTTATTCTTATCTGATTAGCCAGATTCCATGTACCAGAGGTACATAAAATGAAATAAAAACCTATCTCTGAAAGTCTGGTTAAAAATAAGTACTCACACTGAGTAGTGGCTGATTTTACCCTAGATCTGGATTACTCTTCTGTGTTACCAAAATCTACAGTTAAAAACATGAAGCTCTTCAAATAAGTCAGAATGCAGCATTCTGCATTTTTTCAGGAAAAGCAAGTCAGTACTCAGTTTACATTGGCTGTCAGGGGCAAAACTATATCACCTAGAAATGTCATTGACGTGCATGTTGTCTTTTTTGTGTGTGTGTGTGTGTGTGTCCCTGCCCCTCCCCTACTCCACTGATTATTATTATTGTTATTGTTGTTGTTCTAAGGCTACCGTGGTCACAGGTTCACCAAATGTGGACAGTCGTAGATTGGAAAACATTGCCTTGTCTTTTTCCAGTCTTCAACTCTCCAGTTTCAGTGAGCTTGTGCTCACTGAATCCTCAGATTCTCATTCCTGGCTGACAGGAGTGGAACCTGATGTGGTCTTGCTGTTGTAGTCCATCCAAGGTTTGATGTGTTGCACTGTGAGTTGCTTTTCTCCTCACCAAAGTTGTAAAGAGTAACTATTTGAGTTACTGTAGACTTCCTAACACCTCCAACCATGTTTCTGAAATACTCAAACCAGTCTGTCTGGCACTAACAACCATGTCACAGTCCCTAACATTATATTTTCCCCCCATTCTGATGTCTTATGCAACATGAACTGAAGCTCTTGACCTGTATCTGCATCTTTGGCAAGGAAACATTATCCTAGTCAAATAGGTTAAGACCTGTAGCGCCTGCAATTACCTGGGGTCATAAAAGGGAAAGCAGTGACTCTACAAGTAGACTTGTTCAGTGAGGCAGGAGCTGGAGGATGACTGCCCCCACTGTTCAACATGACACAGTGCTAGTTATCCAATTATTTGTATATAAAACACCATTATACTGTTATATAATATTTTGTCCCTTGTCTTAGTGCACATGCCTGTAGATTTGTAATTTGCACAACTGAGGCAATTTATTTAATTATATGCTGCTACTTCTATTATTCTATTATCATATTTTGAAGCCTTACTGTAGATGATACACTGTAACCCAAAATATTAAAAGCCTAGCCTTATGCTGTTAAAGTTCTATCTATTTATTTACTATGTGTTACAATTTGTTGCCAAAGTCAATTTCTGGCACATTTATTATTCCTGGGAATTTAATACTTCTGATTTTACCTGCGCAACACTGCTTTCAGTGAATCCACAATAAAACAATATGAGACACTGTGTATTTATCAAGCATCCCTTTTAATAACGCTCACCTGTTTAACAAAAATTGAAGTATTCCTTGTTAATGAAATACATTACAGAGTGTATTGAATAGATTATGATATCCTCTTTCCCTCTCCATTGTACTTGAGAAGTATTACAGTAGAAGTATCTGCTGCATGGTGCATCTGACTTTCAAGGCCAGACTGTTGCATTGGCGTTAAAGTGTAGCACAAAACAGACACCTGGCTGTCTGTCATTAACAGAGACATTTTTTTTTTTAAATGGGTACCCTGGAAAACAAATATAACATTCAGAAAACTCAATGTGTGTGGTGTATTTGTTCAGGTGTGTTGTATATAATTAAGCAAGTTTTAGACTGCAGAACAAATGTAGTGAAGTGTCAGTACACAGTTATCTCAGAGTCTTTAAAACACACATATGCTCAACTTTCATTTTTACGAAAGGATAAAAACCCTTCTGTCAAAGAGCGCTAACAAAGATGTAGTATTCAAAGTGGTTCAACCAAAAAGGGATTAAAAATTAATCAAAACATAAACAAGTTTAACCGTTGTGTCTATGCGGATGGCTTAGCTCTGGCAACTCTACGGACAGTAAGGAATGCCACTGTAGAGAAACTGATAGTCAAGAAAAAGGATCCAGATGGATTGGTTCATGGAGTGTATGTGGCCACACTTTGGCCAATCCCTGCTCTTCTTAGTTGGGGTTGGGTCGGTGGTGTGGGTTTAGAAAGCACACATCAGATCAGGTGTGAAGGGAAACAGGAGAGCCAGAGTTTAATGGGGGTATCTGCAGTGGGTGGAATAGAACTGGCCTTCAGAAGACAGACTGTCACTACTTTCTCAGCTACTTGTCTCCGTCACACTAAAACAAGACACAGAGAAAACAAAAAATTTAAACCATTTTATGCATCTGTGTATAAAGACATTTAACTGGAGACTAAAAAGTCCTGCACTAATTTCTTCTGCAGATTTTCATGCATAGGATTGTTTGGAATGTGTGTGAGTAAAGCAGGGCTGGACAAATCACTTGCCCGGTTTACACATGGGCCTGGGTGCAATTTGGCTGATGGTAGAATGACTTTTACTAATAAATTAACCAGATCTATGAGGATCTTGTCAGAATCAGGAACATGCATATATATGGAAACACTGATGAAACTGTGTGAAATAAAATATAGCAATAACCATCATATACATTATCCTGCTTAATAGATGAAGTCACCTTATGGTTAAACACTGAGAGAAAACAAAGACGCTAGCCAGACTCTGTTACAGAATAATATCTTTTACATGCGACACAAGGACAGAAATCTCACTGATGACTTTTTGTCCAGGGCACTATGTGCTACATGATCTTATATTCATTCTTTTCCCTTAGTTGTATTAATACACTTATCTACCAAACTATTTCATCAAATGTTATTACACTACTGTAGCTACCACTTTTTAGCCTAGTCAGCTAAATTTTCAAGCAACTACACTATGGCCAAAAGTATGTGGACAACTGAATATCACCCCCATGTGTGGGCCTTTCTCAAACTGTTGCCACAAAGGTGGAAGCACACAATTGTACAAAATATCTTTGTATGCAGTAGCATTACAATTTCTCTTGGAACTAAGGAGCCCCAACCTGTTCCAGCGTGACAATGCCACTGTGCACAAACCAAGGTTTGGCAAGGTTGTTGTGGAAGAACACAAGTGGCCTGCACAGAGACTTGACCTCAACCCCACTGAAGTCCTTTGGGATGAACTGGAATGCCAAATGCAGCCCAGCCCTTCTCACCAACACTAGTGCCTGACTTCACTAATGCTCTTGTGGCCGAATGAGCAAATCCCCACAGCCATGCTCCAAAATGTAGTGGAAACCCTTGACAGAAGAGTGGAAGTTATTATAGCAGTAAAGGGTGAATAAATCTGGAATGTGATGTTCAAAAAGCACATACAGGTGCGAGGGTCAGGTGTCCACAAACTTTTGGCCATATAGTGTATAACAGGACTGCGCATGCACATTAGACCTCCCACTTGGCCGGTGGGCTAGCTAATAAATTTATGATTTGTCCACCCATGGAATAAAGGCCTCACCCTCTCTTGCTTGGTGAGTTGTCGGCTGACGTCCTGTAGTAATTCCTGTAATTCATGGACTGTCTTGTTCAACCCTGCAGCTATCTTCTCCTTGTGCTCCATTTCTTCCTGAGAAAGAAATGGTAGCAAATATACTAATTGATTTCAGAAATATACAATCTCAAACAAACAAAAAAAATCTTTATTTAATGCCATTGTTCTTATTCATGTCACACACATCATAATTAAACCCAGGATGGCAAACATTTCTGACCATCAGTGCCTTTATTATGGAATTTATCTTATAAAAGGTCCCATCAACTGAAACAGTAAATGGTGTATGATCAGAAATTTGGGCAGAAGCCTCCTCACCGCCTCAGTGGTTAGGCTACTGTTCTGGATCAAGTTGCTCTGCCCCGCTTCCTTTAAGATCTCCTCCTGGATCAGCTCCAGAGACTGTTGTGCCTGTCAGGATATAAAAAATAGTCAGTATAATGTAAAGGCCAACATACATGACAGAGCAAATCTTACTGAACTCTACACTTTACCTTGTAGAGATCTCCAGCCACTTTCAGTCGCTCACTCTCCTCCATCTCCAGCTTCCCCAGCGTCTCAGTCAGCTGTGTCTTCAGCTAGAGCAGAAAAGCCCAAACCAACCAAGTGTTAACTTCTAAAAGCTTCGTCTTCATCTGTTTAATTCTTCACCAGATTCTTTAACTACTTTAATCTTTTCTTTAACTTAACATCACAACAAATTCTGTCATCAACAGTGGGAAAGAAGTCATTTAAAAAAAAAAAAAAAAGAAAAACAGCTAGTCACAGCAAGCAACTTCTGTTTATCCTGGCTGCATTATGTTAAACTTGGAATTAGAAACAAATTCTGTAAAACAAGTATTGACCTGTGTAGTTGTGCAACACTTTTCCATAACTGAATGAAGGTAATAGATGTGAATTCATTAATGAAGCGTACTGGAGCATGTTCAAAAGACCAAAAGATTCACAAATGAATACTTGATAGGCTGTAGAAATGACAGCAAAGGACAAGCACAAACAACTAACACAAGGTTTAGAGAGGTAGTACAACTAGACAGTAAAGACAAATATGTTAATGCTGTGAGTGAGTCAGAGAGAAAAGGAGGACAAGACTGGACACAAATCTTTGTGTACTTCAAGATGTGTTCTAAAGAAAGAGTGACAGAAAAGTAAGCTGTGTAGGTCCTGTCCCCATAGAACAAGAAGGTAAAAGGGTAGTAGTTGGTTAGGTCCCCTGACCCTGTGCTAGCTCAGGTGGAGAAGAGCAGAGAGATATTACTGCATGGGGACAAGCGCTTACCAAATTCAGTTCCTCATTCTGCCTGACAGCCTCTGTATAGGAGCCATCGAGCTTACTTTGTAACTCGGTCAAGAGATCTTTAAGCTGAAATAAAGTTTGACAAGTGACTAGGGTGAGTGTGTATGGGGTTGGGGGGTATTTTAAAGCAGACTTGAAACAAGGATGGCAAACTGAATTTTTTTTTAGAATCTGATGAGCTTAAGTAAAGAGAACTGAATGGTATCTGTGCTATATCTGCTGGTCTGCAATATTCACCAATAATTCTACACACTTCACAGCACTGTGACTGAAGTAGACACAGCGCTTAGCTCTATTACTGAGGCAGATCACTCTAGTCTTAGTTCAGGAAGTACAACGTGGTATATTGCTAAAGATCCTGCACAGTTTGGGTGGGGTCTTGCCTCATAATTTTATCTAATTCTGCTTTGTATGAATCAACATTAGCTAAATTACTTAATATCAGATTTCAGTTCCTTAAAGTAATTTTATAAAAGTTCCTTTGAAAAAAATTAGAACCACAATAATAGCCTTTCCCACAAGAATGTCTGAAAAAGGGGATGTATGAAATTCTTAGTATGGGAAAATTTTCACACAGCTCACTCATGAACAGCATATACTAGATAAATAAACTAAGCTGATAGCAGTATTGATAGACATTGATGGACACTCATTATTTGGTTTATAAGCTCCAGACCTAGTCAAAACACAGGAAATTTAATAAGGCACATGTTATACAACATGTAATGAACACATACTAAGCTACAGTTGTGCAGTGAATTTGACTGTATAATGAGCTGATCATATTTGTATTATGTCAGCATGCATCAAGTTTTTCAGCAATCAGTAGGAACATTGTTGGGACTGAGATTTGAGTACACTAGTTCTAAACTTCAAAATAACTATAACTCTATGGAAAACAACTAGGCTAAGGTGGGTTTAGCATCAAAAATGAATGTTACACACATAAATGACAGGACACCGACATAACACAAAACAGATGATATGTAAACGTCAGAATTCTACTTTGCATACCTCTCTGACCTCTGACACATAAGTGGCACTCTCACGCTCCGCTCTCTCCAGTTCAGACTCCAGGTGTTGCTTATCTCTTCTCAACTACAGTGTAATTTAAAAAAAGTACTTAAAGGATACTCAAACACATTTCAAGCATAAATCTTTGTTCCATATACATGCAGACCTAGTCAGCTTGTCAGGTGTGAAAAGACAAAGTAAATATAAAAACAGTGTCGTAAGTGATGAAATGTCTAACATTTGCTGAGAACACTGAGCTCCACTATACACTAATGGCACAATGTCAAAATTAGTATTTGAGAAGTCAAGGGAGGAAAAACTTCCTTTGCAATTGGCACAGCCTCTGTAACTTCCTCTACTGCTCCCTTTCCTTTATATATTTCTTTGGCAAACTCACACTCTCCAGCTCTCCATCTGAGCTAAGTCTGTCCACTTCCTGTTCCAACACCGTCACCTTCAAAGTCATCTAGGGATTAAAAACAAGATCAAAGTTAATTTATTAATTAAGACATTTTTTAATTGTCATTAATAGAAAGAGTTATAGTTAATTAGTACTCCTATTTAAACTTAAAACACACACTTGTACTATTCAGTTGGGATAAGATTTCTGGACATACGTCTGTTAAGTAATGTTGCCAGGGACGTCTGTAAGAATTATACGAAATCAATTCATATGCAATAAAATCTCTGTATAAATCACAGATATGAGAGCGTCTTCACAATGGTTTTCACACACACACACAAAAAAAAAGTGCACTAAACACACCTCATTTTAATCCAAACCGATTGTAATAAACGTCAAAACCTATTTGTTATAGGTTTTCTGTGGCCGCAGAAGTTGCCTTTACTTGTGCAAGGAACTCAATAGTAAGTCCTTTTAAAGTTTTGTGGCTTTTAATATGAATATGTTAGCCTTAAGGTTACCTATAAGCTAGTGTGCTCCAAAACAATGACAAAATTTGCATTTAGAAGATATACGCATTCAAAATTTACAGTCTCTCTCTACCACCAATACAGATCAACAATTTAGATGACATCATTCTACACTTCACCTTCTCATCAGATTTTCTGTACAATCAAATGCTCTCTAGAATCTGAAGTGTCCCTCCTCCAACATTATAATCACCACCTTGCCGAAATTGCCGCTGTGCGAGAGAAATCATCATAAATATGTCTTTGGCTGTTTGAACACGTGTGTTTTATTGAGTTTTCCAACTGTACGTTGGTTAAGAAGGAAATGGCTTGAACTCATTCACTTTGAAGAAGGAGGTCTTGCTCTGGCTCACATCCATGGTACTAACTGTGAAGTACAGCTTAGCTAAACGCTATTGGCTATTTAAAAAAGAGGAGGAGCCACTCGATATGTCCCACCCTGACTTACTGTTTCAGTGGAAATTATGTCAACACATCGAATAATGCTGCTCGTTTCAAGGCACTTCATGGAGACTTTAAATGTTGTCTATATTTTCTATGAGTGCTTCCTGGAGTATCTTTATACTGAAGAAAAGGGGCAAAAACTCTGAAGAAAAAGGGCTTCAAAAAAAAAAAAAAAAAAAAAAAAAAAAAAAAAAAGGGGCTCTTCCTACAACATATGAGGGAAGCTTTACAAACATGTCAATTCAGACAGGATATATATTACCTGGGGTTATTTATACTGGTCATTTTATACAAAGTAAAATACAGCATGAAAATTACTGACTACTGTTTTTGATGGGACTAAAATTACAGAGATTCTCTGGTAGTAATTACATTACCCCACCTTCCCATGTGCAAACTGAATAGGGTTTAATTAAAAGTCATTAATGGAAATTTGAATGTTTTCAAAACTCTACTCTATCTTATCAAACTCACTAGCTAATTATCGAGCCATTAATGGACTGAATCAGGGACTTCATTTATCAAACATGCATATGCACAGCTTTGTGTGTAAACCATGCATACCCATGTTTCTACCCATGTTTCAACACAGAGAATATGATTTATCAAGTGCATGAGGATGTGCGCATCTAACAATGCATATGCAGGAAGCCCTAGTGGTAGAAAAGTATAACTGTGGGCAAAGTGATTATTAGGAGCTCTCCTCACACATAGTGTCAATCATATAATTGATTTTGGTCAGGCACATGTAAAGATCGATTGCTGACAGTGATGAGTGGTGCATCATTCTGTTTGCCTAATGCAGTTTTAGTTGATCTCTGTTCTAGGGGTTTTAGCTACAGGCACATTTCAAAGAGAACCTGGAGACAGGTCTGGCATTTTCCAACCAGCTAGTAGCCAAATAATGGCACATCTTTCATGCATTCATACAATGGGCTCCCGCCGCAGTACCTTACATTACATTACCAAATATGGCAGTGGGAAAAGAAAAAATAACAAAAAAAAATAACAAGGAATTTTCATGCCATCACAGTTTTTCCAACCATTTGTAAAAGTGCCAAATAAATGCTTCACGTCATCTGTAACGAGTAGTGCCAAGAGCGAGCGACAATTTTATTTTATTTATTTTTATTTTTTTTAAAGGGAAGTCGTTTACCATATATTGTGTTTAGGGGCGTTTCTCGATGCAAAGGAGTTCGCGAGCAGAGTCATTTAAAATGTGTGGGATTTATCAGCTGTGTGTACTGCTGTGTATATGCATGTGATAAATTCTAATTTCCTTACATGTACTGCCGGTACTTATGCACAAATTGAGAAGTTGTTCTACGCACACTTTAATAAATGAGGGAAGCCCAGCTCTAAACCTTGTAAGATATATTTAGGACTACAGTTTGACACATTCTAAATGTTAGTGGGATTGATTAAAAATCCAATCACAACAACAGCAACATAACTAAACCTAAACATTCAGACTTCAGTATTTAATCTAAACATTTTAATAACTTGAATGCCCCAAACTAATAATAATTTACAAGGCCAGGCATTAGACACGTGGCTGATGTAGTGTTAGGCTCACCTCCCTGAGCTCGGTCTGGGCCAGTTCCAGTTTCTCCCTCCAGTGGCACTCCTCCTGCTCCACACTGTTCTGTAGCCGCTGTAGGATGCCCTCCTAACAACACAACAAAGTCAGAATATAATCTGTAACTAGAGAGGTCCATTCACCATGTATGGTCCAAACTGAAAACATTAACTCAGAAAAACAGTGGTGGTGTAGAAAAGGAAAATAAGGAAATAAGAAAAGGAAAATAAGGCCACTGAATCATTATTTATTCATCCAAAATAAGCAGGTAGATATAATGAATCTCTCTCACCGTATCTGCTAAAACCTTCTTGTACGTCTCGCAATCCTTCTGTAAAACTTTCTGGGCCTCTTCAGCCTCCTTTAACTTTTCTGTCAAATCCTGTTGGAAATATGAACAGAAGTGACATTCAATTCAATTTTATTTTATTTGTATAGTGCTTTTAACAATGGACATGGTCACAAAGCAGCTTTACAGAAATAAATCGATTCACAAAAATTATATTGTAAATATGTGAATTTATCCCTGTGAATTTATCCCTAATGAGCAAGCCAGAGGCGACGGTGGCAAGGAAAAACTCCCTGAGATGATATGAGGAAGAAACCTTGAGAGGAACCAGGCTCAAAAGGGAACCCATCCTCATCTGGGTGCAATGGATAGTGCAATTATAAATAAATCCCTTCTTTTACTGTGTACTATATGGACAAATAGTGCAATTGTGCAACCAGTACATGAAGACAAACAGATAAAAATATACATTAACACACTATAAGCAGTAAAAAATATAAATGTATATGTGTATTACCTGGACATAACTATCGTCTGCATCTGGTGCAGAGCCTGCCTGAATGGCTGTAGCTGATTCTCCAGCTGACACCTCCAGCATGGAGCTCTCAAAGTTCTGTAGCCATGCTTTATGGCTCTGAAGAATCAAAATAAGAGCTATTAGATTCTTTTTTTTTTAAGACTTTACACAATGTGCAATTGTTTGCGTTGTGCACCTGGTCAGTGGGCAGAGGCACATGTGGGAGAAGTCTGTGCAGAACAGCTCGACATTCAGCCTCAGCAGTCTCCAGTGATGTCTGACTCTCCTGCAGAGAGAAACAGAAGAACACATACAGAAGTGAGTAAACAATTAAGTTATCTTTCCCCACACACATGCTCAGAGGATGTCCAAAACAGCTATATAAAACAGCTTGTTATAAATACCTACAAACCAAAACCCACAGCTCCAATCTTAGTCGGATTTTTGTTAAGATCTAGACACCCAAGAAGTGATCCAACAGTGACTCACACACAGGATTTCAAAGTGATTGTAAACACACACCATCTAAGAAGTATATGAATTGTCCTGCCTAAATACACACACCCAGTGTAAACTGAAACTCCCATTTCACTGAGTGGTTGTACCGGCTGCTATAAAAGAATTGTGGTATAGCACAACAGACAAAAAAATATTACACTTCATTGCTTGAATAAAAATGAGCTTACTTCACCAGCATCAAGTCAACATAAAAAAATA
Source organism: Pangasianodon hypophthalmus (assembly GCF_027358585.1). Taxonomy (NCBI): domain Eukaryota; kingdom Metazoa; phylum Chordata; class Actinopteri; order Siluriformes; family Pangasiidae; genus Pangasianodon; species Pangasianodon hypophthalmus. The sequence continues at coordinate 15,864,251 of NC_069719.1, forward strand.
ATAGTGTTTGGTGCTATTAGCATAGCTCAGCTTGGGAAATTAACTGTGAGCTCTAACTTTGTTATTATTTCCACTGCCAAGTGAACCATAACATAATTAAAGACCTTTGTTAAATTTGGCTAGCCTTCTACTCAGTACTGCTGTCACTTGCAGGTGAGCACTGGTCAGTGGATTAGCAGATTAGCAAAGCAAACTAATTGTACTAGCTATGTACGCTCACCAGAGGCACCAACGCTACTTCTATGCTATTTCCTTCCCAGCTTTATCTTCCTTTGCAATGTCACTATACAATTTAATGAGAGGTTGTACATGAAACCAAGGTTATAGGTTTTTCCTTCCATTTTTTGTGCTTCAATCAGTAAATGGGAACTAATTGTAGGTAGGAACTAAAGTTGTGAGTGGGGAACTGAAGATACAACAGATCACATTCACCATATGTTTAGTCCAAGGAAATCATCTAGCCAACTGCTTTAACATGTCATACATAATTTGCATAGAACTGAGAAACTGTCCATGTCACAACTGTACAATAAAAATGAACCACTTTGTCACGCGCTAGTGTGAACCTAGGGTAAAGGACAAATCGCACGAACGCCACAGCCTTTTTAAGTTACATCTGATTTCATTAAAAAATTTTTAGAACATTGAGCAGTATTTCTCATATCCATCACTACTCACCACTTTTTAACCTCCAGAGAAACTCTTCCTACTTTCACAAGTAACATCATGTGACGCATACTCATTCAGGATACGGATAGTCCCAGGTCTGAATTTGTTACTGAGCCATAGTGCACTGTCTGGAGGAAAAGCTATTTACATACTGAGTCCATACAACAGGTGCTGTGTATTAGATGCTTGATAAAGGTAGCACGTTCTGTACCAGTGCACGAGAGAGAAGGAGCTGGAGATGCAGCAGAATTACACACGATCTGTAAGCAGAGCTCTAGCCCTGTGTCTGTTTATAGCTTATGCAAATGCATTCCGGCATTTAGCACCTCTGCACATCCCCAGGATGGGAAGCGCACATTAGAAGACTGAGTTACCGACACACTGTCAGACCTCACTGTGCACAGAGGTGATGAGAACGAGCACAGTATGAGCAAAACAGAGGCGGGACCACACACACTGAAATAGTGGCCAATACTTTTGATCTAAAAATCTCTTAGTGTTGTAATGTTGATCCTGTCAGATACATAAATAACATAAATTATTAAGGCTTCATATTTTCCAAAATAAACGCTGATAATGATCTGTGCTGGTGTGCTGGATTCACCATCACTAAAGCAGGACAGAGGCATGGTGGGTAGAGAGGTAAAGAAATGTCAGGGTTGTTATATGAAAAATATACATGAAGTGGGCTAACATGACAGTAAAATGATTCCTAAACTAAATGACCACCTAAATCAGATTTGAGCTGCACACTCATTTCATTTCTCAGTTATAAAATATAAGACATTATTTGTTTTTTTCCTTTTAACTACAAGAATGCTTGGGTACGAGGAAAGAAACTGAATGCATCAAGGCCCTTAATGTGATGCTTAAATTCCAAACAAGTTTTTTCTTCAACTTTTTACAGTGTTAGTCACATGCATTGCAGCCATGTAGCTGTTATTACAAATAAAAATGAGTATGCAGCTGTACATGCCAGAGTGAATGAAAATGCAAACAATCTCACTGCTCAATTATTAGCAGTAGTTGAGGTGCTCTGATTTGGCTACAAAATGAAGCAGACTGGTATTGCGATGCGAACCTTGACGGTCTTGCTGAGTTTTCCCTGAAGCATGGTCTCGGTGGCTGACAGCGCCTCCATAACGCACCAGTTTTTCTCCCGAAGCTCCTGGTCAGTTTTAAAGAAACACGTCTTTCAGTTCAGCCTACAAACTTGCCGCAAACTGAAAAAACCCCTTACTTTTTAACACCAATAGCTCATGATATTACAAGCATTTGGTCAAGAATAACTTTGTCATACACAATGGAATGTGCTTAGAGCTGCATCATTATTTTTAAATAACCATGACTGAAGTCTAATTATATAACCGTAAGTCAACTAAAGAATGGTCATGTTTTGTATTTGGAATTGAGGGGGAAAAAAAAACATTCCAAAAGTAGATGCTAAACTAATGCTAATCAACATATCACTGATACACTAAGTGAAATCCCAGATTTACAAAGAGCCCACAGAACACTCTTCACTCTTTCCCTAATATGCAGCTGTGTATTACAAAAGCACACGCTGGGAGATCTCTGAATCACTGCTTAACTCTAAATTAGAAACCAAACCTCAGGAAATCTCTGGAATGCTGCCTCATTCATCAATCAATAAGAATTAATTAGAGCCACATTTCCTATTACAGATAGTGAACTACAGATAGTGAATAAAGACCTAAATATACAGTTGAGAGCAAAAGTTTGCACCCCCATGGTTTTTAAATGGAAAAATGAACACTTCTGTCTATTTTATAATCGCTCTACTAAAAAGTTTAATTCTAAAATGGTACAAATGAAAAGTGATAGTACCCTACAACAAAACCACAAGGCAAAATGAACAGAAAAAAAAACAGTTTGGGGAAAAATAAAAAAGGAATAGTCATGACCCTTTTTGTTTTCTGACCTGAAGAAGACACCGCGTGAGATCTAGTACAATTATAACAGATATATCCATAAAAGCAAAGATTTGCCAAGCAATCTGGCAGAGTTAGAAGAGTTATCAGTAAGAATACGCAGGGGATGAAGGCTGGAGTAGACGATTATCACAAATGAGGCTGAAGTCAGTTTTAAGGCAAAATTAGTTAATATTTATATAAAAAAATGAAAATTAAAAAAATCATAAATATTATCATATTAACGTACACTGGTGGCAATGAAGGAGCATCTGTGAAACCTAACACACTAAATTAATAGTTTTGTCTGCTTTATTCTGTCCTAAGGGTACGCAAACTTCAGCACCCAACTGTACTATTACAAAATTGGACTACAAAGATACTGTAAAATTGTGACGTGTACAGCCAGATTTAGTCAACCAACATCTTCAGGCCAAAATCTAGCTGATGAAGGCAGAGCATGCAGCAGAAATGTCATAGGTATCCAGGTACTTCGCACTGAACATGCCCGATGTTTACACACATCCAGCCTGGCAGGTGTCAGTTCAGCACGTATAGGATCATCAGCATCATGACAACTCATGCGCATACAGTGCTCCTTTACTCTAACTAGCAAATATGATGGATATGATTCATATCTCCAGCCATATAATAACACTGACACATTTAAATAGCCTTTATGAAAAATCCTTCTGCCACTTTTAATGGATGGAATGGTGAAGAGAGATTACAAGTTGATGAAGAAATATTGAAACAAAGCTTATCCTCACATTATTCTTCCTCCTGTAAAGCTCCACTTTCTCCTTTAGCTCATGCAGCTCAGCCTGAGAGTCAGACAGCTGCCTGTCTTTTTCTGCAATCCTGAAAAGATAGATGCAGCATGTGTAAACACAATTGGCAATGTTATTTCTTATGACCTAAAACCATCCACTGAATGCGAAGAAAATGAAAAACTCACGCTGTCAGTAACTCCTCACTGGGAACTCTTGATGCCATCTGTTGTATTGAGGGGTGAGAGAGAAAAAAAAAAAAAAAAAAAGAAGATTGGCAAGTTTAAAAATTAACGGTTATGTATGGTTGAGGTATGCAGTGTCCATAAATTATGCATCAGTTTAAAACTTGCTCATTAGGTTCTAAATCTATATGTGGATTCCTGTGTAGCTGCTTTGTGACGATATCTATTTGCTAAAAGCGGTATAGAAATAAAACTGAATTGACTGGAAAACTAGATTTCAAGCAGTTTTTAAGCTCTCTTAAGAACTCCACAATATCTGTAAACAGTAGTGAAGGAAACTGCACTTCTGTTATATTCTGTGCAAGTTGGATTAAATATTGCGCATCATAATTATTTTCCACGATCATATAATACGCATGAAAAAAATATTGTGAAGAAAAATATAATTTTCATTTTCTGACAGCTGACCCTCACATTAATTTTCAGCCGCTTTGACACTATATTATGTCCATTTCCGATGCCCTAAATAATAAGGTTTATTATTATGGTCTGGTTTTGCAGATAATGTCACCTGTTGCTGCTGTTCCATCTTCTCTTCTGCTTGTCTGGATTTCTCCTCCATCTCCTTCTGTAGTATCTGAAGCTCCTGCTCCCTTGTAGCTAACCTACACAACACAACACATGAAGAGTGAGCAGTGGGATAATAATGTAATCATTTAAAACTGCTTCAGTGCAATGTGTCTCAAGTACAGCAAAGGAAACGTACTGAGTCTGGAGCTCTAGAAGCTGAGCGGTTGCTACCATCTTGTCTTCTACTTCTCTGGCCTTCTCTTCAAACTGTTTCTCTAGTCTCTGGATCTCATGGTCTTTAGTAGTTAACCTACATCACAATAAAGCAATGGTGAGCGACTTCCTTTCTGAACAGTGCTGAGGTCAGTTGTGTTAAACATGAGTTGGGTGCAGTGTGATTGAGTCCAGTGATGGAAACATACTGAGACTGGAGCTCCAGAAGCTGAGCTTTCATGTCAACGTTCTCCTGAATTCCTCTGCTCTGCACTTTATCCAATTCGGCTGCCACATTCCCCAACTGATTCTCCAGATCCTGTAGATTCACAAACAGTTTTACCATCTAGCTAAAAAATTCCATAAATGTAATGGATGGATGCAGTGAAAATTTGGGTGGTGATGTATAATACAGCTCATAACTCAGGTGCATGCTTCATTTAACCCGGTTCCCGAGATACTTAGGGGTCATATTCATATGTACAAATTAATATTTAATGAGAGAGTCAAACTTAAGGCCGTGTTAACAGTTAAGAAAAAGCATGGCTTATTGTAGGGGTGATCAAAACTAATTGCTGTCTTTTTGATGAAGCTGAGGAAATATTTTTTTGGTGGCCTGGGAAAACCCTTCACATGATCAAATTTAGAGGTTTTCTTGAATTGAAATGCGTTTCTCATGCATGTATACTATATTACCAAACTTGCCCGACCTCACTAATGCTCTTGCAGCTGAATTGACAGAAATTCCCACTGCCACGTTCCAAAATCGTGTGGAAAGCTTTCCCAGAAGAATGGAGGTTATTATAAGAGCAGTTATAACAACTGGGGACAAACTTTGGAATAGGTTGCTCAACAAGAACATATGTACCACATGAATATCACAGACATTTTGACCATCCTCATCTGATTACAAATGGAACTGTTTAGGCTTATGTATGTTTCTCTACGACATATAGCTATCCAACAACTTGATCAAAGCCTGACATACACTGTGTGAGAAAATCACATCTAGCCATCAAGGTTTTAGACATCTTTAGGCAGAATGACTGCATTTACTGCTATGTTTGTGAAACTGGTTCCTTACCCAACGTGATCTTTGCAGAACAAAATCCTAGGCAAGATTATAAAGTAAATAAAACATTTCCACATTATTCTGTTGAAATGTATGTATGTTTTCTTAAAGTAGACATGTCAACGTATAAGCAGAAAAGATCCTGTTTTGACCCAAACCCATTTTTTAGTCTTTTCTGCCTTTGCTGGAATTCAGCTACAGTGAGAAGTGACAGGAGCACAACACACTTTAGTGTTTATTATACTATTCTATATAATACAAGACACTCAACTCAAATGCAACCCTACTGAGTAAATGCAAGCTGTTATTTTAAATAACAACCAGGATAAATAGTCCATTAATTCATCTTTTGTATCGACTATATCCCGGGAACACTGGGCACAAGATGGGGATAAACTCTGTATGGGACACCTTTCCATCACAGAGCCACACCCACACACTCTCGGCCATTTACAGTAGAAAATCCACCTAGTGACAAGTTTTGGGGGAAACCGGAGAACATAGAACATCTCACTACAACATCATGAAAATCTAACAAAATGAAGCATTAATGGAATTTTAAAGATGTATGGCACACATGATCATGTGTAAACGCAACGAAAAGAAGATACACACACACACCTCAAGAGCTTTCACTCTGCTCGATTCCTTTTTCAATGCTGATTTTAAACTCTCCTCAACTGATCTGATCTTCTCATCTTTCTCCTGAACCCTGATGGGGGGAAGGAAAAAAACAAAACAAATAAAACCCACAGAGGATGCCAGCTGTGGCTGTTAATACTCACAAACACAAATACACTTCCTATCTAACAGCTACAAATTATTCTGGAAGAATTAAGGCAGTTAAGGCAACAGGAGAGAAATAACTATGTAAACGTAAGAATAAGGACTGAAGTGGTTTGGTGGCTTGTGTTTTTATACTGAATAAACCTACTGTCTCTGTAGCTCCTCTAGCACTGATGTGTCAGACTGCTTCTGGAAAATTTGAGGAGAGAAAACAGAACAAAATAAGAATGAGACCCAACAGCTACACTGTGTTTACCATGAGAACAGCAGAGCTCCAGTTAAGTGAAAGAGGAACACTCTACCTGCTCTGCTGTCTGCTGCTGTAGGGCTTCAATGTGCCGCTTCAAAGTGCCATTCTCTTCTCTTACAGTCTGCAAAAAAAAAAAAAAAAAAAAACAGCTGAGCTCAAACGTATTTAGAAATTAGTACTTTAAATGAACAAATGAGGATTAAGAAAGCAACCAATTAATACAGGATAATTTCACAGTTACACTCACCAGCTCAAAGATTAGAACCTGCTACACATTTTTTACTACATTGAAAAAATATCAAATCCCTTCTGTGAAGCGTAATATGAGGATATAACATCAACCACTTAGTATATTCACTTACTAAGCAGGAGTTTTCTGATGCTTTCATTTTAAATATTCATGCATCAGTGATGTGCTGCTATGAAAGGTGTCTCCCCTTTTATATATGCTGCATTATGTTTTAAGTAAAACTACCAGTGTTCTCGTTATTGATTTTTTGTCTGCTCTCTTGTTGCCACCATCATGTTGTCACCATCATCATCTGTTCAGCCTGCAATATGCAATCTCTTCCATGGTGTTGTAGGTGTGCATGGAAAGAAGAAAGCCCCGCTTGCCCTCATGCTTACTGTCAGTCACGCTTAAGTTCACATAAACTTGACATTAAACCTTTTTCTGCCGTCGGTCTGACTGCTCCTTTTACCTGCGCATTGTCTGTTTTTTGTGTTTAAAGTGTTTAAATGACTTATTTTTTTGATATTTGCGGTAATGGGGCCACGTGGAAACAGCTGTGAGCACAGCACTATGTGGTGCAACAGATGCAGCATAAAAAAATCCATATTGATCATTTTCCCTAATTAACATAAATTATTATGTTGTGTAATTGTTAAAACCCTAGAGCTTAAGTTAAAAAAAAAAAAGGATCTTAAAGTACAGATTAGGCCTTTGACCAAGCCTTGCAGCAAATAATAATGATTCACTACTGAATATTTTCAATCTACAACCTCAGACAAATAGAGTGATCTGGGAATGTAGAAGCTAAAAAACAGGATTGTAGTTATGTATTCCACATTCACAAAGAAACAATGCTGTGGGAGAAAACTGAACAAACTTCAAAAATTTTATTAGTCGAGGAATGACGATGGCAGGGACAAAGCTCCAGTCACAACAAACTGTCCATAAGTTCACACTGGGAACAATCTACAAACTAAGGTATATAACAAACAGATCTTTGGATTATCTTTTTGTCAACTTTGATACTTAAAAAGAAAGAAAAAAAAAAAAAAAAAAAAAAAAAAAAAAAACAATAGATTAATCTGAATGTGGCAATGTGTCCACTGTTCATCATGCAGAAACTTTTTTTTTTTTTTTGCTCTTGCAATGCTCACCTTAAGCTCCTCTTCTTTATTGGCTACCTGAATAAGCCCAGTCTCCAGCAGCACCTCCACCGTCTTAATCTTATCCTCTTTCTCTTGAAGGCTGTCACGAAAAGTGAACTTAAGAGTGAACTCAGTCATTTGTTTACTTCAACACAAACTACACAAACTAAACAATAGCAGAACCCACCCTGATGCTAATCAAACATGATTTTGACAGAGTTTGCAGTGTTGGAATCTGAATGACGTGGGCATATTGAATATAACAAGATGGAACATAAATATTCTGGCTGTAGACCCGTTTTCTCCCAATATAGTGAATTGCTGTAGGGTCTGTTGCATAACAGTGAATTAAAACCTTCCTCTAGGAGAATGTTTAAGAACTGTTGTGATATGTTTTGAGGTGTGTTTTAACCTCAGGACAAGAGCTATTCAAACACGCCCTTATACACTCACACACCTCTGCTTTAGTTGATCCATTGCCAACAGGGAGGAGGCCTGAGGAAAAAAGTAAATCAGATGATGAAATAGACAATGCAAAAACATGTACACATTTGTGGGAGAAATGTCAATTTGTCAGTTCTTGACTAACCTGCTCAGAAATCTGTGTGTTCAGATGATGAACCTCTGCCTTCAGGACTACGTTTTCACTGTGAAAGGCCTATAGATAGAGGACACAGGTCTCTAAGTACCTCACAGTAACAAACTCTTGCCTGTGCTGTGCATACACAGCACACAAAGCATAGCATAAAGCAGGAGCTGGAAAATAAGTTTGCTGATGAGACCGTCTTTTTCTATTGCCGTTCATTTAAGGCCAGAGTGGTTTTGTAGGAAATGAGCCCTAAACAACAATCCCATTTTTCCTATACTAACTAATGTTTTATAAATGAGGAATGATCTACTTAATGTCATTAAGAACAATACCAATGGCCTATTAACATTAATCATGTTTAATGTTAAGCTTGTTTGTCTGGTATTGTAGTTCAATTGTATGCTCTGTAGGCAGCTAGGTGAAATGATGCAAGTCCACTAGTGTAAAGGGCTGGACATACCAGCACATAGCTGCATAACTGACAGGCCTGGAATAAATGTGTCTAAAAATCAATTCGCACTATTACTGAAGCATTACTGAAAACCCTCATCACACTGAACAGACACGCTTCCATTTTAACCAGCGATTCAAACCACATTTACTACATGAGATGCGCTTACGACATCCTGCTGTTTTCTTTCTGTGGTGTCAGAAATAAGGACTAATTTTCTAAAATCACAATCGACAGTGATGTTTTACTGCAATGAAACCCATTGGGGTTTTTTTTTTTTTTTTTTACCATCTCTACCATGTTTATTCATGGTCCTACTGTGCCCTATGACATTGTTAAGTCAGTTTATAAGTGTACTCATGTTACACTCATACACATAGGTATTAGTTTTCATGAATTTGGGATAAACCAGTTTTTCCATATTGTTCTCAGGGACTTAGTTATTGATAACTGTAGAATATGCTGCTCTACAGAAGATCACCCTACTGCATCTGAAACTGATGATTTACATGTCAAACACCCATGTAAAATTCTCCAAAGTTGAACCTGAAGCAGATTATGCACATAAAAATCACTGAGATGTGAGCCATCTGCCACAATTATTTCCGCAGAAATGAAAGTAATTCTGTATGCAAAAGGACAGTTTGCTTATATGTTGGCAAGCCAAGTAATCTAGATTTGGCTGTGGGCCACAGTTTACCGACTTTTAGTGTACAGGTTGGTGTAAAGGAGGTGTGGCTCACCTGCAGGTTAGTCTCCCTACTGGCTCCACTGCTTCTTTCTGCATTAAGGGAATCCTCCAGACTCTTCCTCTGGAGCTCCTTCTCAGCCAGCCTACCCACAACACACATACAAGTAAAAAATATATTTAGGGATAAGTGGCTGAAAAAAAAATAAAGGTTCTCTATTTTTCATAAATAGCTTTAACTCACAGTTTTTGAAGTTCCTCGAAATGGGATACCGCATTGGCCTGGGAAAGAGAGAGGGAAAACAATGAGTTTTTGCCTTGATACACAAACTTATACTACACGATACAGTGATTATACAGTTACCTGAGAGGTAACCTGATGCTGAAGACTCTCAATTTGAACCTTGAGTGATTTGTTCTCAGTCATAAGGTCCTGCCAAAAAGGCAAAAATGCCAAAAATCAGCCACCACATTTTGATGTCATTAATTAATTAAAGAAGAATGTGCAAGGTACCTGCACTTGGGCCTGTAGCGAGTTGTCAGGCTGCAAGTTGTGCTGCGAGACCTCCAAAAGCTGCATGACCTTTTGCTCCACCTGCTCCTTGGATACCATGGTGTCAGTCAGACTGCTGTGGAGGGTCTGGATCTCCTTGTTTTTATTATTCATCTCGGTCTCTACCGCCAGCAGCTGACTCTGCAGCTCTGAGAAGGGATGATGTTGATAAGAGCCATGCATGTGTATGCATATATATGTAAAGCATAACAGCATAACATACCTTGTTTGGCAGCCTGCAGTTTTTCTCTCTCAGAGTTCACACTGTGCAAATAGCTCTGCAGTTCGTCCCAACGCCGCTTAGCATCCTGTAACTGGGCCTGATGGACAGTACATGTACAAGATTTTCAGAAAAAGATACAAAAAAGCATGTAGATTTGCAGTCAGTGCTGAAAAAGCAGAGTGTGTATGCTATTACTAGCACCTCGAGCTGCGACACGTTCTGCTTGTAGTTGACCTCCAGGCTCTTTCTCTGGAGTTCCTCCTGCTGTAGCTTGTTCTTGGTCTCCGCCAGGTCCTTCATCAGACTTGAACACTCAGAGCGCAGATTGTTCAGCTCAGTGTTTTGCCTGAAAATAAAGCACACAAGCACATGCAGTACAGAATGTGTACAAAATATGAAAGAGACAACAACTGAGGCATGGTCAAATGTATTAAATATTAATCTTGGGCCTCAACAGAATGATTTGGTATTTAAGTGGTTTCTAGGACTTACTTGTTGTCTATTGGGGTAGAGGCTGAGCTAACAGCATCACGAAAGATGTTGTTCTCTTTCTGCAGTCTGTTGATCTGCCCCTCCATCTGCTCTCTCATCGTCTGAAACTGAAGACGGATGCGAGTGTTGCAGGTAAAAATTCACCCAAAATGCTATACATGCATCATATGTCAAATTCAATGCAATGCGAGATAATGTCCATTAATAACTGAAGTGTAACTCAAAATACAGTAGTCAATGATATAACTAGGCATGAGTTCATATTTTCAAATATTTTATTATTAAAAAAAAAAAAAAAAAAATTCAGGTCCTGAAAATTCAAACTAGATTAAATTAGGAGTTTGAGTATCAATTTTAAATTGTACCTTACAGCCTAGTACACTGTGCATACACACACACTGCAGCAGATATAGGCTTACTCTTGTCATACATGACATATTTCCATATGCTGGAGTTGAAATATTATTTGAATATCACAGCTGAAAAATCAAATACTAATTTTGCCTGAAATGCCAATCCCTAACTGTTGTTTTGTCTAGAATACATAAATTATGATGACAGCCCATTACTGTCAGCATCAGCAGGATGTTATACCTTAACTGTGATTAGAATAACCACTGTGTTATATCCATGGTCATTTCTTGATCAGACTGGTCTGTAATCATAGTGGTGGTAAGCATACCTTATGTACATGGTTTTAAACTGTTACAGTTTCATGCTAGTATTACAAATAATGCACATGCATACAAAACAAATGAGGCTGTCCATATTAATGGAAAATTAATGTTTTAAAATTCAAAACAAGGCACAGCTTATGATGTTCACACATTAAACACACCCAACCAAACTGGTTAGACAGATGTTCAGACCATGCTTATATTTTTCACTAAACAAAACAGTAAAGGTCAACAAGATCTTGAAACAAGATTCACTTCAGGCATGGGGGATGTACATTGGGTTTTACAAGACAGCAGATCATGGTACTGTTGTCACTGGTAAACTTCACACCCCCCATACAACAGCACATTTGTCTGCTTGACAAATACTGCTGTCTATTCTCTTACCCTCCCCCTGCCTAAGAAACTACCACCACAACCTGCAACATCATAGTTATATCATTGTCTACTCCACATTCCTCCACTGGATCACTACTTCTCACCTTGATTTGCATGCTCTGAAGCTCCTGGTAGCTGCCCTGAGCCTTGGCCTGCATGACGCTCACCTCCTTCTCCATGGCAACCCGCTGTTCCCGCAGCATGGCTTCTGCACGGTTGCTCTTCTGCTTCTCGGCCTGCAACTCCTACACAAGACAACGTACAATGCAGCAAAATACATTTCAAAGGCTAGGTACACACCAGTAGACCGAGATAAAATAAATAATATTAATAGTATAATTATTTTCTAAATAATAATAACTATAGTAATAAAAAAAGATTTTAAAATACTAGAGAAAAAAATTGATACAGATCTTGTAGATTTAATTCCAGAAAATAACTGAAACTCTGCACCCATTATAACTTGTGGCAATGTATTTTGGTTTGTAGTACCTGGCTGAGCTGTTTGACTTTGTCCTTGGCGATGGAGGCTTCCTCCTGTAGGGTTGTGAGAAGACGGTCTTTCTCTGCCAGCTGCTGAGCTGAGGGCTCAAACTTAGTTGCAGACTGATGATAGAACAGAAGAGCATAAAGAACATGAGAAAGGAGGACTATGCAATGTCCACAGAATGTATACAAAATATAAACATTGTATAAACTTGTCTCACTTTATACCAGCTGTCCAAGGCATTGGGGCTCTTGTCACGGAGTAGAGAGACCACAGACACCACATCAGCATCAGACAACACCAGGCCACCCAGACTGGCCAGCAGCTCCTTCAGCTTCACACGGGAGTTCTCTGTGCACACACAAAGACTTTTTTAGTCTTTACGTTTTAGCCTACTTTTGACCAGCTTCATCACTTCAGCAATTATAGTCACACTTGGTTCTGAATATACTGAAGTCGTTACACATGAGTACAGCCCAAATCTTGTCTGATTAAGGAGACAAAGGGTTCAAACAGACAGCTACACAACCTAATTATTTCAGTGCTTGAGTACCTTTGTCAGTTTCGTTTTTCTGTTTCTTGCTTTGTTTGGTGGAAGCACGAGCCGGGGAAGGAGCAGCAACCTCATCGTTCTTGCTGCTCTGGTGGTTCGCTGGAGGGACAGAGTCAGTCTGGGTGGCAGGAGGAGCTGACTGGACCTGAGTCTCATTGACTACATGCACACACACATACACAAAATGTTTTGATTAAATTTTGGTTAAACAGACAATGCAAACACAAAAGCACTGGAAACCATAACAGAATCATCTGTAAAGGCAAGTGCCACTTCCTGAGTTTTTCCACTTTCACCCACTTGTCCAAATGTTTACATTTAAAACAGGTGTGTGTTTTCTCAAAATAAATAATTTTAGACCAGGCCGGTTCTTAACAGCTGTCAGAAGGAGCCATGTCTTACCTGCGACAGCAGCCTCCATCTTCTGTTTCTTGCTCTTTCTCCTGCCACTGCCAGTGGAGGTGGTGGGTCCAGGAGGAACGGCAACAGGAGCAGCTCCATCCTGTAGTTTGTGCTCTGCCAGCACAGGTTCCACCTTCTTCACCACAACAGGAGACTGGTCAGCCTTCACCTCAGCTGGAGGCTCTTCTGCAGCACACCATGGTAGAAAACATAATTATGCACTGGCCTGCACTGATTCCACTTTATACATAATTAAAACTTCACAGGCAGAAAGAAATACTGCCATTTTAACACAGATACCAAAACCTTAAGCACACTTTAGCAGTAAAGAAGAGTGTGTTTATTGGGTATTTGAAATTCTGATAAAACTAAGCTAAAATAGTTGAAATCAAGGAGGACAGCACTTGCCAAGTTTTTGCAAATTAGGAGGTTTGTGGATAGGACTTGTCCCTTCAGTGTGCTATAAATAAATATTTGATCTGATTAAGCAGATGAGGCAGAATGCTTGACCATGGACACTAATGAAAGTGACTATGAGCAGTGTTAGATGTGAGGAGGCTTAGAGGTTCAGCCACCCCCCACTGTCTCTTACTGCTGACACAAGCACATAAATTAGTACTTCAGTGCTTTCTGAAAAAGTACACTGCACATTTTACATTTAAAGGGTATGTTTCACTATACATTCACTATACTGTTACCTTTATCTGCTTTAACTACATCTGATGCGTCTTTTCCATCTCAAAAGCAGCAGATTTGATGTGATTACACTGGCAGCACCTTGAAGTATATTGCAACAAGAGCCCTTGACTTTCTGGGCTCCTGTGAGGAGGTGTGGTTTGGAGGCACATCCTCAAGATCAAAACAGCATAAGATCAAAAGCTTGGCCCCTTTACTTACACACACCCTAACACAGACACATGTCCAAACAAGCCAGCCACCACGACAGAATCTATGATCTTACTAACAGTATGACTTTCTAACCAGCTGCCTCTAAATCACATTACATTAATTAACTACACTTAACCACAGAAAGGACAAATTCTAATCAGGTTAAACAAAACAGCCAAGAAAATGGCAATGATAAGACAGGAAGTTAATCCCTGTCTTCTGCCTCAGGAGAAATCAGTGCGTGTAGCTTCTGCCTCAGGAGAAATCTTCCTCAGGAGAAATCAGTCAGAATGACAGTGCTGTTCAAATCTATACTGTATGACCAATAAACAGCATTATATGTGATTCTGTCTTGATAACATCAAAATAAGCTATGCTGAACAACTGTCTTCTGCTGCATTTTGAATGGAATGGCTTTATACAATTAATATATAATTACACACTATATATTTATTTACAAGCAATTTCTCTATATATGTCATTACATACGGTTAATATAAACAATATGTCCATGAACAGGTGATTAGTGGAGAAGATTTACATTTACTCATTTGGCAGACACTTTTACCCTGGGCAGAGGGTCTTGCTCAAGGGCCAAACAGTACTCTAGACTCTCAGCCACTGAGCCACCAATGCCCATTAATGTTTCTTTAATTATGTGATGTACAAACGCTTAATGCTTAAAGAGAGAGAGAGAGAGAGAGAGAGAGACAAAAGCTCAATTTGTCATCATACATCCCCTTAAACCAGATAGAATTAATGTGCTCGTCTTCCTTGAGAGGAATTGGTAAGCACAGAAATGGCTGTAAATGGCTGTAAGCTTGGACACGTCCTGTCCTGCATATTAAGGCTTTTTCAAAGTTGCATTACTGTTTATTGATATGAATAGTAAATAAAAGGCTTTCCAGTATTAATAAACTAGTAAGCTCTGTCATCACTGTACTTCTAATATCACACTGTTCTGATAATCCAAATAAATGGGTGGTGAGGCTTATTCTAGCATCCCATAATACTATTATAGACTTAAAACGTGCACTCCATCTGCTCTAAATGAGTGCACTTAATTCTACATCTCTCAGAGTAAAACCTGCTTACCAGTCTCACTCTTCTGTTTCTTAGCTTTCTTCTTGCCAGTAGTTTCAGCTGCAGCTGGAGGTGTAGCTTGCGCCTGTGGTGGGCTGGGCTGTTTGGTAAGGGGGAGGGGCTGCTCCTTACGGACAGCAGGCTTTGCACCATTGACTTCTGGTTTCTCAGTGGAGACAGGAGCAGGAGGAGGAGCAGCTGCTGCCACAGAAGCAGAAGTAGCAGCTTTTGATTTCTTCTCTTTCTTCTTCCTCTCTCTCACTCCTGTTGGTGGTTCTGACTGCACAGGGACAGAAACAGGCACTGGCACAGGCACCACCTCAAGGACCTCATCATTTGAGGTCGAGCTGGTGGCATCAACCAGATCAAATTCTCGTAGGTCTTCCTCTGATTCACCCCCTTTACCCCCACCACCTCCGCTTCCACTGATCTCCTTCTTCTTGTTCTTTTTTTTCTCGCTCTTTTTGCGGGCATCCGTCTTCACTGGTGGCAACTTCAGATCTCGTTTCTGGCGAGCCAGAACTTCATCGTAGGAGGTCTCTTTCATGAAGAGCCAGAAGAAGAGGAACATGAGGATGATGACCAATGATGGGGCCAAGATGAGGAGGTACTGTGAATCAGCCATGTCGATCACCATTCTGGAAAGCCAAAGAAAGGCAGCCAATAAGCAAACACAAAAGTACAGCTCACCAAAAAAAAAATCCAAATCCAGGACTATTCGTATCATGACAGAGTATGTGTGTCAGTTTCCCATTACATAATGCTACTTGTGAAAGTAGAAGAAGATTCTGTGGAAGTTAGAAGATGGTGACATGATAGGCATGAGCAGTAATACACTACACAAAATTTTTAAGAATGACCTTAAATGTAAAGTAGGCATATCTCATATTAAGGTATATTAAGAAATCGTGCCCATCTTAATGGCAGCATGAGCTCCCCAACCCAGCAAAGTGTGCCAATATTTTAATCTTTAATAAAAATACACAATGCCAGTCAGAATTTAACATACAACATTAAAATACAACAAAAACATCAGGACTCAATCTCAAATGGTGTTCTACACAAAGGGCACTACATAGAGTGTACAGTTCTATTAGGTTTTAACCTATGTAGTGCACAAACACATAGGAAGACATTTGGGATTCAACCTAACAGAAGACTGTGCTTGGATCACAGAAATGGAAAACCAGGCTAAAGAGCAACACGAAAACATCACTGTGGGAAAATGTGGGGAAAAAAAAAAAAACAAATCTGAAAGTATAGTACATCATTAAACTGTGATGTCCAAAAGTACATTTAAAAAGGAGAAAGACTACTAAACATTGGAAGAAGAAAAGTAATTCCAGCAAGATTTAGTAATGACTGCATTTGCACACTCAGTGATCTGCACTATTTTTAGCTCCATTGGTATGCCCTGGCTTGGCATTCAGCACAACTACTGCACAGGTGGCCCGGAAATAGTGACAAAATGCAGAATCATGGTTAATTTGCCAAGTCAAGCCATGTCCAGTGGAAAAGCAGTTATAGTGGCGTTCATCTATTCTGTCCCACACTGAAACACTCAAAGGAGCTCTGTTGCTTCATTAGAGCAAAAGCACGCTTGTCAGGTATCTGTGAAATAACTCAGTTGTAAATATCTGTCATTATCAACCAAGGGTTTTTAGAGGAGCTAAACATCTGCTTTATTTCAACTATTTCCTATATTGCGACTGCCACCCAAAAGTTTGTGAACATCTTGTTTTAACATTTTTGGCTAAACTTCAAGAAAACCAATCTAAAAAGTTACCCCTCTTGAAACCGAGTTATACACTTTTCTCTTTAAAGTTCAAACTGGGCCAAGATTAAAAAAGCAGCACTCAAATGGAAAAAGAAAAAATGAAAAAGAGAAAAAGCACTGCTTTGCTGGATCAAAATGACAGCATGATGCTTTAGCATTCTTTGGATAAATAAGTATTCTTAGCTTCCTGAATGGGTTTTACTTGGAAACCTCTCTGACTGGAAAACACAATGTTCTACATAAGAGCTCCTCCTCCACATGGACAAACCAAAGAATTAGTCCAACTTTTTTTCCCCACTAAGAGTCTGATTCTGCCATGGAATGTTTTAAGGAAATATCCAAAAGAATTTTGCCACAGGTTGATCCATCTGGCAGTCCCACTATAACGGCTGTCATAAACACTTTCAAAAGGGTTGCCTAAGAAGCAAACAAAAACAGATGTGTTTAATTTATCAGTGTGTGTAGCTTATCAGTACCATGCTGTGTTCACCCCTAAAGACTTAACACTGGACATGGAAAGAATCCTTAAAAAAATAACTCTTTTAAATAAAAAAAATAAAATAAAATAAATGACTATTCTCTATACAGCTGTAACACAAGGCTTTAGGACAAAAATAACAATGCCACTGAAATGTTTTGGTTTAGTAATTGTGTAGTGATGAGCTAGAAAAGCACATCCTGTGTAGCCTACCCAGTATACCCACTGCAGGAAATCTGGACAATGTTATTAACCTAATAATAGGAATAGGAATAATTTTCCATTGCAGAACCTCTAGTTAGGACACTGGTGGTGAACTAACCACATGCATGACTCTACTGCTCTTTTTATCCTGTTTAAACATCACCTTCTCCAACAGTGTAGTGTTAAACCAGTATCAATTTTCTTTCATGTAAGAAAATTCCACACGTAGCTGCAAGACCACCAAGAATCAAAAAGCCAACTAAACTGGTTAAATACCAAAAAAAAAAAAAAAAGTGGAATGAAAGAGCATATACCACAGCACTGCTAGATTCTTGAACCTGACTGGTCCAAAGCTGTTGATTAATTTTTTATAACAGCAACTCAGTCAGTAGTGCTGGCTGTAATTCATATCTCAGGTTTATATTAATGTGCTGGTTCTAATATGTTTTCTAAGTCAACTACCCATTCACACGGACTTATATGGTGGACAATCTTCATAATCTAAGACTAATAAGACATTTAACAAAAAAAAAATTAATTTATTGACATGACAATTTTCTGTAAGGAGATTAGAGTTTATTTAAGATTTATGGAAGGAGCCTCAAGTGTCAGCACTTTGTAACGGTCAGTAAGTTTTCCACCATGAGAGAGTTTTCAGGACAGAGGACTTTGCACTTGTAGATTTCTCTGTAACAAGACAAACTACTTTTTTGTCTCATTAACTTTAGTAGAGAGAGAAAGTGAGGCTGGTGAAGGAATGACAGCTTATAACTGCTACAACATAACTGATGATAGCAACCCACTTTGTCACAGACGTTCCAAAATTAAATTGGAATATAAACAGTTAAAAAGCATGACATTGACAGATTGCTGTGGAATTTAAAAAAAAAAAATTCAGGATGTGCCATTATTGGAAAATAATCAACTTCGGGTTTGTAATTGCCGCATCACACCACTAGCACAGTCCACCAGGATGTGCTGATGGATAAATTATATACTTACAGTATATTATTATATACTTCCAGTATATAATAATATTTAGCCTACAGTAATATATTAGCCTGACTAACCTACTCGAATGACATAATCATACAAGCTCCAAAGTGAGCACACTTCCTCCAGTCCAAAGTGCAGTGATCTCTATAGACATGGGTGTGATGCCGTACTCACGTACTTTCTGCTCTGAACTCTGAATCCCTGTTACACAGTCTCAGTAGTGTGGAACAAAGTGGCTGCTTGAACTTTGGACTGCCAAGCACATGGCAGAATCCTTATTTACATGCGATGCTTCAGAGAGCAGGATGCACCTATGCTGTTAGGGTGCCTGTGGCATGGAAATGAGGCAGGAAAACAATGATCTCGGTTGACTGGCTGCTTGGAATCCCGACACTTTGCAAGGCCTGCCTGGTCTGGTAAAACACGTAGACACCTTCAACAACACTGACATGGAAAACCCTTCTGGGACTGTTCCACATCAGATCTTTCACTGTATAACCAAAAGGACAGGCTTTATTTAAGAAGCCTATCAAACTGAGATTAAATATGAAAAAAATAAATAAATAAATAAATAATTTAAAAAAAAAAATCCCACTTTGGCAAAAGAAAGCAAGGCCAGAATGGGGGTCAAGCTGGCATATACAGATGCGTTGGGGTTTATGAACTTTACTTCCCATGTGAATAAAATAATAAATCAAAGTCTCCATCTTTCTATCTCATGAGAATAAATGAATATTTTATTACTTATTCGCAAGGGTTTTGCTGAGATTGGTGCACTTGAAATATACCTTTTCACTCAACTATAACTGCAAAGCACATTTCAGAGAGGTGATATAAATAATATCGAAATCATTTTAATTTAAATAATCACAGAAGAGGACCTACAGAGCAACTGTAAAGCCAACAAAGAAACATTATGTGTGCACTTCAGGGAACAAATCAGATATTCTGCAAATGCAACTTTATACATAATTACATGGTGTCACATTTTAGTGCGTCCTTGGTCTCTTCGTGTTTGCTACTTCCTGTCTAAAAACCTGGACACACCACTGCTGGCTATTAATTAATAAAAGCCTGTGCATAGTTTTGTAACATGTTACACAATTTACTCTGAAGGCAAACATCAGAAACAGGAACACACACTTGCGGCAGCCCTTAGCTCCACCTACACAGCTACACACACACACACACCTCACTAGTTTCCTTTAGATGGAGTTTACACTCACAGGAAGAGTGCATGAAGTAATGTATTCTTTATGGCCAGGCCTGACTAAACACAATGGACAATTCAAGCAATAGTAATGTTGTTATTCAGAGAACTGGACAGACATGGCCATGACTTTCACTCCCAAGACTTTTCCCAAGTATGTAGACTGTGAGAAGTGCACAACATGCAGACGCTATTAAAAGCTA
The DNA here is from genome assembly GCF_027358585.1 of Pangasianodon hypophthalmus. Lineage (NCBI taxonomy): Eukaryota > Metazoa > Chordata > Actinopteri > Siluriformes > Pangasiidae > Pangasianodon > Pangasianodon hypophthalmus. The sequence goes on from NC_069719.1 coordinate 15,884,406, forward strand.
CACATCACAGTTAGTGAGCTAATCCGAGTTTATTTATAACACAGAAAACCTGACACAATCTAGGACCACGGTGTGATGCAGGAATCATCACATGGCAGGGGGTCAGTGAGTGTTTAAAAGAAAAGACGTATCCAAACCTACCATTATCAAAGTTATAATATTTATTACTGAATATTTATAGAGTTTTTATACAGTGGTTGAATTTGGTTGAACAAAAACCTTTATAATTGAGGGGGTCTCTTGATATATCTTGATATTTTACAGTTAAAGGGATCCCTGGCTGTAAAAGATTGAGAAGCTCTGCTCTAGGACAAACTTGACGAATGTACAGTTCATTTCCAGACGACTTGGTTATACACTTAACCGTGTGAAACTATTAGGAAGCGTCAGAGGAAGGCTGATCACGTGACAGGGATTTACATTCGAGTAAATCACAGACACCTTCTCTCTCTCTCTCTCACACACACACACACACACACACACACAAGGCTAGTGGCACGATCAACTCCTACTCACATAATCACTGACCGAGCCTATCTCAAGAAAAGGGCTAGTAATGTCACTTCCTCGTTTAGACTTTAACAAGGCGATCACTAAAAGGGAGTTCCAGAGATCAGACCGCATTTGATACGACACACACCCCTACAGCCGCAGTAATACATTCTTATACATGTATTATATATATATACACACACATATACATATATATATTGCGCCAGTACTGTGGTTCACAGCGTGTGCATTCAGAATGAAAGTGTGCGCGTGCAGCTAGCTAGAGGAGGCTAGCTCCTGTTAGCAAAGTGCACGTCTCAAGACGTGAGCTGTCGGTCGCTTTAACGTGACAGTGTGGTTTCGGTTCCAAATCTTACACTAAATTATTACTCCAAAATACAGTTGTCCACTCTCTAAAGTCCAGTGTGAAGCCAGCATTATCATAACTGAAGTGTGGTGGTGACGGTGTCGCTGCTCGGTCCGTTGTGACACAGCATATGGAGAGTCAGCAGCTCAGGCAGGCGCGGGGCCTGTGTGCACGAGCTCCACTACAGCAGCTCCACTACAGCCGCCTCTCTACAGCCGCTCACTGAGCTGAGCTCCGGGCATGGGGAGAAATCCCCTAATCTCTCCACCACCACCACACCCGCTGTGCCCAGTACAACACAATTACACATGAAACGCATACATACCTGTTGTGATATAGCAGACAGAGCTAATTGCGGCTGGAATGAAATGGTGCTTCTTTCGTAGAGCCCGATGGACAGCAGCACCGAGCCGGTAGCTAGCAGCGATTCTACCCTGTTCCGATGCGCGGGGGCGGGTCACAAGCCCTGCTGCGCACAACACAAGGAGCAATGAACACGTCCCCCACCCGTATTCTGACAAACCCCTCCTCCTAAACTAGTAATATGTCCTACTATTGGACAGTATCAAGGGGGTAAAATTACCAACCAATCATACCACAAAAGATCTGTTCCTGCTCACCAATCCTGAGACGGGAGGCGGGCTTGTCGTGGTAGACGTGGGAAGGAGCGCTAATGAGCTCCGTACGTTTTAAAGGGCGCAGCTATTCGCGTTGTGGGCGGGGACAGGACGTGATCTCGCGATAAGTGACTGCAACGCTGTCTGTACGCATGAAAGTCTATTTCCGCCACGTTTATGGTAGCAGTAGTTGAAGTATAATTATGACATTATTTCAACGTTCTGATTTATTATCTCAATTTGTCATACTATCTCAAAAGTTAGAATTATTTAATCCATTAAATTATTAATCTAAAAATAAAAGATTTCTGACTTACCTCATAGCATTAGCCATAACGTTAAAACCAGCTGCCTAACATTGCGTAGGTCCCCTTTGTGCCTCCAAAACAACTCTGACACATCAAGGCATGGACTCCACAAGACCTCTGAAGGTGTGCTGTGGTATCTGGCACCAAGACGTTAGCAGCAGATCCTGTAAGTTGCGAGGTGGGGCCTCCATGGATCAGACATGTTTGTCCAGCACATCCCACAGATGCTCGATCGGATTGAGATCTGAACTCTTTGAACTCTTTGTCATGTTCCTCAAATCATTCCTGAACAATTTTTGCAGTGTGGCAGGGCACATTATCCTGCTGAAAGAGGCCATGAATGCCAGGACCCAAGGTTTCCCAGCAGAACATTGCTCAGAGCATCACACTTCCTCCACCAGCTTGCCTTCTTCCCATAGTGCATCCTTGTGCCATCTCTTCCCCAGTGACGCACATGCCCCCGGCCATGATGTAAAAGAAAATGTGATTCATCGGACCAGGCCACGTTCTTCCAATTCAATTCAATTCATTTTTATTTGTATAGCGCTTTTTACAAAGGTCATTGTCTCAAAGCAGCTTTACACAAACAAAAGTAAAGTGAAGTGTGTGTATGTGCCGTCTCTGATGAGCAAGCAGGGCGACGGTGGCAAGGAAAAACTCCCTGAGATGGTGATAGGAAGAAACCTTGAGAGGAACCAGGCTCAACAGAGAACCCATCCTCATATGGGTTTACACTGTAGTGTGCGTGTGTGTGAGCACAATGTGTGTTGGTGTAGTCCATGGAAAACAGCTGAAGCGTTTTCGTGGCAGTATGAAGCATTGCCGGTGGACAGGTCCAGAGTGAAGGGGGGGAGGTCTGGATCACCGGCAGCTCAGGAGTGTAGCTCGGCAGAAGGAGAAGGAAAGTGGTTAGGTACACTCACAGTCACCGTGTGGAGATAAAACTCAACATCCACGAGTCCCCCAGATCTACTCCTTTGATAAAAACACTAGTCGCTAAATGCTAGGTTAAATAAATAAGTCTTCAACCTCGACTTAAACACTGAGACCGTGTCTGCTTCACGTACATTAACTGGGAGACTATTCCATAATTTTGGGGCTTGGTAAGAGAAAGCTCTGCCCCCTGCCGTGGTTTTGGCAATGCGTGGTACTGATAGACAGCCTGCATCCTTTGAGCGAAGTAGGCGCGGCGGAACGTAAGGTACTAGCATATCGCTTAAATACTGCAGAGCGAGACCGTTTAATGCTTTATAGGTTAGGAGTAATGTTTTAAAATCGATGCGGAATCTTACTGGGAGCCAGTGTAATGTAGATAAGACTGGCGTGATATGCTCATACTTCCTAGTCCTAGTCAGGACCCTCGCTGCTGCGTTCTGAACTATCTGAAGCTTATTTATGCATCTAGACGAGCATCCAGATAGTAAAGCATTACAGTAATCTAATCTGGACGTGATAAATGCATGGACTAGTTTTTCAGCATCACTTAGCGAAAGTATATTTCTAATCTTAGCAATATTTCTGAGGTGGAAAAATGCTAACCTCAGATGCTCCATGCTCCATGGTCCAGTTCTGATGCTCACATGCCCATTGTAGGCACTTTCAGCGGTGGACAGGGGTCAGCATGGGCACTCAGACTGGTCTGCAGCTACACAGTCCCATACGCAGCAAGCTGTGATGCACTGTGTGTTCTGACACCTTTCTGTCATAGCCAACATTAACTTTTTCAGCAGTTTGTGCTACAGTAGCTCTTCTGTGGGATCGAACCAGACGGACTAGCCTTCACTCCCCACGCGCATCAGTGAGCCATGAGTGCCCATGACCCTGTCACCGGTTCACCAGTTGTCCTTCCTTGGACCACTTTTGGTAGGTACTAACCACTGCATACCGGAAACACCCCACAAGGCCTGCTGTTTTGCAGATGCTCTGACCCAGTCATCTAGCCATCACAATTTGGCCTCACTCAGATCCTTACACTTGCCGATTTTTCCTGCTTCCAACACATCAAGTGTGGTGGGTGACATGGTGGCACAGTGGGTTGCAATGCTGCTGCTTCACAGCTCCGGGGTCCTGGGTTCAGCTTGAGCTTGGATTACTGTCTTTGCAGGGTTTTGCATGTCCCATGTGGGGTGAATTGTCACGGCTTGTGGGACAAGTGCCAGACCCACCGCAAACTCAACCAGGGTACTGGAGCTAAAAACATTCCTCTCATACTGTTTAAGCATCCTACAATAAGCATTGACTACGAAACTCAAAACTGCATGCATTTTATCGTCTATCACTACTTTTCATAAGCGCTATTATTATACATATATTAAAAATATGCTGGATGTTGCACTTTTAAGGCAATCAGAAGTTATTTATTTAGTTGCACATTGCCATTCCTTTCCATTATTTTGACCAGATGAAAACAGTAAATGTGGGCCAGAACTGGGCTGTCACTCAATTGTTAGCTGTCCTGCACTGTCTCCTCAAAAGCAGCTCTGCTGTCCTGCAACTGTACGGCACTGATCAGGCCACCCAAGTTATTATATTTTTATAGGTTTCTTAATGCACTGCAATGCTCAAAAGATGCATTTGCGTTTTTTAATGACCTCTAGTTTACATTTCAACACACTACAATACAGTTAAAGCTGGGACAGTGTTAGCAATAACTAAAATCAACTAAACAAAATATATTTTATTTAGTCAATTCTATTTAGTAGGAAAGCCATATATAGTTTCCAATTAGATTTAGCATTTACTACTCAACATGCTGTAGAGGATAACTCAACAGAGCATTTTTAATTGTCTTTGTACCACCAGAGAACAAAATCATAACAATATCTGCGCAAATTTATTAAATATTTCCATTAACCCAACTAATTCAGTCACCAGTTGTGATACTGGATTTACTCAGTGTGCGCTTGCTAAGATCTTAGCATCCAGTCCATTTCTGTTAGTCTAGGTGCAGCAGGCATCACTCCTCTGTGTCCATGGACTCTAAGCTGTCCTTTAACTCAGCTTCATAGCTTCTTTTTAGGCCCTTTAGGTAAAGACAGAGACTATCTGGATCCAACCTGGAGTTTCGGGCCGTCTGTAACAATCTGGTGGCGAGACGAAACGCTGCCCCTTGTCGCAGGGTGGTTGGGTCGCTATGATGCTTAGCCTACGAGACATAGATAAAGTTATTTGGTAAAGTTTTGGTAAGTGCAGTTATTTGGTAAGGTTTTCAGGAAAATCCTGTAAATTCTGAAAAAAACTTTTGTATAACGTATAAGAAGTCTAACTACTGTAAACCTCGACTTGATTGACTTCAAATTTGCATGGATTACTTCAATTTATATATGGATTATTCTGCTGAGTTTAAATTGCTTATTATTATTATTAGCAGACACCATTCCACTTCTGCCCTGATTGTTCATTTCTTGCACCCAGCTGTCTATGCACTTGACCTTTTATTGAGTTTTTTGGGGTCACTAATTGCAAATGAGCTGTGTCTGGAACACACTTTGCACTTGATGGGTGATCAACATATCCATGTTGATGTACAAAGAAAATCAAATCAGTGTTTCTGAAACTTTTGTGAATCCGGTGGAAAATTTTAGTTTAGTTTGGCTTATGCAACATTTACACACAATACAAAAGATTGATAAATGAGGCCCAGTGTAAGCATACACCCAAAGACATTAAAATACAACCTTACCCATAACTTTTGGCTAGCTTTGGCTGATATAGCCTTGGCCTCCTGGATGATGGACAGTGGAAATGAGGTGTTCTCTGCTGCTCTTATACCTCAAACAGTAAAATAAGTAAAATATGTAACAACAGATGAGTGTAACACAACAAATGTTTTTAAACTTTGTCCAGTTAACTGACCGTTCGGTTATAACTTATCGCTATTTCATATTCAGCAAACAGACTCAATTCTACTTTATCAAGTAGTTGTCAAATGTATGAGAGCTCAAAGACCTGCCCTTTGTTTGATTAAGATTACCATAGTTGCTTTCCTCAGAGAAGCCTTGAGTCAGGAGGTAGGTGTAGACCACACTCTCTGCGCTGTTTTCAGTCCCACGCATGTGCTGGACCTGCATGTGCTGATTCTCTACGTTGGGGTAAAGACTCTCCAACTGACACAGCTCCAGGAAGTGGGTGGCAAACAGAGTGAATGCCTGCAAGACCCAGAAAGAACACATTCTGGCTGATGCGGCTTGTTTTTAATGATTTTTATACTGTTCACAATAAGAAAAGCAATGTTATCACTACCATATTAAGAAACATATTATAACCAGTTCACTCTACCTTCAGATTGATGAGGAATTCACAAACCGAGTGGCAAATTCCGATGCCCTCCTCTGCACTAGTGCCACGTCCCAGCTCATCAATAATAATGAGTGACCTGTTACTTGCATTGTGTATTATGTAGGACACCTAACAGTACACTGAAAATTAGTATAGATATAGTAAATGCACTACAATATTGTACATATGGTCACTTTATATTAACCTCCTTCATCTCAACCATAAATGTTGATGAGTTGGTCTCAAAATCGTCGTCTACTCCTATCCGAGTGAATATTTGATCAGCAATACGGAACGAGGCAAATTCAGCAGGCACAAATGATCCTAAGGCAAAAATTATGAGAACAGAGAGGTGTACCAGTAAAAATGAACAAATGTAAATTTTAGTTAAAAAACTTTCTTTTCAGAATAGCCATTCTTTAAAGGAATACTGCAGTGTGTTTCATCTGTCCACAGAGAAGAATGTTCCCTGTACTGACAAAAGAATGGAAACTTGTTTACTCCAAACTCAACTGTAGTAGAAATCTAATTAAATTTCAGCACTATTCAATTTGATTACTTGCTTTATCCTGGTCAGGGCCATGGTGGATCCAGTGCCTATCCCAGGAACACTGGGCATAAGGTGGGAGAATTTATCCTGGGTGAGATGCCAGTCTATTTCAGAGCGCCATGCACTCACACATTCACACACTTATTCACACATAGGGGCATGTTTAGCACAACTAATCCATCTACCTTCATGTTTTTGGGTAGTGGGAGGAAACCAGAGAGCCCGGAGGAAACCTATGTGAATACAGGGAAGCTGTGAAGTGGCAATGCCTAAAATCCAGCACTAGTTTATGTGAAATACATTTTTCCAAAAATAATTGCTCAGTTCTTTATAATTCATTTTTTCAGAGATACGACTACTTTTTCAGAGAAAGGAATTTGTGGTTATGCGTTACCAGCATGTTCTTGTTAGTCTGACTGAGTAACGATGCCACAAATCCTTACAGAATTTATTAGACTTACCAGTAAGTTACCAGAATTACTTATTATTGTATTGCTCAAGTGTGGACCACATAAGAACTGCTTTGGTAAGGCATTGTCCAGCCCATCCTAAGATCCTTACTGTTAGAATTTATTTATGTTGCATTTTTTAATAATTTATTGACAGATTTCAGTAATTGCTCTCAGACCCCAAAGGTGAGTTTTGAGTAAGGAAGTTTTGTGATCTTTACTCTGTAGAAGATAACAAGTCAAAATTTTTGTCTGTGGTAATCACATGCACTACAGATGCACTGAACTGTAAATACAGATGATTAAACATGGACGAACAGGTGAAGGGGAAAACTAAATCTCACTGTTATATTTTCAGTACATGAAATAATATAGTCAAATACTGTCTGATTCAAAATAGCAAGTCTGGGTACCTATCTGAGCCATGATTTGGCAGAGGGCCACCTGTTTGAGGTAAGTGGACTTGCCACTCATGTTCGGGCCTGTGATTATAACAAAGTTGCTTCCCTCAGAGATATGGCTGTTGTTGGGGATGGGCTGCTGGCCAGCAACGCGCTCCAGAATCGGATGGCGGCCTTGTCTTATTGCCAGTGTATCAGTGAATTCAGGGCGCACTGGGGCACAAACACAGAGTGAAATATATAATTATGTAAAATAGATAAATGTCAGCGGCCATAAGACAACAAATACTGGAGTATATTTAGATAGATCTGTATGTGGAGTCTAATCTTACCATAGTCTGAAATAGTGCAAACATTGGCGAGGGAGAGCAGCATATCCAGCATGGATACAGCATCAGAGAGCTTATACAAGCAGTGAATGTGTTTATACACCTCATTAAGTAACCTGCACACCACACTGCAGAGATGTAGAAGAAGACTGAAACATCAAATTATCTGCATTTCCATAATGCAGCTGGTCAGAACAGAAGCATGGTGGTTAACACAAAATTATAAATTATAAAAAAAAACACGTATGTATAAAGCAACTGAAAAATAGTTACAAGTAGTTAAAGATATCTGAAGTGTGCTAATTAGACAGCTTAGATGAAACCTGTATTGTTGAAACATATAATGTCTAACACAGCGTATATGTGGTCAATGCTCACATGTAAGACATGTGAAATATCTCCTTCAAGGCTTCATCACAGCGATCATTCATCTTCATCAGGTCTAACGTAGTGAAGCTGTAGTTGTTTTTTTGTCTAGTTACCTGCAGTGAGTTAAAACCTATCACACACAGGTCATGTTCACATGTGTTTCATCTATTTAATGTCAATTGCATATGTTTGAATATGTTAATAAGCAATAAAAATAATTGGGTTAATAAAATTGTGTATGTAGTGTATAGTTAAATGTAGCACTAATTTGTTTAGGTGATCAGGCCTCACTTTGATGAACTCTCCTGGAAGCTGTCCATCAGGCAGGCCAAAACCCTCCAGCCTCATCTGGATGAAGAAACCTCGAGCAGTGTTAAAACTAGTGCGCAGTGGAAGGCCATACTTCTCTCCTAGCTGATCTACTAATCCTGTACCAGTAGAGTACAGTACAGACACTACTAATAAAACTATTGTCCTTCAAACATATGACGGTCATTTTAGATATTAAACATGAGCCACTCACCTGCTATATCATCCACTACCTCAGTGTAGGCTCGACGTGCAATGTCTAGCAATTCATTGACATTAGGGCGTACAGCATAGCACTTTTGTGTGCGCATATTCAGACTGCCCTTCATATAGCTGGTGTCATTGTTGATCACTGTTTTGATTTGATCCAAAATGCTGTTAAACCTACCAACAAAAGTTAAAAGTTTAAGAAAAGGTTAATTGTGCTGCAAGTTAAAAATAGCACTTTACTCTTGAGTGTTCCACCTATAGTATCTGTGTAAAAGGTTTTTTCAAGCCAAGTATATTAAAATACAGTCAAGGGCTTCAGGTAATATGATTTTAGACTATAGACTTCATGTGCTTCAAATTCAAATATAGCAGTACACAAATACAACAGTTCATATAAGGCAGTATGAAGTGTTTATTACCTGCTATCTTCTAGTGAAGTGTAATAAGCTTTCAGTAAGGATGTCTTAGCGTCCTTCAACACCATCTGTGAAAAATGACTGAAAAACACTTACTGACCATACCATACAAATTATATACAGTATATAAATTTCCCTAGTTCCATCACTGATCAAAATATCTGCAAACACTTTGATGTGACCTGTTCTGACCTTGAGTGGTTCAATCAGCTCTAGCGTGTGTTTCAGCTGAATGACCTGCATTATCTTTGCTTCAGCCACTTCAACCTAGATCACAGGCAAGAAAGAGAAGGAGAGAATTTTAGCATATTTCTTGATTTTTTCTTTTCATAAATCACATGTCTAAATGGAATGTCATACTATTTACAGTAGGATAACTTTCTATACATTCTTAAAACTATTTTTTTGGTGCCAGAGCAATGGCACAATTCTAAAATTTAAACCAATATGGTCTAAAAGCCATCAGCATTAATTGGGACTGCTAATAATGGTCCACCACCCAAATAATACCATATGGTGGTCCATTTTCATTGATGGACAGGTAGAGTTGGGCATAAATACAGATGGGCTATGGTCAGTAATTGTATACCTACTACATGATCCTATATGGTATAAGGGCAGTGAGGGTAGCTAATAACCTGGCAACTGTATGGTGCAATGCAGCAACCCAGATAAACTTTGTCTTGGATGTTTTTAATTATTAAAATTATTAACATTTCTCAGCAGTATTTACCCAACTTGACCCATGCAAAAAGCCAGAACAAAGGAGTGCAAAAATTATAATCTCCTCTTTGTAGAATTTTACATTTTTAAAAAACATAAACAGATTAAACTTTTTTAGCTCAAGACCTAAATGAGCAATATACATACAGTACACGTAAATACACTTTTTAAAAAAAAGCACACTGTACCGTCTCTTGCTTGGGGAGCTGCACAAGAGCAGAAAGCAGTTGATCTATATCCAAGAATTGTGTGATTGCTGTAAATTAAACAGCAACGCTCATTAAACTCAGTCAAATTGGTTATCAGTTTCTTGCAAACAATGTGAAAAACGAAAGCACCTCACCACTCTTGAGACCAAAGAAGAGTTCCTCACCCTGCAGCAGTTCCTAAAAACAGATCAGCACAATGCTGGGTAAAATCTTTTTTTCTTATTGTCTAACCACTTGGTGTGGATATTCTACCTGTATGGTGTCCTGTCGTGTGTTAATGGTGTCAACATCCAACAGAGGCTCCAGAATGTTAGAGCGAAGCCTCCTCTCACCACCTGGTGTTTTTGTGTAATTTAAGACCTCAAGTAGAGTGTGTTCACTCCTGATGTTAAAACATGTGAACACTAAGGTAGCAATGCTATTACTAACATATTTAGTATTAGAATATTCAAAAATAGGATTTTGCAATGACATGAAGACAATGAGAATAAAGAAGAGAAAGAGTGAAGAATGTATGGAGAATGGTTTGGCTTATCTTTTCTAACCTGTGGCCCCTGTTGTTAATTACTAACTCCAAGTTCCTGGCTGAGACTGCGTCAATCATGGCAGTCTGCTCACTGCCGGTGAAGCTCACTTTCAGAGATCTGGGAGCATAGACAGAGTTCTGAATGAACTCTAAGTACTTAAGGAGCGCTGCTGCAGCTGCCAGACAATAGTACCTGCAGAAAGGCAACATTATAATAACAACTCAAATCTACATCCACACCACTCATGTGCATTATTGACTACAGACTGACATTAAAGGTAAAGTGCACCCTGAAACACATTTAATGATCAATATGTTGACAGAAATATTTGTGATGTGCTTAGCGATTCTGGTGCTATTTTGTAGAAGTAATGGATGCAGCAAACATTGGACTCAAAGCTCCAGAATGCAATGCAGCTATTCGACACAGTGATGAGTTACAGCAGCAACACAGCTCAGACAGCTTTGTCTGTGAGTTGATGAGCACAATGGCGATGATGGCCATATTAGCATTAAAAGTATACGTTTTGGTAAACTTATCTGTCTGCCCAGAGTGTACAGACGAGGACATGAGAGAGCTGGACAGACTAAAGCACTGCTGCATCACTTTTTTTTAGTTAGAGATGAAGTGAAAGCAAAATCCCACTGCCACCACTGTCAGGAAGTTGAACAGCATTGTGGGCAATGTAGGAAACCATTAACGGAGATGAAAATAGACAAACGTTGCTGAAAGAAGTTTAAACTAAAAATGTCAACTCAAAATTTCATTATATAATAAGTCTTGGATGCCACTGAAGATTAATTATAATGCCACTGTATTCATTATAAAGAATAATATGCAGGTTGTTCATGGTGGATTTTTCCTTTAACACTTACTATTGATTAAGGAACCTTTTCACATAGTGTATATATAAAACTATCTTATTTGTATTATATCAAAATTAAACATTCACTAAGTGAATAAATGTCATACATACTTGGTTTGTACATCCATTAGAACAGTGTTGAACTCGGGCGCACAGAGCTGCTGGATATACTCCAGTCCTTTCCCCTCGTTAAAGTACTTCCTTTGAATTGCAGTGAAAGCTACAGACTGTAAGTAGAATGGTGTAGTAGAATAAAATATATGAAACTAATAATCGACAAAATACATCTCACACATTTGCATAATTTCATCAGAAATGTTCATTAGTGTTCATACTGCATGCTGAGTTTGTGTACATTCACTTAAAATTTACAAAAGTAATTCTGACTCCTGCCTTAAACATGCAACATCTAAGCAGTTTTCTATGTGACAGGCCTACACATTTACTACAAACGTTTACCGAAAAGTTCTCTGTGATGAGGTTGTAGAGCTTGGTTCCTTGCCCTTTCTCACTAGCAGTGTCTGGCATGAGAATCTCAAGAGGCACTAAGATATGCAGTTTGGTAATTACCTGAAATGAGTTTTGACACATAAACACTAGAATTTCTTACTCAAGCGCTCAGTGTTTAAATACAGCCTAATGATAAAAATGATAAATTAACCTTGTTATATTGAATGTAACTAAAAATCAATGAGTCAATCAATTTGCAAATTTAATTTTGTAAGGAAATGATCAACTACCTTATAGAAATTATCAACTATTGTATTGAAATGATCAACTAGATCAGGGTTTCCCAAACTTTTTGGGCAAAATGACCCCAAAATGACATTGTGAATTTTCTACAACCCTTACAACCTTATGTTTTTTTTTAAATTACAAATATAATATTTATAAGATGACTGTAACATTTGAACATTTTATTATGCCAGTAGTGTACATATGTGTACTGTATGTGACTAAAAACCAAAGGAATATTCTTTGACTTACCAATCTAATGGGAAGTGTTGTGCTGTTGTAGAAAAATAATCCATGCTGGGGTGGTGTAATACGGCCTGACGCAAAGCAGCCTGGTTTAAACTTGACGTATGATTTTGTACGCGTGTGCAGAAGCAGTGGTAATGTGACTGTTATTATTATTCACACACTCACTGCATATCTTATGTACATCCAGAATATTTAAAAGTGGCATCCCTTTTGGAAAACATCCCTGTCTGTCAGGTTTCCAAGTCGAACTGTAAAATGTTTAGCGATTATATGCACAGCGATGTTAAACACACCGATAAGCTGTCTCTTTCAAAATTGTTCCGCCTCTGTCATGACTGTTGTCATGAGCTGCTTCTCAGAAACTCTGACCTTACATTCAAAAGTATTTACTAATCTAGAAAATCCAGAAAGCTGGTACGCAAAACAGACCTTTCGGTAGATTTGAAGCCACACGAGAGGTTTTTAAAATTCAAACTGTAAATCGGAAAACAAGTCTGTGTTAATAATCAATAACGGTCTAGATTAGTACATAAGTATGCAATCTGAGACACAACGCTAATTTGTTTAGCGGAGGTAGATGGAACGGGGTCATGTTTTGCAGAACTATATTAGTGCAGCATGTCAGGAAACTAAAATAGCACATATTAATTTAAAAGTGGCTTGTCCGAATGTAACTCCCGGTAACATTTAAAAATATTAGCACACAAAATCCGTCTTTAATTTTCTAATATTCATTTGTAAAATGAATGAAACAAAAGAGGAGATTGTGAGTTTCTCTTGGGACCACATTTGTAAATCAACCCCTAGTCCGGGAACCCCTGAACTAGACTATTGGCAAAATATATCACCTAAATATATTATGAAATCTTGTGTCAAACAAGGACAGAAAGCCTTCACTGGAGTTTCACCTTGGCATAAGTCCCAGTATCTGCAAACTGTGAGAGTACCAACTCAGGGGACCTCGTGTTGATGCTGGCCATGCCGATCTCTCCCCTGGCTAAACCCCGGCCCTCCACCACAGCCACGATTACAGATGCAGCATGACACACAGATGCAGACGAGGAAGATGTCACTGGATTTAGAGAATAGTGTATGTCAAAACATGATGATGCACTCTTCTCAAATCTCCCAGTTTTCATTACCTTCGCCTAGTGTTCTTTGGGAGCAAGGTGATCCTGACCCAGCAAGGCTGGACAAACAAAAAACAATCAAACAAAGCAGGATCATGGTTCGTCTTCAAGTATCACAAATTCAGAGAAGAGGTCATAGCCAAGAAGCCTGTGCCGTCTCTATTGTGCTGTTCCAGTGTCACAGCGCTTTTTTCCACACTCACCAAAAACCCCATGACACTTTGTTTACGTTGTATAACACAATTCACAGAGGCAAAACAACCAGAGTTTACTGTATTTGTTGATGTTTTTGTATTAGTTAAAAAATGCACTCACCAAGCATTTTATTAGGAACACCTGTACACCTACTCATTCATGCAATTATCTAATCAGCCAATCATGTGGCAGCAGTGAAAAAACAGAAGCAGGTAATGTTCACATCAGCCACCAGAATGGGGAATTTTTAAATAGGTGGATTCAGGTGTGGCTCCTGCTCTAGAGTTTACTCAGAATGGTGCAGTAAAGAAAAAACTTCCAGTGAGTGGCAGTTCTGTGAACGGAAACGTCTTGTTGATGAAAGGTCAACGGAGAATGGCCAGACTGGTTCGAGCTGACAGAAAGGCTACAGTAACTCAGATAACCACTCTGTACAATTGTGGTGAGCAGAAAAACATCTCAGAATGCACAACACATGGAACCTTGAGGCACATGGGCTACAACAGCAGAAGACCACATCAGGTTCCAATTCTGTCAGCCAAGAACAGAAAGCTGAGGCTGCAGTGGGCACAGGCTCACCAAAACTAGGCAGTTTAAGACTGGAAAAATGTAGCCTGGTCTGATGAATCTTGATTTCTGCTGAGGCACACAGATGGTAGGGTCAGAATTTAGCACCAACAGCATGAATCCATGGACCCAACCTGCCTTCTGTCAACAGTCCAGGCTGGTGGAGGTGGTGTAATGGTGTGGGGAATGTTTTCTTGGTACACTTTGAACAGAAAGCTGAGGCTGCAGTGGGCACAGGCTCACCAAAACTAGGCAGTTTAAGACTGGAAAAATGTAGCCTGGTCTGATGAATCTTGATTTCTGCTGAGGCACACAGATGGTAGGGTCAGAATTTAGCACCAACAGCATGAATCCATGGACCCAACCTGCCTTCTGTCAACAGTCCAGGCTGGTGGAGGTGGTGTAATGGTGTGGGGAATGTTTTCTTGGTACACTTTGGGCCTGTCAGTACCAATCATTCATTTCTTGAATGCCACAGCCTATTTGAGTATTGTTGCTGACCATGTTCATGGCCATAATTTATCCATCTCCCAATGGCTACTTCTAGCATGATAATGCACCATATCACAAAACAAATCGTCTCAAACTGGTTTCAGTAACATTACAATGAGTTCAGTGCTCTTCAGTGGCCTTCCCAGTCACTGGATCTGAATCCAATAGAACACCTTTGGGATGTGGTAGAACAGGAGAGTCACAGCATGAAAGTGCACCTGAAAAATCTGCAGGAATTACGTGATGCAAACATGTCAACATGGACCAGAATTTCAAAGGAATGTGTCCAACATCTTGTGGAATCCGTGCCATGAAGTGAGTTTCCTCCACTGAGGAAGTACTCAGGAAATCAGACAAATCTGAATGTGTCTACTGCACTAAGATGATGACATGTTAAAACCATCTTTCTTCTATACATAAACGTTTTTTTTTTTTATTATTCATTCATCTTCAATAAGCACTATATGTTGTTCAGGGATGCTGTGAATCTTATCTCAGGAAAACTGGGAATACATCCTGGATGGGACAACACACACATTCACATACTCCTTTACACCTAGGGGCAAGTTAGAGTAGTCAATCCACCTAGTGGCATGTTTTTGGGAGGTGGGATGAAACCAGAGAACCCGGAGAAAACCCACACAGACACAGAGAGAACATGCAAAACGCCGCACAGACAGTAACTCAAGCTCAAGAGTGAGGGACCCTGGAGGTGTGAGTGTGTGACGTTCGCCCACTGTGCCACTGTGACACCTTCATGACACTCTGGTAGCTCTAACTGTAGGTGTACTTTACTCATACAGCTCAAATTGTTATATGTAGGTTAGAGCCTCCTGATGTCTGTCCTTTGCACCAAATTTGCCCTGCAACTTCCCTTCACATAATCCTAAATTGTGATTTATTTGTAAAATAGTATGACACCAGCCTGTTTTAAAGCTTGGTTAAATTTTTTCAATATTTCCTATATTTTCTTTTAGCTTTTTTTGTTCACTTACTGTTGAGCTCCCTCTGTAGAGCTGGTCCCAGCAGGGTGCGCGTAGCTGAGCCTGGTGTTCTCCTGAGGCGAGGAGTGCTTGAGCTTCTGCACAGAGAACTGTAGACCCCACCACCAGTCCATGAAGAGCTGGACGAGTTCACCCTGTTCACACCTGAACACACAAGCTTAAATATGGGTGAAAGTATAAACATTAGGCTCTGCACCAAGCCTGATATGTTAAATATGAATTCTTCTTGCTCAGTACAGCTGTTTGGACACATGGGTGGCATAGAATGGCAGTTGACACCCTTGAAATAAGCCTTGCCATCCCAACAATTCTGACCTTACATCCCATCTCTGAGAGATTTTATTAATTTCAGAACATGCAGACTTAATGAATCGTACCTAGCTCATATTGATTTAAGCCATCATTGTAGCCTTGAGTGTATTTTGACCAACTCCCATTTAGGAACAATAGAGCAACTACGAAGCCAAACGAATAATGTTTTTACAGAGCTAATTGTCAATCAAGGAACAAATCAGATTTAGCAAATGCAGCTTTGTCCTATAATTAGCCAAACCTAGGTGTGCTCCTGCCTTTCTTTGTCTCAAACTGACACAAAATGTTTCTTGCTAAAATAATGCTAACTACCCAGCAAACACAGAATGTTTCCCTAATGATAGTGCTTGGTTCACTGTTGGTTATTTTTTTTGGGAACCATTTCATAACATTCAGGGTACATTCTTTTCTGGTTAACAAAGTCAGAGCTATTCCCGAACCCTCCTGGGAACTTTAAAACACAACCTCCTATTATGATTATGAGACAACTGATGAGGATGTTTGCCAAAGGTTGCTTTTAGGTACTTTTTTTTTTTACTTCAAACTAACGTTCCCATAACCTTCTCTTACTGGAAGTTCATGAAGTTCTCCAGAGGTTGCTTTTAGGTTTAATTTTCATATAGAAACTCATGTTAAATAAAAGCAGCAAGTTTGTGCTTATTCTTGTGTCTCTTGTTATTTGGCCATAGCTCTTCATAGCTCCTACACATCTGTAACTAATAAAAACACAAAATGTACACATGTATTATTATTATTATTATTATTACTAGTACGTTTATACAGTACCTATTTGTGTAGCTTGTTATATTGGAAGGTGAGTGTACCAGTCCTGTCTTATTAGACACAAACATAATGGGAACCTTATGACAACCAACCAGGTCTGTGTCACTGCAGTAACAGGTGTGTCTAAGGCTGGTTTGTGTAAGGACCATCCCAGGGTTAGAGTAATGTTCCTGAGGGGTTCAAATTATTTAAAGGTTACCAGAACGTTAGGGGAACCTTCTCTGAACCATAATATACAATGAAACACAAATGTTGTATATCCATAATGAAAACTTTCACAGAAAACCAACCGAGAACTAAAAAAAGATTTGTTCTCCATAAAGTATCAGAAAAAAAAAAAGTTTCCAGAACATTCTGGCAACCAATAAGCTGGGTTAGCTGGGGTTCGGGTCAGTACAGTAACAGGTTTGTGTAGGGATGGTTCAGAGAACGTTCCCTAACATTAGGGGAATGTTCTCCATGTTAGGTTCCCGAGAGGTTCAAATGTTTTAAAGGTTTCTCCGAACCATCGCGGGTTACCTCAAGGTTATGTAAAAGTTATGTAAACATTAGGGGAACATCCTCTGAACCCTAATACACAACGAAACACACACGAAATACTTTCCTGGAAAACCAGACGGGTCCAAAATAAAATCTGCTCTAGGAACATTTCAGGAACCCAAAACAAACGTTCCCACAACGTTCCACTAACGGGTCACTTTTAGCTGGGTTACTTGGAAAGCTAAACCGATAGCTCTAGCACTGTGAGGTGACGTTAGCTGTCTAAGCTAATTTTGGTTAGTACGGTAGCTACCTGTTGTAGCCGGAGTTTTGGTTACGCTTGTTGTCTGAACACCAGCTACAGAGGTGGAGGTTGATCCAGGACCGGAGCAGGAGCTAGCGCTGTGTGGTGTGTGTGAGCTGGACAGAGGAGACGGGGACGGTGCGCCATCGTCCTGCCGCCTGCGCGGAGCTGCGCTGAAGCTGCGCTCAGAACCGGACAAGCTGCTTGCGCCGGTGTCTGAACTGTATCCGGCCGTTACCTCTTCAGTGCTGCTACGGAGCATTTAGACATCCGCAGTACTTCGTCTGACTGACTTACTTGACGGAAAGCAGCAAAAATTAGTGTAACTGTACGAGTGACGTTAACAATTAGCAGCCAGTGAAGTATTTGGTCCCGTTCAAGAGATCGTGAGGTGTTTGGTTTAGCGCCAAAACTCGGCGCCACCTAGCGGCCAACTTACCTTTCACACATATGAACTTACCTTTCACACATATTTACTTACCTTTCACACATATTTACTTACCTTTCACACATATGAACTTACCTTTCACACATATTTACTTAGCCTTCACACATACGAACTTGTCTTTCACGTATAATTTGTCTTTCACCCACATTTATGTATTTTCCACACATATGAACAAGGGACATGTTGCCATGAATGTGGCTCAGTGGCTCTTCTTTATCACAATATATGTAATAATGTAAATAATAACTAATAAATAATTTTACAATCTTGGTTAAATCACAACTAATCATGTAAAAGTACAACTAGTTATGTACAAGTACAGTTTTACACTTTAAGAATACAGTACAATGTGTCATTACTGTACACAAACATTACATTATGTAAGCTGTGAGAGATGAAAACGCTTCATACAAATGATCATAATCAACAGCAGTGCCGGAACAGCTCCTAAGTCCTAGCAGCCTCAAACTCTTCTTCATCAGATTTTTATTCATATTGGCAGTTATTTTTATGCTAAGGCTCATGCCAACTGCCTTGACATCTCGGAGAAATTATCCTCTTATCTTGGAAAAAGTATTTTCCAAGCCCATGATATTAAAAAGATACCTGATATTGTCTAATATCAATTTCCCCTACTATCAATATCTTAACAAAAACATTTTTTGTTCATATCTGTGAACAAAATGTCTTGTTGCCATAAATTTGTGTTAAATTTAAAAAAAAAAGTTTATGCAAGCTTTTGCATGGCTCATCTGTACTTTTACATCTGCGTCAATACTGCATTTCAGGGTTGATTTAAAAAATATATATATTAATAAAATTAAAAACTAACCCTATCTATGTAATCTATGAATCATGTTTTGTATATCCAAAAGCAACAAATGAAGCACCAAAAAAAAAAAAAAAATCATCAGCTTAAATTATTTCATGCCAGCAAATTTGATGCATTTTCATCTCTCAAAACCTAATTAAATTCTTGTTGATTCTTATTTATTTATTTAAAACAGTTAAACCTTTCTTCTAATTCAAACAGAAGAACTTGAATTCGGCTTGAATTCTCCTTTAATTCATGTCAGTATATGACAGCACTAAAAATATTTTAAAATAAATGGGCTACTCAACTGAACTGGATTTGAGTGGCAGCGTTTTCAAAAATAATTAATGGAAGGATCATATTCTATGAATTATGAGCAAGACCTGCTTTATTCACACTGTAACATTTATGTTCAATAACTGTTTAGTCCATAAATCAGCACAAAAATAAATATGTAATATAGTAGGTGTCACAGAGATCACTCACACCACTGTGACTTCCATCATCACTAAAACCGAGCAACAAGCCAGTGGCACACAAGCTGATTTGCTGTACTTCTGGTTTGTACTCTAGACTACATCTCAGATCTTATATATAGTCTGTGGTTGAATCCCACAGTTGTGCTTAGAGCTCACTGCAGCCCAGTCTTGTTGCTACATGTGAGCCTATTAGTACAGCTACTACAGCTAACATTACAGCAACATACAACAAAAGAAACTGCTGGACATTAAACAGTTTATTATAGATAACACATGCGTTCATGTAAACTGCGCAAATTAATTTTACATATATATATACAAATCTGTTACTACCTTTTAAATGGGGGAGGAAAAAAAAGGGAGTTGGGAAATCAGTTTCTCTCAGCTGTAAAGCAAATCTGTTGCAGTAATCCATTTCTCAAATGTCATACACAAAAATCCAAATCCCAAGAGCATTTGTATAATGCACAACTACACAATCTATACACATACACTATATTACCAAAAGTATTCGGTCACCCATCCAAATGATCAGAATCAGGTGTCCTAATCACTTGGCCTGGCCACAGGTGTATAAAATCAAGCACTTGGCATGCAGACTGTTTTTACAAACATTTGTGAAAGAATGGGCCGCTCTCAGGAGCTCAGTGAATTCCAGCGTGGAACTGTCATAGGATGCCACCTGTGCAACAAATCCAGTCGTGAAATTTCCTCGCTCCTAAATATTCCACAATCAACTGCCAGCTTTATCATAACAAAATGGAAGAGTTTGGGAACAACAGCAACTCAGCCACGAAGTGGTAGGCCACGTAAACTGACGGAGAGGGGTCAGCGGATGCTGAAGCGCATAGTGCAAAGAGGTCGTCGACTTTCTTCACAGTCAATTGCTACAGAGCTCCAATCTTCATGTGACCTTCAGATTAGCCCAAGTACAGTACGCAGAGAGCTTCATGGAATGGGTTTCCATGGCCGAGCAGCTGCATCCAAGCCACACATCACCAAGTGCAATGCAAAGCGTCGGATGCAGTGGTGTAAAGCACGCCGCCACTGGACTCTAGAGCAGTGGAGACGCGTTCTCTGGAGTGATGAATCACGCTTTTCCATCTGGCAATCTGATGGACGAGTCTGGGTTTGGCGGTTGCCAGGAGAACGGTACATTTCGGACTGCATTGTGCCGAGTGTGAAATTTGGTGGAGAAGGAATTATGGTGTGGGGTTGTTTTTCAGGAGTTGGGCTTGGCCCCTTAGTTCCAGTGAAAGAAACTTTGAATGCTTCAGGATACCAAAACATTTTGGACAATTCCATGCTCCCAACCTTGTGGGAACAGTTTGGAGCGGGCCCCTTCCTCTTCCAACATGACTGTGCACCAGTGCACAAAGCAAGGTCCATAAAGACATGGATGACAGAGTCTGGTGTGGATGAACTTGACTGGCCTGCACAGAGTCCTGACCTGAACCCGATAGAACACCTTTGGGATGAATTAGAGCGGAGACTGAGAGCCAGGCCTTCTCGACCAACATCAGTGTGTGACCTCACCAATGCGCTTTTGGAAGAATGGTCAAAAATTCCTATAAACACACTCCTCAACCTTGTGGACAGCCTTCCCAGAAGAGTTGAAGCTGTAATAGCTGCAAAAGGTGGACCGACATCATATTGAACCCTATGGGTTAGGAATGGGATGGCACTTAAGTTCATATGTGAGTCAAGGCAGGTGACCGAATACTTTTGGTAATATAGTGTATATTCACATTTGATATGCATAAGGATGAATGTTATATTTGTTTCATTGCTTACAATGATGACATTTTGTATGTGCAAAAGCTCCACAGAAGGGCTCTGCCCTGGCCTTAAACGTTATTTCCATAAGACCTGTTTTGTGCTACAGATGTGAGGGAATGTCACAAAAGCAAACACATATTAAGAAGCTAACCAAAAAGTTGAAAGTGCTTATGACAAATGCATAATATTAAAACATGGAAACATCAGACTTGTTTTTAAGCAGGTGGAAAATGGACACATTTTAGGCAAACTCCCTGTTATTACAAATCTTTAACAATTTATCAAGAAGGCTTATAGCAGAAACAAGTACATGAGGAAAATGACTCATCAAATGACTAATCAGGATGTAAAAATAAAGGACATAATACAAGTGGCCATTCAGAAACTGTCCATTCCATTTAAATTTTCCCTTATTTTCATTCCTTGTTATAAGGAAATAATGGCATTAAAAAACAATTATAACCATGTTTGGGCAAAAACTAAAGTGAAAACCTACCCTAATATATCACTTTTTTAATGTCAGTATTAAAGGGAATTAAATTAATTAACATTTTCTAATAATCCTATGAAGGCACTACATGTTTTTTGGGCAACATTCAGATTGTTCTGAGTTCTGATTAACTAGGTTGTTCACATCATGCTCTTGACCTAACCCATATGCGCAAAACAATGATTGTGGTTAATGCCACTGACAAAGTGAAATTTAATGCTTAAAAGGTGAGATTAATTGTAGTTAAGATTGCTTAGCCACAAATAGAACAATATATAGTTCTTAAATAAATAAAAATAAAAATCTTTGACAGATTTCAATGCCTGCAGAACTCAAAAAAATGCTCTCAAAATTGAGCATGCAGCTGGAAAAAGAGCACCTTACTTAACAGCAATGTTAAAAGATATGACATGAATTACAACCAAATGACACCAATTAAGTTGATCTTACATCACATGATTAATCTCACCTTTTAAAACATTCTCACTACTTCCTTGCTCTTCTTTCTTTCTGAACAATATGAGCTTTGCAAAGCTGAACAAATAAAGTTACTTATTTGCTGCGTGTGTTGCATGCCACGTTGTTTAATGTTGGATCGCTCTGAGTGAATCTCTAGTTGCATTAAAAATAGGTTTTTAATGCAACTCACAGCCTAAAACTCGCTGCATAAAAGTAACACACTCACACTAAGTACCTGCAAAAGTCAGGCAGTGTGCCCCGTTCATTTCCATGATAACACTCAGAGTTAATTCACATAAATCTTCCAAGATACCAATGATCTGCAGCCAAGATCATGATGAATGTGGAGTTGGACAGACGGAAAAGCTGTTGAATTCCAGGCTAAGGTTGCATTATCACATATCAGATCTGTACCAGATTTCTGCAGCACATATGAAAGTAGCCCAAATTGGAACTGAAAATACAGCATGGACGTAGCCTTGGTGGGATAAGAAAAGCTTACAGAAGTTTACTGACACAAGACTGACAAGTTTTCAGACTAATCAGGTTAATCTACTCCAGTAAAGCCAACATTGCATGTCTCCAGTGCTGCAGCTTTTGAGTCATTAAATATAAGGGACCAGTGCTGCTGATAAAAAAGGAAAATGGTGTTAATCCAGTTTGCCTCAGTCTTTAACAGCTGATCTGAAGCTAGTGCTTTACTGCCATGGTCTCTGTAGAGCAGGTCTACCAGTAGCACAGTACCATGGCCTTAAATAAAACTGTAAGCAGCAAAATGTGGACACGAGGTGCCAACAGGCCAGTACGCCAAGCTGATTCTATCAAGTGAGACTGTGTAGTGCTGGCTTAGCCATATCACCATGTTTGGCACCACCATCAGTCTTAGACAAAAAAAGAAAAACACAAGATCGCGTTGATTACTCTTCTCCCAGACGCCATTTCTGTGATTCTTCCTGGCGAGCGTCTGGGTGAATCTGGTTCCTCATGCCACCCAGTACATTGGAGGTGGCTTCTGTAGCAACAATTAGAGGTTTAACAACAGCAGGAGGAAGCTGGCGTAAGACTCCACCCACTGCACCGGTCATTCCCCTCTGCTCATGTTCACGGGTGGCTGTATCATAAATCGTTAAAGCCGTATCTGTGATGCCCTACAGGAGTACACAGAACACTGTTTGATTTGGAGTACATGTGAGCCACAGAATACATTTTTTTCCCAGGATCAGTAAAAGACAGGTAAAGAAGGGCAGGGCAGCTACATACCTCTTTCACTACACTGTATGCCTTGGCCACACCTTCCCTGAGGTCCACAGGCTGATGAGCCAGTCGAAAATGTGAGTATCGTTTGATCTTTTTGCACTCTCTCTCATCTATCACCGGAGACACCATATCATACGCTGTTTCTGCAGCTGCCTATACCAAACAAAGAAAGTTTCATGGTAAAAATTTTGCTACTTTTTCTTTTTAACTACCAAAAATAAAACAAGAAGAGTGAGAAGTCAGCAATGCAAAGAAGGGAGTTTACCTGGATGGTTCGCACCATGCGATTGGTAAGCTCCAAGGCTGCCATTGCAGTGGAGGTCCCAAATGAGGCAGTGCCTCGCTGAAATCCCCTCACTATCCGCCCATCCTTCCGATATTGCTCTATAGGCAGCCATACTAGATCTCTAATGCCCTGGACTACACATCAGTCAGAAAGAACATTACTAACTGGCACTGGGGGTTCATTATAGCTATCAAAAGATGAAGTTTAAATTCAGAGGAAAGAAGGTTGATTAAATCACAGGTCCATATATCCTACAATTAGCTCTCGTCCCCATCTAGCCATATAACAACTCTTTAATCCCAGCAAAAACTGATTTTAGATCAGGATTATTACCCTGCTACATTTTAAAAATATGGGCCATTATATGAATGTGTGTGAGACAGAAAGAGATGCACTCACCAAGTTGCACAAAGGAGTGTATGGGCCCTACTCCACCAAGCAGTCCGGGCAACTGGTTCTTTTTAATATCACTGAGCCATTCATTAATGGCGTAAGAAAAGAGCTTATCTACACCCAACAGTCTGCAGAGAAAGTAAGCAGGTCTCAGTCAGACTGTCTTATCAAATAGCATTTTTCAGTTAATATTACTCTGGATAGCATATTGTGTGTACAGTAAAACATTAAAAAAAAAAACAAAAACCCTGCACCCTTGTCTGTAGCAGAGTCTCCGCAGTTTGAGTTCGGAGCAGTTCAGCTGGGTCAGTCCAATTACTATGCCAGCAAAAGTACCCTGAAAAACAAAATTGCATTGCTTTATTTAACATTAGACCCATTTTCCTCAGAGCTACACATAGGTGACAAAAAAAGGTAGCTCTGTTATGCTGTTGGAGGTATGATTTGCATTCACTTGTCCCCTTAGAGGGAAAAATCTGTGCAAATCAGTACAACGTTATTCCATCTGATCACCTATCCTATGATGAAACATTCTTATCCTGATGGGAGTGGTCTCACTGAATGGTTGATGAGCATGAAAATGATGTGAATCTTATACTAAGGCCTCTGCAGTCACTAGATCGCATTAAGCAACAATCTATGGGACCGCCATGTTAGAGAGTAGGTCATCAAAAGACCAATTGAGGGTACATACAGTATTTTGGAAGAATGGTGTTCTTGTAGAATCTATGGAAAGGTGTACTAAAGCTGTTCTGGTGGCTTGTCATGGCAGAAAATCTTACTAAGACATCTTTTTTGTTTTTTTTACTTTAATGTCAACCATCTATACATACATTGTCTGCAAAGAGCCTAAAATATATGCTCTATCTATGTAAAATCATACAGCCCTGAGAAGTCTCAACTAAAGGAATTTCATAACAGAGTGATATAAGAGGTTGACATAGAAAGCACACCTGCTCCATGGCCATGTGTTTCCCATGATAATCTAGTCGGATTGGCACCTCAGAAGTGAACCTGAACTCTCTGAAAGAGAAAAGCATAAACTAATATGTAGATTATCATCAATAAGCTCTGGGATATAGACTAACTGCCAAGTAAAATAAGCACTTTATGAGAATAATCACAAACAGAGGCATAGATACACACCTAAAGAAAATAGGCTGGTCAGTATAAGATGTGGCGGTAGACTCATGCTCAAGGCCATTCTGACTGGTACGGGTTTGGGTGGGCACAGAGATGATTGGTGCAGAGCCCTGACCTGATCCTCCACTGGATTTAGAAAATGTGCATGCTACCTCTGGGCCAGAAGGCTTTTTCATGGATACACACAATGCTACAGAGAAAAATAAAACTTCCATAAGCAGAACATCACTACAGTAGATAACATAAAACAACCAGCAGATAACAACCAAAAAAGCGTTGGAACAATAATTATCTACAACATAGAGATCAATAAATTCATATTATGCATATTGAGGCTTACTCTCTGGTTCTGGTGGGGAGAAGAGCTCTACCTCTGTAGCCAGACTGGTAAAGAAATCCTTCAGAAAGAACAGAGCATCCTGCAGGAAAAAAACATCTGCTGTTTGTGCACAAAACAAACTGATGATTTATATGTGCTGGTGTAAAAGGTAACAGTAACAAGCTTCAGAAACTGTCAGAACTCATAATGATGAATGTCAGTGGGTGACAAAGGTTACTGTTTTAATGAAACTGTACCTGGTCAATGTTGAGACGAAGTGGCATAAGGGAAACACGCAGGCAGCACTCTTGTGGAGCCTGACCTGCCTCTGGACGCATGTGCAACACTCTGACTGTTAGCTGCAACACAACAACACACTCATGAAAACAATGCCTGTCAAATCCAAATCTACTGCATGCACACAACGTTTCATACTACTAGTTTTCTGGAAATCTAATGTTTAGAAATACAGGTCATAAAGACTAAACTGGAATGAGCTATGTTCACTGGTCCAAACTGATCCATCCCATGTCTTCTACTCTATCAGCTCCATCCCTCACAGGAGGTATAGAGTGCCAAGGCGCAAACATATCTGGCTCAAGAACTCATTTGTACCAGTTTCTATTAAAATTCTCAATTAAAAACATCTAGGGAACTGTGCAAAACTGCCTGAGATGCAATATGGTGACTATATAAGTCAGGCTGTTTGACTGTGTAATTTGTTGTTTTAAACTTTTATTGTTTTAATGTTGTACATGTAATGTATTGTGTGTATAATTGTATGTACTTCATTGGACAATGAAGTACATATCTAAATCTTAATCACCATGTTGGAGTGGGCTTTCCTGGGCATCTCTTTGCTGGAGTACAGATAAAGAAACTTGTTCATCATGGAGGAGGCCAGTCTGTCTCGTATCTCCAGGTCCTGCACTGAGAATACCTGTCTGGATACCGGCTGTTCAGCCAGTGTGCCTGTCTCTGGGCCCATCAGGGGGTAGACTTCATGTTGGAACCGTACCTGAGACCACATGCAAAGTACTTTACTGTGGTAAGTTTAATTAATACTATCAAAGACAGTTATTTGTTAAATTTACACTTGTGTCATTTATATCATGAGAAAGCACTGAGGTAATGAAAGGAATTCTTGAAATGTTGTGACTTGTCAGGTTTAAATTTGTCATGTCAGGTTTAAATTTGTCATGTCAGGTTTAAATTTGGTCCAACTGACCTTGCTGAGCTGGATCTCCATCAACACATCTGGATTCCTTCCCCAACCTCCCCCAGAGCGAGAGCCACTGCGAGCCTGTCTTACTGGTGTTTGAGAGGGGGAGCTGTGAGGAGTACCCCTAAACATACACAGACACACCACAGGATCCTTTTTGAGCTACTCTTGCAAATTTAGGAATTCAATTTTTTTTGTTACCACTACATACAAATAGCACGCATTACACTCAGACATCACTGGAGAACACCACTACTTCCAAGACGTCATGATAGAAGTGATGGTGCAACACCCACACCCTTACCCTCGACTGCGGGCTGGAGAAGATGAGAGCAGTCCGCTGCCAAAGTCCTTTCCTCCGTAAAGGTGCCAGATCACAGAGATCTCCTTAACCAGGTACCTCACTTCAGGCACAGGGAAGTTCAGTGGGCCCCTGCTAGAAGTGCTGCCCTCTAGAGGCTCACTAAAATGGTTGTCCAGCACCAAAATGGGCTCGGTGGTCAGCTTCTTTACCACTGGCTCTTCATCCCTTCCCTGATATACAACACAAGCCACATACACTCAAATATACTGTAATTTCAAACACACTACATGTCTTGAGTGGTGCAACAGAAAACCATTCACCCTATTGCCATCTGTGGTCAAGAGTCCAAGAGAGCAATATCAGCCCTACTTTCTGGGTGAGGAGGGATGGCATTACACTCCCCCCTATCACCCTCCCTGGTTGGTAGCTGCATCATGACAGAGGAGTGCCAGCTATAGCACAAGAATTAGCAAATGTCCAAATTGAGAAGAAAATGAAAAGAAAAAACTTTAGCTTTAAAGATTCCGTATTCCACATCAATTGCTTTAATCTGTTCAATAAAGAAAAAAATCTCAATCAAACTGCCTAAGCATATAATTCAATCGCATTTGCTATGGTCAGAAAATGTTTATACTGCATTTCATCAAAACAAACATTTATTTCCTTGAGTATGTGTTAGATGGGGGCGGGGGCTTAATTTTGCACATGCTACTAAGTACAGCAGATACACAGTAGACTGTCTCACCATTGCTCTAAAGCCTGGAGTGTCCAGGATGCAGAAGTCATCAGAGTCATGGTGTGTGCTGGGGCCAGGGGGAGAGATGAGGGGTGAATGCAGTATGGGGTAGGCTTGGCAAGGATCCTGGCCCACAGTGCCACTCTCATCGGGAAAGAGGAAGAGATCAGAAAGTGGTGGGTCTTGATCACTTGTTTGATCCACATGTACACCTACAGAGAGGAAAATCCACTGGTCTTATGTATAACATACATGCATTGGACATTTGACTGAAAATGTGAGATTGCAGACTATTATTATTATTATTATTATTATTATTAATATTATTATAAGTAAATAACTAATAATATAAACATCTCAACTCCTATTCAAGAATGTATCCGTATACATATAGGACAGTGATGAAACTCCACTGACTCTAGGTGAAGTTACACAGTGACGTAAATCAGAGGGAGCTCCTAACCATTGGACTGCAAGGTCTGACTCTGCAGGGAGTCAGTTTCCTCCATGGCGTCACTCATCAGATCCTGCAGCATCTGCTGCTCAGCGTCAGGAAGCAGGGGGCCATGGGACTGGGGCTTGCTCAATAAGTCCAGCTGCAGAAGGGAAAAAGCAACTGAATCACACAACTGCTTATTTTACACAATGTCACTCTTCATTATTGACAGGTTGGGCTGTTAATTTACTGTCAATTTGATGAAACCACTTATTCAAGGATTTTGGGTAGTTATATTAAGCCAAATTTGTCCTCAGACTGTGCCTAAGATAATACTATGAGATGCTTTGTGACCTTTGCTCTTTGTTTGGTGCTGCCACTCTTGCTCTCCACCCTGGATGGAGGCAGCAGGTCTCCATAGCTGGCAATGTACTGGATGAGGTTCATAAGTGCAGCACAAGAGTCCGAGCAGGTCCGAATGTGAATGACATCGCTTGAGCAGCGCAACTCAAACCTCGGTTCTGTCTAAGTCACAGAGAAAGAGATAGCAGTTAGGCAGTATGGAAATTCTAGTGAAGAATTTAACAGCTCAAACTAGAACGCAGATCCTATTTTCTTCTACTTTTTAAATGGTTTAGTTCTGTTTATGAATATTAGCTGATAACCAATACTGATTTGAGACTGACAACTTCATAATAACTGAGCCATCTGTCTGCAAATTATGCAAAAGGAGTGATCAGCATGTGAGTCAAAAATATCTAACATTTTAAAATATGTCAGCAGATTGGATTTGCTAATCTGTGTCCAATCTGACCTGATACTGATCCAGCATATCGGGCCAGTTTGGTACATTAATAATTAAAACATTTTCATAGCTTGATTGTAATTCCAGGCCCATTTTTGAAGAACTTAGTCTTCTCATATTTAGATCTTTTCCATCTAAATATGAGAAGACTAAGTTCTTCAAAAACGGGCCTGGAATTACAATCGAGCTATGAAAATGTTTTAATTATTAATGTATGTTGGTAGATCTTTTCCATCTACCAACATACCTGACCTAGGTTCAGTAAGGCTAAGTTCACTAAGACATATGAATTGAACCCTGGTGCATTTGCCCTATCAAGGCAATTCGTTTAGGAAAGTGAGAACACAGCAATTCCACTCTGATGTGAACCGAAGTTATCGGTCAACCCAAAAGCAGGAAGTGAAACAAATATGCCTGTATTTTAAATCACGGGCAAGATTTTTTAGAGGTAAGCTGCTAAACCAATACACGAGGCGCACAGAGCTGAAGTGCTGAAGAAAAGTCATGTGTTGTAGACAGCTGGACCAAAGAACCAATCATTCAATCAATCAATCAATCAATAAATAGATAAATGTTGTATGGTACATCAAGGCTATTTAATAACCTATTTATCTGTTATATTTTTTAAGTATGAAAGTCTACATTTCACTGTCACATTAACTGTGTTACTGTAATGCAAGGCATGTCTTACTCTCTCCCCATCTGTGCTAGGTTTGACTGCTGTGATCCTGAGTTCTAAAGTTCCCATGTCTACCACCTGCACATAGTCTGGATAAAAAAAGACAGCATAAATCACTTCTCACATCAGTACAGAGACTATTTTCCTGTTTCTCTCTTGGTTTAAACATGGACCTACAACTCCTCACCTCGGGCCAGGTTGACAGACACAGCATTACTTTTGTCAGACAGAAACAGCGCTGCTTCATCAAGAATGATTCTACGAGACCAAAAAAAAGACGTTATCAATCAGTGGTATGAGGTGTGGTTGGTAGAGCATATCAGGACTTTACGGTGAATACACAGTTATCCTACCTGAGACAGGAGGAGGAGTGGTCCAAAGACACACTGCTGGAGATACTAAAGGTCTCCACTGTGAGCAGAGATCTCACAGGCAGATACAATGGCCTGGTGAGATCCAAAGAGGACGAGTCATGTTTTACACAGCATACTACTAATGCTCATATTTATACACGGCAAAAAATATATACATTTACATCTACGCAGATAACACATAGCTTTACAATAAATTTCACCTGTAATCCAGGGAGCAGCTCCACAGGTGTAGGTGGAGGGTTGTAAGATAGGATGGAGGCGTATAGCCAAGCACAGGCTCATCTGTCACATTCAGAAAGTCTACTATCTACAGATAAAAAAGTCAATATTTAGTCATTATGTCACTAAGCCACATCTGCCCTGTATTAACAATGAATTATATTAAATTCATAACTTGGAGAATGTTTAGTGTATAATGGAGTCATTACCTGGTCATACCAACCCAGACTAGAAGGCACAACTCTATGCTGAAATGTGGCCGCTCTCACTCCAACAGCAAGCAGAAACTCCTGAAAACAATCTCAGATATTAATCCACACTGACCCATAAGAATATGGATAGAACAGAGTAAAAATGAGTATTAAGAGAAAATACACACAGACAGAAATACATTTACCTTTACATTGCGCTCAGCACTCTGAGAAGAAATCTTGAGTGCAAGGGATAGCATACTTTGAGGCTCCACACTCAGTCCTTCTAAGGGAGATGCTCTTTCTGCCGCAGACTCACACACATACAACACAGGCTCCAACCAGTGAGGGCGCGTTCTACAAGGCAACTTCACGTCCCACACAGGGACATCTCCTTCTACTGTGCCTGACAAGTGTCACGCACATTTGCACAAAGCACATCACACACAAACATTAAAATTTTTTAATATATGCCCCTCATGTTAGCATGGGAATCACAAGTCAACCTTAAATTATACTGATTAAGTCTGAACAGGTGAAGATCTCATAACCATAAGTGCACACTTTTGCAACAGACAATGTTTACTCCAGAAATGTAAAACAGAATCTGCCAAAAGAGCATACTGATATCTGTCTGCAGTATTGGTCTTGGTTACCTTGATGATAAAGGCAGACTGTAGAGGTGTGGAAACAGACATAGTGCTGATCTTTATAACCCTCGTACTGTGTCACACTGAACAGAACTCCATTCTTCACCTCCATCCAGAACTCCCCATGTTTATTCTTCAGCACACTTTTATCTGATTGCTGGTCAAACACAACATTAATAGCAGACTGAGTCTCAATACTCTACATATTCTACATTATTAATATAAAATAGAACATTTCATCAAGTTCAACACTGGTGTATAAAATGTCATCTGAGAATGCACTACTTAACCAACTTTGATCAAAATGGCCAATCCGTGTGGTTACAAGGTAGGTGTAACTAATAAAGAAGCCCCTGACAATTACAGTCAATTTACTAATCAAAATCAGTTACAGTCCATGTACCTTAGCCTCTGTATGCAGTGCTACAAGACAGTGATTAACAGATAGCAGAACAGAGAACAGGCTCTGCGAGTTCTTAGACTGCATCTTATTCTTCCTCTTCTTCATGTTCCTATAGCCCAGCTCAGCCGGAGTGTAGTATGGTAGAGTCTCCTCTTCTGAACCACTTTCATCTTCTACAAACACACAGAACATCATAGGCTGAGAACTCTCATATAGCAAAAATGTGAAATTCACCATAAGAAACAGTAAAGTTAACAAACTTTGACTGTAAACATCACGGAGCAGCATCAAATTTGATGGATGGAAGAAGTCAATAAGCCCTTCCCTGATTGAAATTGTACAGTATCATAGCAGGAAAACAGAGCTCACCCTCAGGGCCAAGAGATCTGAACTGACTGAAGCTATCCTTGTTGTAGGTGCTGATTAGCTGGCTGGCTACAGAGAGGCCGCCCCCATATGGCATGCTCTCCACCGTCTCCACTGGTGATGGGGCTGTAGGCTCCCATAACAGCAGATCATTGTTAATCCTAGCAGTGCAAAATATATTTATTTTAACAAACACACCAGTTGAAGAACTGTTATTTTAAGGGCTATTAAATAAAAATCACAAAAACATGACAAGTATATTTTATATTTGAATACCTGTTGTGTAGTTTCTCATAGAAGGCCTTATTAGGTAATGATATTTGCACATTGGGGAAAAACAGTTCAAGAATGTAACGGGAGTTGCTCATGGTTTTCTCCTGGAATTCTGTCATCTCCACTACATCTCCTGGGATGACCATCTGACACGAACACAGAACCATAGTAATTAAAGGAACCCGTGTTGGAGCAATAGACATGAACACAACTTTAAAAAAAATATTTAGATACATATAATCTTGTAATATTCCTCTTTCACTTACTTCTTCATTCTCATACATGACACGTCGTGAGGAAAAGGGGGAAGGCTCAGGTTTACCAAAATCACACACATCCTTCAAAGAGTGGGCAGTTCCTTCCTCCTCCTCCTCTTCCTCCTGCGAATGTCCTTCAGCACCTTCCTCTTCCTCTTCAGCCGTAACCCGCTCCAATATGGAGTGCACAACCATGGGGTTCACCTTCAGGACCACTCTACAGAGAGAAAGACAGGGAGCGTTTCATAATTCAAAAGCATTTAACCAAATGCACCTGACCCAAAAGTTCTGTAGAAGGGCTTTGCTCAGTACATTTCTGAAGTACTATACCTAGGCCAATCAAATTTGCCACTGTCAGAAGAGGTCATGTTCTCTTCCATAGTATGTGACACACGTAAGAACCTGGATGCATAGTGATCTTTGTCATTCTGGAATGTACCTGAGGTTTTAAAAAATAGCATAGTTAAAGCAGTTTAAATATTCAACATTTGCCTGTAAAATTTGTTTTTAACAGATCTAGCGTATCTAGATCTGTTTTTGTGAGCACATATCAAGTCCTACAAATAAAATACTCTTATCTTTAGAAATATGGAAATGGTTACATAAGATGTTGTTGAGTAGACGGTTGTATTGAATTCATTTCTAAGGTCGTACCACTGAGCTCCTTAAAGGTAAGTTCTATCTTGGTCTGCTCAGGTGAACTATTTCCACTGAACTCAGTTTTGAGCTCCAAGTCCTCCAGCTCTAAGCGCAACACCTCCTTTTGCAGGGATTTTTTAAACCAAGGGCCCCTTTCCTGGTCTGAGCGCAGGTCTGGGATGGGGAACCGTACCACCAGCACAAGATGAGGAGCATTCACAGACACCGACACCAAACAGTGCGCGGGACTGCGGCTATCTTCCAGAAAGACCTCTGCAAAAGCCTTGTGCTGGAGGCAACAGAAATATATATTAAACATTACACAAACTAGCATAAAAGTAATACAAACAGACCTACAAGAGCAAGAAAGGAGTGATTAAAGATGCCCTTACTAGGCTAACATGCTTGTTATAGGATGTGTACATGTGAGAGGCCATGGTTTCAGTGGTGGCCAGTTTCTGGGGCTGAAGCAGGGAGTGGAGGCGGTCCACGATGCTGATGTCACACTCTGAGCGAGCCTTACCCAGCTCCACCTGAAACTCTGCTTTACGGGGCATGGTACTCAGACGCACCTGCCCACCCTTAGAGGAGTGATAGACACAGAGAAGAAGAGAGGAGAATGAGTGTGTATGTATATATGGTGAGACCATCAACGTGTATCTAGCAAACAAATCTAAACAACATATGCCTATTATATTATTACTGCCTACGTCATGAACCTGTACATCATACTAGTATACATTAAAGTGGTACACCACTATATATAAAGTCACAGGGTCATGCCATTAGGCACTTAAAATGTACAAGACTGTCAGATCATCTGCCAGTAGTTGTTAACTGCTTTACCACATGCTTACCTGTGGACCTCTGCGTTCTGTTAACTTGTAGAACAAATGAAGGCAGGTTTGGGTAGGGGAATCACAGCTGGTAGCAACATCAAATGTTAAGAGCTGGTGTTTGAAAGACAGTAAAAAAAAAAAAAAAAAAGACAGATACCAACATCTTATTCAGCAACTGGCTAACAAACACGGAGTAGATTTTGACATTATGAAGAGGAGAAATAGGGCACCTCTGTGTACTGCACTCCACTCTGCACAGTGCTTCCCCGATTCTCTGTGGGGTAGAGGCATTCCAGCAACTCCATACACTTCAGGGACAGATCCGTGCTGAGAGTGCGCAGACTGGAGCCCTGACAATGCTCATACGTCACCTTTAACCCCTGACCTATGAACCTGGGGAGAAAGACACATGTATTACAGGTGTATGGTGTAGGAAAGCTTGGGGAAGAATATTAACAATATTACTATCTCTCTTTTATTTGAAAATAGCGAAAGTAAGATTTCTTGCCATTTGAATATATCACATTCCTTCAAATGCATTTGATTTAATTACTTATAAGATATATTTGAATGTATCTGAAAAGTATCTGAATGTGTTGAATATTCATCTCAATAACTGAATATTCAGTCTAAAATTTTCTACAGCCACAGATAGAACAAACAATTCTAACAAATTTATTGTTCAAACTGTGTTTTTTTATTTATTTAACCATTGTAATGTTTTTGTCACTGAAATTTAACTAGATTTTAGATTTTATAGAGATACAAATCTCCTTCCATGTGTCTTTGAATAGGAATAATTTACTTATGCTGAAACCCAATTGGCATTTTATTTACTACATATGTTCACTACACAGAGAATAGCATTATGATACAGTGTTTTAGTAGCTACATAGTGTACATACTATACAACTAATAGAATGCTATTTGAGGTTCAGCCACAGAAAAAAGATTAAACCAATAATAAGCACTTGTTGGAAAATGTTTTACATCTACATATATATATACACATACTATGTTCATATTTTAGACTTTATTATGTTTTTAAAAAGTGATACATGTTTATTTAAAGCTCTTACCCCATATAAAAGTCATCTGGTGAAAAATGTTGGATAGACTAAAAGTAGAACTTGGGTTTGAACATTCAAATGTGTTTTGCCTATGAATATGTAAGTATTATAAAAAAAATATATATATATATATAAAAAAAAATCAAACAGTGTTTACACAGTGGCATTCGCTCTGACAATCCTGTGGCACGGTGTCATCACCAACAATGCTGTATACTATATAATTAATAAGACTGAACAGCGTATAAAGCCCACCTGAGGTGGTCATGTGGGCAGGCCTGGTCAAAAACAGCTCGTGCTTGGAGGAATCCTCTTAGATGTAGCTGATCATTAGCCATCATGTGGAAAAATTCAGAGGCCATTGGTGCAAGAGGGCTGAGAGTTGAGTCTGGGGGTGGGAGAGGATCGATGTGCAGCACAGATAGGCAGAGATTGCCCACCGTCAGCCTGAAAACTAGCTCAGGCCTGGACTCGTCACAGTGGCCCTTAGACGAATGAGCTAGAAATAAGGAAAGCAACTAATTTAATTTCTGATTAATATAAACCCTTTCTTTACAATATAAATTTCTGGTATTAGACTCTGTAAGAACCTGTGAGCAAACAGCAGTAGATATGATGTGCCAAAAGGATGTTTCAAAATGTTGAATGTTTTTTAAAGATTGATCCTCTTGGGGGAAACAGAATAAGCTGCAAAACTATATTATGCAAAAGTCCTATTATGCAAAAGTAGCACCAGTGCTGCAATCATTTGCTGTCTGGAAGACTTACAGGTCTGTCTGGGCAGGTTATGTGGGCACTGAGGGTCTCTAGAGAACAGGGGTGTTTCGTGACTTTGTTTCTCCTTTTGTTTAGGCAAATCCAGGTACTCATCCCACACAGTCTGAAAGACATTTCATAACACTCAACACAACCGTTTCTATTATACTTATGCTCTGTTATTTTACATAGAAATGAGCTCATTATGCTATTTAGAGCGGATGACTCACAGCTGCATTGCCAGAGGGTGACTCCCCCAGAGAAGTGGAGTAGTTGCTGTTAAGAGACAGATCCAAGTCTACAGTGGGTGGGTCTCCAAGAGGGGGCAGAGATGATAGGCTGTGTGACATGTCCATGTCAGCCATGGAGAAAAATACATCTTCTGCTTGAATGATAGAAAGATGTACCAGTAACAAAGTAAATACCATACAGAAATATTTCACTTGACAAATATTTAGGCTGACAATAATCTTAAGGTACACAGCCAAAAGACAAGTTAAAGTTAGAACTCACCTCTGCTTGACACTGTCCTGGGGGTTTGGCTCTCAAACAAGTCTTGTTCAGTACCAGCAGTCATTGGCTCCTTTTTTAAGCAGCGGTTAAGCTCCATGTGGAGACGGTACTCATCTTCCTGCTGCATGGGACGACTCTTTCTGTCCTTAGCCAAGCCAGACCATTTCTGCCCCGCTACACAAACATACACAAAGAGCCATTCAGCTGAAGTAGGAAATGGTGATCTAATACAGCTTGTGTGTGCACTTTAAAAATTCACAATCCTTAAAGACATACCTGAGCTAGAGAAGACTCCAAACATATCCAGTAGCAGGTGGACTTGCCGTGGTGAAAGCAGCATGATCAATGAATCAATCTGTCCTTCAATGTCCAGCTGAGAAAAGGCCAAATGTCAATGCTTAGCAACTAGGTCCAAAGCCCTATGGCAGGGGTGCTCATTACATCGACCAGTCGATTGACCAGACATCCACTGGTTGATCTGCTTAATAGGTCAATGTTGAACCCCGGTGTGTGAGGGTGTGGAGGAAGACTTTTGCTGAGCTCCAGGCTCGTGTTTGTTCAGTCCGCACTTTTCAACACTCTTTCAACTACTCAACCAACCCAAAACAACTCAACTAAAACGGGTCCGTCCCAGACTCGCAGCTTTCGCTCCATCAAGTTCAAGTTCACGCTTCGCAGCATGTGGGTGTGTGTGCATGCGTGCGTGCAAGCTCCTCCAACTATGTCGCACACTCTCTTTGTGGTTACGGCAGTTACTGAACGCACAAAGAGACACAAATAAGTAGACTGGCGGTAATAAGACACAAGTGAGAATCATCACGCGGTACCTGCCGGTTAGACCCGCCTCCTCTCCGTCCACCGTTGACGCTTAACCACGCCCCCACTGCTGTATATTACTTTTGTGATTTCTTTGAATGAAAATTGATTGCATAACATTATTTGAATAAAACAAATCTCAAAAAATTATTTATCAAACTTATCTCCAATTTCCCAGTTTAGAGTGCACATGCTTTTTTTACATGGTGGATTCTACCATAGTAATATAAAAAAGTAGATCTAGTTTTATGGCATTTGGGTTTGTTGAACTAATCAGTTGGACCATATACACTATACGGCCAAAAGCCTTACCTCACACCCATATGTGCCAATTCCAAAACCATCAGTATTAACAGGTAGTTGGTCCCCCCTTTGCTGTTATAACAGCCTCCACTTTTCTGGGAATGCTTTCTACTAGATTTTGGAGTGTGGCTGTGGGGATTTGCCCATTCAGCCACAAGAGCATCACTGAGGTCAGGCACTGATGTCATGCGAGAAGGCCTCGTGCACAGTCAGCATTCCAGTTTATACCAAAGGTGTTCAGTGGGGTTGAGGTCAGGGCTTTGTACAGGCCACTCGAGTTCTTCCACATCAGCCTTTGTAAGCCATGTCTTTATGGACCTCGCATTGTACAAAGGAACATGTTTGGGCTCCTTAGTTCCAGTGAAGAGAAATATTAATACTATAGCATACAGACATTCTAGACAATTGTGTGTTTATAACTTTGTGGCAACAGTTTGAGGAAGGCTCACATATGGGTGTGATGGTCAGGTGAACACACACTTTGGGCCATACAGTGTATATATTCCATACTCAATACTACATTTCAAAGATGCTATCACATTATAGAAAACGGATTATCCTGAAGAAAGAGAGTCTGCATTTTAAGATATTTAAGATATTATGCAGGTGCAGACCAGAGTACTTATCAAAACCAAGACATGTTTTTGAAGAGCAAATAAAATAAAGTTTGATAATACTGTGGGGTTCCAGACCTTGGCTCCCGGCATGGCTTCATTCTGCTTCAGGACCAGGGACAGCTCCAGTCTGCCACTAAGGCAGCCCACCTGCACAGGTTCAAAAGGTGTGCTGGCACATACAGGCTCTGTGAACTGTGGGTGAGGCTCACAGATAATTTTTGGATTCCAGCTTGGGGATAACTTAGGCTCAGTTTCCTGTAAATTCAACAAATGAGGCAGATATATGAAGACATGAACAAGCCCAAAATCTATGAAAATGCCAAGACAAATTTTTATAAATATTCAATTAACTACATCTGCAACAATACATGTTTATGTGTATAATCAGTGTCAGAATAAACTCACCGACTGAGTGGGGGATGATTTGACACTGGCACGGGAAGTCTCAGAAAACTCATCCCAGAAAACATTTGCACCCTCCAATGTCAGGTTTTTGTGTGCAAATGTGGTGGGCTGGTGGATGTTTACACTTGAGCCCTCTTCGGCAGTTTCATCACAGTAAACCATCCTAAGTAGACCAAGGCACAAGAAGTTTTTTTTTTAAACAACTCACATTAGGGCAGTTATTTGATGGCATACTTCAAAGCAGCATGCTGACCTTTAAGAAGGAAAATATTAGAAGGTATTCAGAGACTGACAATGTAGCTCTAACAATTAAAGATTACATAATTTACTTTAATAATAAAGCAGAATTAGGATAATTTGAGCCTATATGAACGGTCAACTCTTTTGTTAACATGCACAATGTCCAGCTACCATGTGCTTGCTTGCTCTATCATCCTGGATATAGACTGTTTGTTGTTCAATCTTTTGGCTCTGGTAATGTGCACCACAATTGGACTGTTATTTCTTGTTATACCACAGCATGTTTGAATGTTCGAATATGGTTGCTCAGAAGGTATGTATATACAAGCATGGCTTGCAGAGTAGTTTCAGCTTTAACATGAATGATACATTAATTGTGATATTAATGTCTTCGTTCTAATTATTGTTTCTATAGTAACAGCTCACACACAAGGACATAAGACTAATAATCAATGAATTTTAAAAAACGTGTAACAAACTAAAACATATAATCGCTGATGTGGTGACTTTTTTTTTTTTTTTTTTTTTAATTTTTTTTTTTTTAGAAGATATTTATTTAAAATTTATGGAAGGAATCGGTTGTAAGCACTTTGTAACATTCGAAGTTTCCCAGTTCAGGAGAGGGGTTTTTGCTTTCTGGTGTGTGCAAAAATCCCAGGAGTTCAGCAGTTTCTGAAACACTCAAGCCAGCATGATGCCATGGTCATGCCACGGTCAAAGTCCCTGTAATTAGATTTTTTCCCCCATTCTGACATTTGAAATGAACATTAACTGAAATGCTTTACCTGTATCTGCGCGATTTTATGCACTGTGCTGCTGTCACATGATTGGCTGACTGGATAATTGCATGAATGAGCGCGTATACAGCTGTTCCTAATAAAGTGGTCAGTGCGTGTATGTTATGCTGTTCCTACAGTTTACCTTTTGATTCTGATTTCAAGGGCAATTCCTGTTTTGGAATTTTCTGGAACATGTTCAATCTTGAGGACTGTATCCAAAAATGTGACCTTGACTCTTCTCAGAACTAAAGAATAGAAAATGAACATTTTAACTCACTCAGCAGCAGGCAACTAAAAAAGCTGAACCACCACCTGTCATCTTGTTAATTATTTATACAAACTTCCCTTGAAACAAGCTGGTCTATAACTAGATTTAGACATTCTTGCTATATAAAGTTAAAACAACACATAAAGGCCTGACATTCCACATAAATTTTATCATTGTTATATATGTATGCTGAATCTAACTAGAAAGAGTGGAAATTTATAATAATAAAATAAGGTCAATGGCATATGACTGATTTTACTGAGAATGCATGGGCTGGCACTCCATGACACATTTGGAGCAGAATTCAGCACCTGTCTCTATTGTCTCAGCAAACTTCTCTAAACCCTCCAGAGGTTGGAAACTCTCTCCCAGGTCATCGGTTAGTCTCTGACTCAGACATTCCTTCGCCAGCTGCATACTGCTAGTCATGAAGCTAGACCAGTACATAGGCTCCATACCAGATGCTAAACACAGACAGATAAAAGGATAAAGATGTGAAACCAACACACCACAAAGCTTATATAAGCCTTCAATAATTACTTTTTCAATGATGTAGCAATCATGCCACTTACTCATACGAGGCCTTGGCCTGAAAACCATTTCCAAGCCTTTGACTTCCAGAGCACAGTTGTCCTGAAGCAGTGAGGCCCATGGTACAGTGAGGGAAATGGCCTGGATGAAGCCCTCAGTCACTTCAAATGGAGCATCCACCGACTCCAGAATCTCATTCAGTGACTGCAGGAATGTCACACAAGGTCATGAGCCATATTGGTTTATTTTGCATGTGTTTATCATAATCATAATAAAAAACACTGCTGCACTTATAATCTCCTGGTAGAGGCTACAGCATCACTTGTCATGCACAATAGTACCTGGTGGTGACATTTCCTCCTGTCACACTGACACTTACCCATTTGTCCAGTGGCACTTGTGCAAGTGAACCTTTGCCTTGGTAGAGGTCCACACTAAGCTGGTCCAAACTCAGTTTTTCTTGGAGGAAATTGCCTAAGTACCGATGCAGCAGGTATCGGCAGGCCCGCTTTTTAATGGACTCTGAAAAAGGCCACGGCATTGTGTCTGCTTCGAGAACTCAGCCTGCGGAATACCAAAGAAGAGCTTAAGCTAGGAGTGTGCTTCCATGGAGAAGACGCACAGATATGGTTGATTTTGAGAGTGCTCTTTGAGCAATCATTCTGTAGATTGTAATATCCAATAGCTTCGGTGGTTTAATGCTGTCCTCCCATGTGAAGTGAAGTGGCATGACAGTCCCAACTCAGGTGGCAAAAAATATGTGAAGAAACAGCACCTAGACAATGACAACAAAGAAATCTGTTATTCTAAAGGCATTCTGAAATCTAACATTTTCATATTATCTAAAACTGCACAGCAAAGTCATAATTTAGTGAGCTGAAGGCTCAGAGGAATCTGGCGCTCTTGGGTTGTCAACTCTACTCCCTATTGACTTTCAATAAAAGTTTTTCATTTGGTAAAATGAAGTGAACACATTAAAATAAAGTGCAGAACAATGCTGCCATATAACTCTCCAGTTAGCACAACACACCTCACATTCAGACATATCAAGTAAAAATAAAGCCACTAACCAGACTCGAATATTTTTCTGGCAATGCGTCAAGAGAACACAACACCTCATAGCTGAGTTGATGTCCAACAACTTGCTTAACTTTTTTTTGAGGGTGCAAACATGATATGCTTCAGAAACATTGTTTAAAAAAATGATAATGATATGGCTGCACAGAGTCCTGTCCACAGAAATTAAGTTACTTTCAATTAGTACGTATACACGCTCTTACCTAACCAATCAGCTCACCATATTTTGCCATCACATTATGTAAGCTACTACATTATGCCCCAGTTAATTGGTTTTCTCGGCAACCAAAACATGGGACTGGGTCTTCCACTTGCCCCATGGGATGGCTAATGAATTTATGAATTACCCTCCCCTGACTGGGGATTGTTGCCAGTTATTTGTTTTAGTGTATGCATACAGGAGCTCAATATATTCTTCATGCCATTACATAATGTGTGATCTGTTAATAACTGTTAACGGTTGTTACATTTGTCTTTGACACAAGGACAATTGTAGCAATCGTGTGCAGAAAACTATGGTAAACTATATACATAAATAAATGTCCTAATTTTGTTGGTAGACAAACAAAATAAACATTACATTAGAAACCCATCTAAGGTTTGTGTGTGGTAAAGTACAGCATCACCTCACTGTGCTGCATTTCTGTGAGACTGCAAATTAGACAGCATTTCAGTCATGTCAGTCTACATTTCAGAATTTTAATCTAAACAACACACACTACTGTACAGATTTAAGAATAACAACACACTGACTGTGAAAGAGCTAAGAGAGCTGCTCACTACAGCAATAGCACGGATATGACGTGCTTATGTGTGTGTTGTGCAGAGCTGCTTAGTGCTCAGTGTGAACACCAGCATTAGCGCTCAGCTAGCAGCTCTGTCTGACACAAACCCAAGCACAAGCCAGGAGCCACCGGCGTCTGCGCACTTCTGAAGACATGACAGGTAGCTGTCCTGCTAGCCAGCTAAGCTAGGCTAAGACAAGCCTTTCATTAATCATGGCGAATTAAGCATTTGGTTAATAATGAAATAATTCACCTGGAATATCCTCCAAATTAGTGGCAGCGTGTTTTTCCCAGATTGCATCAACTACTCTAGATAGTTGGCCCACTTGCCAACTTTAGCTGCCTAGCTAACAGGTTTAGCGAGCTAATGTTACAAAATAAAACCCCTCTGGCGCAAAGCTCAAGCTGTTGTGCTCGACTGTCACATAAACATAAACATTCTGCGTTCAACTTATCACTAGACACGGAGAACACCCAAATGACATACAAGAGTGGTCTAGCGCTAGACACCACACCAGCATCACTCACCTTGTGTGTGGATGAAGCTAATAGTGTTTACAAACACTTTCATGACTGTGCACTCTTCAGCGTAATTCTTCTACCGCACATTCACTACACATTCACGGCTGACGCTCGGGTGTGTTCACACTGCACCAATCTGCGCAGTTGACAGGACAAGCGCTGTCAAATACGGTGGTTATATTTTACACGGTGTCCCAAAAGTCTCCATACATAGGAGAAATTAACACTTTTTTAGCAAAAATTCTTTCAAAATTTTTCATAATTAATTCGTATTATATATATTTTTTTCAGACAGCCTTTAAAAATGCCTTTGACAAAAGAAGAACGTATTGAAATCATTCTCATGGCTGGATCGGGATGCTGTCGCAAGGTGAAGGTAAATGATGAACTTTAAAAGGAAACATGGCAAGCACATCACACATGACACTGCTGTCAAATTTATTACAAAATCAAAAAAGACTGGAATTGTTGCAGACCAACCGAGTAGTGGACATCCACAAACATCCACTGACGAAGGCACAACCAATGTGGTGTTGGCATACATAGTCCCCTGTGTATGGAGACTTTTGGGACACCCTGTATTATACCGCGGCACGGTTGAATCCTCAAATCTGGTTAATTAGAAGATGTAAATTATCTAAGGAATAACAGACCGTGCTTTTATATAAAAAATAGTGTAAAAAATAGAGTGGGGGGTTTACAAAGTTTAATTTATTAATAGTATTAGAATTAACAACACATCACGCATTTTAACACGGTTTATAGTTTTTTTTCCCCCCTGATTTTCTTCCTAATTTAGTCATGGCCAATGCCCACCTCCATCAGGCATCTCTCCCCTCTTACACAGCAGCTACCATTCAGGGAGAGTGAAGGCTATCATGTGCTTCCTCCGAGACACATGAAGCCAGGTGACCACATCTTTTCAAGCTGCTGCTCATGCAACGAGTGGCGTAACACACTTGGAGGAAAGCGCTATCCGCCCCCTTCTGCATGCGGGAGCTCACAGACGCCCATGATTGGCAGGTGTCGCTGTGATTGATAGGGGAGAGAGAGTATGACACGTCTCCCTCACTGAGAGCACGGCCAATTTTGCTCTCTTGGACTCTCGGCCACAGATGGCTGTGGCATCATCAGGATTCGATCTCTGGACCCTGGAGCATAGTTAAATGTAATGTTGTGGAACACAGAGAAACCGAGCTTAACTGAGCGTAACCGGGACTGACAGAGACTACAACCAAGACTCTTTCCACAACTGTTAAATAAATGTCTCCTAACAAAAAACATCACCACATCAATGATTAAAATAATTACTTTGTTAAACAACAATTCGTTTTTTAATATCCGTTTATTATTAGTTTTAGACTATGTGAAGCCGTACAAGTCCCTGTGTATGAGCGGTTACTATAGAAACAATATAAAAAAATTAGAACGAGCGTATTAATATTAACCTATGGTTCATGTTGCAGCTGGAACTACTTTCTGAGCCGTGCTGCTGCACGAAAATAATTCACACCTTCTGACCAATTAGATTGCAGCATTCAAACGCGCTGTAGTATAACAAGTAAAAAAAAATACTACGCCCTTATTATTCATCATTTCACACACTTTATGAGAAATTGTGCGCAGTAATTGTTGGTAGTGAACACACCTCCATTTGCCGGCATGAGCCGGAAGTGCACCGGTGAACTCTCCCCGGAGGAGGTCTGTAGCTAACAACATTATTAATCTTTAAACAAATTCTCAATCGCGTGCCGCCATACTGCAATACTGCATTTCATCTGCAGTGTGTATTATTTTGCATAGTGTGACATATTTGTCATTTTATGGCACTATTTTGGTTTGATTAAGCTCTAGCTAGCAGTGCTGCTATTAGCCAGCGTTAGCTAGCTATCACGCTATACTGTGAATAGCCAGCTAGGCTGCATGATGTTCGTTGAGTAGTAGCGTTAACTTGCCTTTCTTGTCTGCCATGCGAGTACATCACTGTTACTACGATCTTTGGTTTTATGTCTTTTTGTCAATACGTTATTTGAATTCAGTGAGGCTGTCTACGCACTATCTAAAGTTAGCTAGCTAG
Source organism: Pangasianodon hypophthalmus (assembly GCF_027358585.1). NCBI lineage: Eukaryota > Metazoa > Chordata > Actinopteri > Siluriformes > Pangasiidae > Pangasianodon > Pangasianodon hypophthalmus. The sequence goes on from NC_069719.1 coordinate 15,929,095, forward strand.
CATAATTGATGACGTCAGTTTTTCCGATTCGATTCTCAGCGACTGTTAATCGATTAAACACACAGTAAAGTGCTCAGTGCTGTGTTTAGGGGATGGAGGTGGACTGTCAGCCAGAGGATCTGCCCATGTCCTCCTATGACGAGCGCTGTGTTGAGCATGGTGTTAAAGACATGAGGCTGGAGGCTGAAGCTATAGTCACCGACGTCCTCTTTGCAGTAAGCAACATGTTCGTGTCTAAAACTCTCACCAACGGCCTGGATTTGGCTTTTATCAACGTGGAGACGAGAGAAGGAAAGCGCTACTGCTTAGAGCTCAGTGAAGGAGGTCTCAGGGTGAGTGCACAAACACTGGCTGCTTTTCTAAATGGCCTGTTTTTACCACCACTCAGCTCCATGTTTCATCTCTCATTGCATTGCAGGTGGTGGGACACACCTTTGATCAGGTGGACGCAGGTCTGAGCACTCAGTATCATGAGACTGTTTACTCGCTCCTGGACTCTCTGAGCCCAGGGTACAGAGAAGCATTTGGAAATGCCCTGCTCCAGCGTCTCGAGAGGCTCAAACCAAATGGACAGTGAAGAGTTCAACCCGCACCCGGGAGCTGCTTCCAAACATCTTTGCAAGCTAGTGGTCACGCTGCAGTTCTGTGCAACAGTCAGCTTAAAGCATCAGTGGCACCCTTTCCAATCCGAAACACCTTACTGGCTTATTTTAGTTATGCTCTAGATTTTACAAAGACTTCTTGGTCAGATTCTAGTTAGCTTCACAGTTAGTGGCAATGTTTTTATTGTGTTTTATGGTATGGGGAAAAAAACAGAGGGTGCTGTATGATTCTGAGTGTAGGGTCTACAAAATACTGAAAGTACTTTTGCACATGCACATGACCAACTAATAACAAAATTTGTTAATCACTTGGTCAGCCAATATTGTGACTAGAAACAAAAGCCAGCTCTCTGCTGTTTTACCATGTAAAGCTTTACTATTTTGACTAAACTGGACCTGAAACGCTGCTTGTTTTTTTAAAAACTTGTTGGTTTCTATGATGCCTTATTGTGATGGTCTGGAATGTTCTGTCCAATGTGAAATTTCCTTACAATACACTTTTAGTTTGGAAATGTGTCTCATCTTGTGTATCTGTTTTCCTTTCACTTTGCAGAAGTGATTTTGCTTTACTGTATTGCTTTCTGTAGCTACAGTTGTATTAGAAAGGTTGTGGTTTGTCCAGACATGGTGTTACTTTACCAAGTGTAATGTGTTATTCATTTAAAGACACAATCTTATCCATTTAATGTTTTGGCTCTAAAACAGACAAAAGAATATAATATAAACTGTCCACT